>NC_086120.1:45500777-45871610 GCF_963921235.1 Mobula hypostoma | reverse complement strand
CAGTCCTGTGCAGAAGTCTTCGGCACATATATATATAGCTGGGGTGACTAAGGCTTTTGCACAGTACTGTATTTGTCAACGTGGGGCAGACAGCAAGTTTGTAAATCTGGCGGGAGCATAGGATGTTAGGAATGGTGAGGGTGGAGCGCTGAGGGAGGGATGTGGGACAGGTGGCAGAGAAGGAGTGCCAGGGACAGAGAAGGGGGTGGCGCATTTGCAGACACATCCAGCCCTGAGACGCCAGGCAAAGAAAGAACTGGAACGGAAGTACAAATAAGAAGGTGATAAGTGAAGCTGGGGCGGGGGTTGGGGGGGAGGAAGTTAGGAACTGGGAGTTGATAGGTGAAAGAAGTACAGGACTGAAGAAGAATGAATCTGATTGGAGATGAGAAAATAGGAAGGAGGAAGGACACCAGGGGGAGGAGATAGGCAAGCGAGGAGAAGTGGAGGAGTGAGAGGGCAGCCAGAGTGAGGAATTGAAGAAGAGGGAAGGGGGATGGGGAAACAATACTGGAAGTTATAGGAATTGACGTTCACGCCATCAGGTTGGAAGGAACCCAGATGGAACATGAGGTATTGCTCCTCTGGTCTGAGAGTGGTCTCGTCAGTCTCATTCTCTGTATGTTTTCTCCAAGATAAGATCCAAAACAAAATATACAATTTGAATCAACAAATGCTCTGCTGGATGAACTCAGTGGTTTGAACAGCACTTATAGTGGGAAAGGAACAGTCAATGCTTTGGGTTAAAAGCCAGAATCAGGACTCTGAAATGTCAACAACTCCTGTCCCTCCCTCATCCCCCACTCAAATGCGACCCACCCTTCTGAGTTCCTCCAGCAGATTGGTGCACCATTTAAAAACATAAAACAGGTAAAGAAAAAAAGCAGTATTAGAATGCAGAAGACCTTATTCTCCTGCCTTCGTCCCCATAAGCTATGGTGCCCTGACTATTAAAAAACATATCAACTTCCACTTTAAATATATTCAATGACTTGGCTTTCACAGCTGTCTGTGGCAATGAATTCTACAGATTCACCACCCTCTGACTAAAGATATCCCTTCTCATCTCTGTTCTAAAGAGATATTCTTCTACTCTGAGGCTGTGCACACTGGTCCTGGACTCCGCTACTATAGGAAACACCCTCTCCACATCCATTCTATTTCAATATTCAAAAGGTTTTAATGAGATTGACCCTCGTTCTTGTAGGCTCTATCGAGTACAGGCGCAGAGCCATATAGCGCTATGGTTACAGAGAAAGTGCAGTGCAGCTGGTCAATAAGGTGCAATAGTTATGATAAGGTGGATTGTTAAGTCAGGAGATCATCTTTAACGTAGAAGAAGACTGTTCAAGTATTGTATAACAATGAGATAGAAACTGTCCTTGAGCCCAGCACTAAAGGCAACCCATCCCAACACATTAAACCCTTAATACTCCCATATTCAACTTCCATAGTCTGGTGATTTAGTGGTGGAAACCCACCAGTACAGTGTTCCTGTTGAGGCTGACGCACAACAGGTCAAGCACAGTTCTTGTAGCAAGAAATGTGTAAAAGTTTTCGGAGAAATGGAAAACAGTTTCCTATTGCTTTGTTTTGTAATCCAGGGAGTGGGAAACGCAGAATCAAATATCGCTGTGATGATTGTACGTTCTAGTACCAATTGTTTGGCGACAATAAAGTATAAAGTATAAAGTATAAAGTAAAGTACCCCCTCCTCTCCTCACCCACCACCAGCCTCGCCATTGTCCTGGGAGTCATGTCTCCTATTTACCTCTCTGCCTCTTCAGGTGATCTAGATAACCTTGCAGAGAGGCCGTAACACTAATTCACCGTCATCATCTCCGTTATAGTGCATTGCGGTAATTTTATAATAGTGTTAAATTATTATGCATTACACTTTATAGATACTGATTTTAACTTCTGTACTTGCATAAAAATAATATTCATAGTTTTCATGATTTACAACCACTTCTGTAACGTATCCTCGGGGAACGCTAAGGAGAATAATATAGACGCAGTGGGCACAATTTCAGCACGATGCTGACTAAAACTTAATGAAGAATTAAAATTGTTTTCATCACAAAGTGTGACTAAGAAAGCGTTGTTATTTTCTCTATTTATTTATTATTCAGAGATATAGTGTGGAATAGCCCTTCTGGCCTCTGGAGCCACAATAACCAGCAACTCCTGACAACCACAGTTTAACCCTAACATAATCACAGTACAATTCAGAATGACCAATTAACATACCCAATACACCCTTGGACTGTGCAAGGAAACTGGAGCACCCAAAGAAAACCGACGCATTCTATGGGGAGGATGTACGGGGATTTCTTACAGAGGGCGGGTTGGACTGAACTCGGAACTGCGACTCGATTTGCCCTACCAGTAGTCTGCAGAATTATTAATGATAATGTTCATTAGTATTCAAAGTTATTGAGCAATGAACCCAGTCACTTTAAAGACTTTACTGTAGAGATAAATCTTTCAACTTTCAGGAAGCTGGAACTTGTACAGTAGCACCAGGAGACCACATTAACAGTGTTAGGTAGATGGGATAAGGGGTCTGGAAGCACAAGGTAGGGGGTGGGGGGATGTTTCAAAATTCGAATCAGAATCAGCTTTATTATCACTAGCGTATGATGTGAAATTTGTAGTTTTGCAGCTGCAGTACATTACAAAGTCATAAAATTAGTAGCAATTACAAAATACTGTATGTAAATAGTGTGGAGAAGGAATGCTGAGGAAGTGTTCATGGGCTTATGGATCATTCAGAAGTGTGATGGCAGAGGGGAAGAAGCTGTTCCTGAAAGGTTGAGTGTGGGTCTTCAGGCTCCTGTTCCTCCTCTTCGGGGCATTCCCTCTTCTCGTTACAGCCATCAGGTAGGAGGTGTTAAAGGAGCACAAGTATAGGAGTTCAGGAAAACAAAGAATTGCAAATGGGAAATATAAAGTAAAAAGTGAAAATGCTAGAAAAATTCCGCAGGTCAGGCAACATCTGTGGAGAGAGAAATGGTTAAGTTTCAGGTTAAAGAACTTCTAAACCAAAATTTATTCGATATCTGTTTCTAGCATTTCCTGTTTATTGTACATAATTTATTAATTGTATTAAAAACCCATTCATTCAATGCTTGGTGAAAGTTAATTAAAAATTTAATTTCAGACAACTTAAATGTCTAGTTATTATAAATTTATTTTCTGCTCATCTACAATGCCACAGTGCATAATATAATCTCATTATCATAAAATTATCAGATTTTTAATTTGTAGAGCAGTGGTTAGCAGAACGCTATCACAGCGCCAGCAACCCAGGAGAAATTCCTGCCACTGTCTGTAACAGCGTTTGTATGTTCTCCCCGTGACCGTGTGGATTTCCTCTGAGCGCTCTGGTTTCCTCCCACAGTCCAAAGATGTACGGGATAGCAGGTTAATGACCACATGGGTGTAATTGAGCAATGTGGGCTCTTAGGGGCAAAAGGGCCTGTTACTGTGCTGTATCTCAAAATAAATAAATAAATATGAACTTGCATGAATATTAGCCTCTAACATGTTTTAATATTTGGCAAGAATATAAGTTTTAATCTGATATAAATGATGAAGTGTCTTACTCCTGATGTACACTCAGTGGCCACTTTATTAGATATACCTGTACACCTGCCCGTTAATGCAAATATCTAATCAGTTAATCGTGTGGCAACAACTCAATGCATAAAAGGATGCAGACATGGTCAAGAGGTTCATTTGTGTTTCAGACCAAACATCAGAATGAGGAAGAAATGTGATGTAAGTGACTTTGATTGTAGGATGGTTGTTGGAGCCAGGTGGGCTGGGTTGAGTATCTCGGAAACTGCTGATCTCCTGGGGTTTTCGCACACAACAGTCTCTAAAGCTTACAGAGAATGGTGTGAAAAACAACCAGTGAGCAGCAGTTCTGTGGACAAAAATGTCTTGTTAATGAGAGAGGTCAGAGGACAAAGGCCAGACTGGTTCAAGCTGACAGGGAGGTGACAGTATCTGAAATAGTCACACATTCCAACAGTGGTGTGCAGAAGAGTGTCTTTGAATGTACAACATGTTGAAGCTTGAAGTGGATGGGCTACAGCAGCAGAAGACCATGAACATACACTCAGTGACCACTGTAATAGGTACAGGAGGTTCCTAATAGAGTGGCCACTCAGTGTACCTCTCGAGAGATGCTGATGAGTCATTGTCTCAAAGTGCTGCAGTCTTCTGATGGTGCTCCTATGTTACTGTGGGAAAGGGACTTCAAGGATTGTACCCAGCAACAGGAAGGAACAATGATACAAGGACAAGGTGATGCTCGACTGGGAAGGACATCTGCATGGAAAGATTTCATGCAGCTACCTTAGGCACACATTTCCTTCATGATGAGGGAGGATGCAGGTGTGAGTGTTGCCTTGGTGTATGGCTGCCGAGTATTTATGACTTCAGCCATAAAACCATAAGATATTGAAGCAGAATCAGGCCATTTGGCCCATCGATTCTGCTCCGTCATTTCATCATGGCTGATTTTTATCATCCCTCTCAATTCAATTTTCTGCTTTCTCCCTGAAACCTTTGACGTCCTTACTATTCAAGAAATTATCAACTTCTGCTTTCAGCATACCCAGTGACTCGGGTCCCAAATCTGTGAATTCTGAGAATTCAGATTTCACAGATTCACTGAACTCTGGCTAAAGGACTTCCTCTTCATCTGGGTTCTAAATGGATGTCCCTCTATTCTGAAACTGTGCTCTCTGGTCTGAGAATCCCCCACTACAGGAAACATCCTCTCCACATACACTCTGTCTGGGCTTTTCAATATTAGATAGATTTCAATGAGATTCCAACCCCGCCCCCCGTCCCAACTACTCCCCACCTCATTCTTCTAAGCTCCAGCAAGTGCAGGCTCAGAGCCATCAAGTGCTTCTCAATACATTAACCTATTCATTCCTGGGACCATTTTTGTAAACCTCCTCTGGACCCTCTCTAATGCTAGCACATCCTTTCTTAGATAAGGGGCCCAAAACTGCTCACAATACACAATACTCCAAGTGCAGTCTGACCAATCCCTCATAAACCCTCAGCATTGCATCCTTGAATTTATATTCTAGTATTGAGCCATGGTATATGGATGAATGGGGCTTGTGTAAATTGGTAATTAATGATCAGTATAGATACAATGGGCAGAAGGGCCTGTTTTTGCACCACATGACTCCGTGTCTGTACGAAAGAAAGCCTCTTTTATACTCAAAACCCCACTGCCATTTTCCATTAATACTGAGGACACAGCTCAAAGAAGAGTAAGAGGGGGATGTACAACTCAGACACAAACTATTATCAAGGGATGGACCGGTGTTTAAAAAAATAACACTGAGCACACATGCACTGATCCTTTGTAAGCCAATAAATTAGTTTTACTTTATCATCACTTCATCAATTAAGTTTCTTCTTGCTGGTGTTAAATAAGATGCCAAGAAATGTTTCCTTTTATCTTGTACCGCTTACAGTTGAAAATCCTGCCCTTGGGCCACGTTCTTATTAATGCCACCAGCACAGAGCTGTGCAGCATGTAACTGGAGAGTGGAGTGGAACTCTGGGATTGCAGGAGGCCATTTTGTGATCTCGGCATCATTAAGCAATCTTCTTCTTTGCAGTTCTCCATAATTTAAAAAACAGTATTTGTACTCCTCACCTACAGATATTAATATTTTCTGCTTTTTAAATTCAGAAAGCAAAAAGAAATTCTAGTTATAATCAACAAATAGAGGATCAAGGATCAAGATTCAAGATTATTTAATAACAGGTGTAAGAAGAACAAAATAGTTGTCACTCCAGATTTGATGCAGGACAAAAAACACAAAAGATGAAGAACACAATGATGATAATAATAACACACAATAAATATAAATACATAAGATAGCTTACAGACATAGATTGATTGTATGTCCATAAAGTGACACTAGGCTGTATATAAGGTGAACTGACAGGAAATGATAAAGTAGTGGTGGTTGGGTGTTGGGTTAGTGGCTGGAAGTGTTGATCAGCCTTAATGCTTGGGGAAAGTAATTGTGTTTGTGTCTGATGATCCTAGAATGGATGCCATGCAGCCTCCTCTCTGATGGGAGACCGTAAGGCCCTAAGACCAGAAGACAAAGGAGCAGAATTAGGCCATTTGGCCCATCGAGTCTGCTCCACCATTCAATCATGGCTGATCTTTTATTCCCCTCCTCAACCCCACTTCCCGGCCTTCTCCCCATAACCTTTGATGCCGTAGCCAGTCAAGTACCAATCAATATTTGGCTTAAATATACCCCAACAACCTGGCCTCCACAGCTGTCTGTGGTAATAAATTCCATAAAGTCACCACCCTCTGCCTGAAGAAATTTCTTCTCATCTCTGTATTTAATGGACAGTACTCTATCCTGAGGGTGTGCCCTCTTGTCCTAGACTTCCCCCACCACGGGAAACATCCTTTCCACATCTACACTTTCTCAGCCTTTCAACATTTGAAAGGTTTCAATGAGATCTCCCATCATCCTTCTAAAATCCAGTGAGTACAGATCCAGAGCCATCAAACATTCCTTGTATGATAACCAGAATCATCCTTGTGAACCTCCTCTGGACCCTCTCCAATCCAGCACATCTTTTCTTAGATGAGGAGCCCAAAACTGTTCACAATGCTCAACGTGAAGCCTCACCAGTGCCTTATAAAGCCTCAGCATCACATCCCTGCTCTTATATTATAGACCATTTGAAATGAATGCTAACATTGCATTTACCTTTCTCACAACCAACTCAACCTGCAAGTTAACTTTTAGGTTGTTCTGCACAAGGACTCCTAAGTCCCTTTGCATCTGAGATTTTTTGATTTTCTTCCAGTTTAGAAAATAGTCTGCACATTTATTTCTTCTACCAAAGTGCATGACCATGCATTTTTCAACATTATATTTCATTTGCCACTGTCTTGCCCATTCGCCGATTCTATCTAAGTTCTTCTGCAGCCTACTTGTTTCCTTAACACTACCTGCCCCTCCACCAATCTTCGTATCATCTGCAAACTTGGTAACAGAGCTATCTATTCCATCATCTATATCATTGATATACAGCATAAAAAGAAGTGGTCCCAACACCAGTCCCTGTACCACTAATCACTGGCAGCCAACCAGAAAAGGATCGTTTTATTCCCACTTGCTGCCTCCTACCAATAAGCCAATGCTCTAACCATGCTAGTAACTTTCCTATAATATCATGGGCTCTTGGTAAGCAGCCTCATGTGTGGCATCTTGTAAAAGACCTTCTGAAAATCCAAATATACAACATCCACTGTATCCCCTTTATCTATCCTACTTGTAATCTCCTCAAGGAATTCCAACAGGTTCGTCAGGCAAGATTTTCCTTTATGGAAACCATGCTGACTTTGTCCGATCTTGTCCTGTGTCACCAAGTACTCCATAACCTCATCCTTAACAATTGCTCCAACATATTCCCAACTACTGAGGTTGGGCTTACTGGTCTAGAATTTCCTTTCTGCTGCCTTCCTCCTTTCTTAAAGAGTGGAGTGATATTTGCAATTTTCCAGTCCTCCAGAACCACGCCAGAGTCCAATGATTCTTGAAAATCATTACTAACGTCCCCACAATCTCTATTGCTATCTCTTTCAGAACCCTAGGGTGCAGTTCGCCTGGTCCAGGTGACTTAGGTACCCTTAGGTCTTTCAGCTTTTTGAGCACTTTCTCCCTTGTAATAGTAACTGCACTCACTTCTCTTCCCTCACACCCTTCAACACCTGTGACATTGTCAGTGTCTACCACAGTGAAGACTGATGCAAAATACTCATTTAGTTCATCTGTCATCTACTTGTCCCCTGTTATTATTTCTATGGCTTCATTTTCTAGTGGTCCTATATCCACTCTCATCTTTCTTTTTATGTTTTACATACTTGTAGAAGCTTTTACTATCCACTTTGATGTCATTTGCTAGCTTGCTTTCATATTTCATCTTTTCCTTCCTAATGATTCTTTTAATTGCTCTCTGTGGGTTTTTAAAAGCTTCCCAATCCTCTATCCTGCACCTTAGGGTGACTACTTCCCTGTATCACCAATCAAAAAAGCAATGAGTGGGACAAACAGTCTATGAGTAGGGTGTGGGGGATCCTTCATGTTACTGGCACTTTTCCATATTCATGTCTTTGATGGCAGGTAGGGTGATGCACTGGGCATTTTGACTGCTCAGAGTAGGGTCTTCCTGTCTGCCACAGTGCAATTTCCATTTGCTAGAGTAATGCAGTTGTTAGGATACTGTCTTCTGCGCATCTGTAGAATGGTGTGAGTATGATGTGCAAAGTCCATCTCTTCATAAGTGCAACTAGAGGCACTGTTGTACTTCTACTTCCTTAGGAGTTTGCAAAAATTTGGCATGATATCTAAAACTTTGACAAACTTCTATAGAAATGCAGTGGAGAGTATATTGATTGGCTGCATCACAACCTGGGAATGGAAACACCAATGCCCTTGAATGAATAAACCACAAAAAGTAGTGGATACAGCTCAGTCTATCATGGGTAAAATTCCTCCCCAGCACTGAACATATCTACATGGAGCATTGTCATGGGAAAGGAGGATCCATCATCTCACCCACCTCACAGGACATGCTCTCTTTTCGCTGTTGCATCAGGAAGGAGGTACAGGAGCCTCAGGACTCGTACACCAGTTTCAGCAACAGTTATCACCCCTCACCAACCAGCTCTTGAACCAGAGTGGATAACTTCACTCAACTTCATTTGTCTCATCGTTGAAATGTTTCTCAAACCTATGGACTCACTTTCAAGGACTCTTCATCTTATAATTTCAATATTCATCACTATTATTAGTTCTTTCTTTTTGTATTTGCACAGTTTGTTGTGCATTGTACACTGGTTGGTTGCCCAAGCTGGTTTGGTGCAGTCTTTATTCTATGTTTATTATTCAATTATGGATTTATTGAGTATTCCCATAAGAAGACGAATCTCTGGGTGACATATATCTACTATGATAATAAATATACATTGAACTTTATAACTTTGAATTTATTTTACAACCAACAGACTCGCTTTCAAGGACTCTTTACAACTCATTCTCAGTATCATTTTATCATTCTCAGTTTCTCTTTTTTGCACATTGGTCATTTATCGGTCTTTGTCAGTTTATATATAATTTTCTGTAAATTCGATCATATTTCTTTTTTCTTGTAGATATCTGCAAGGAAATGGATCTCAAGAATGTATGTGATAAGGTATATAAACTTAGATAATAAATTTATTTTGGACTTTGAAGTTTGTCCTTTGATAATAAATTCGCTTTGAACTTTGAGCTTTAGGTCCCAACAGTCACTAGTCTATACATCATGAGCAACAGAACTCTGGTTTTCAGACACTTGTTAAAAGTTTCTTCCCCCAAGCAGTTAAACTGATCAACCATTCTAGGTACCTCCGGCCCCCTCTATCTATTACCCCTGCACTGTTGACAGTTTAAACCACTTTTTAGCCCTGAATAAGGGTCTCGGTCCAAAACGTCGACTGTTTATTCATTTCCAAAGACGCTGTTTGACCTGGTGAGTTCTTCCAGTGTTTTGTGTGTGCCACATTTTATAATGCTGTTCACACTGTAAATACATGCTAGTATTTATTTATTTCTACACTTCTTATTCCATATCCTTCCTTGAACCTCCAACTGTATTAATTTTTTTAAATTATATATAATACTTAATTTTATATAATTCCTTACTCTTTAGAATTGTTGAATGTTGTCTTTTGTTGTATGTTGCACCCTGTCAAATGCACCATAGAAAATTCCAAACTCATTCAAACATTTTGGCAAATAAAGTTAATCCTTGATCCTTCTTTTGCAAAAAGCCACACCATTCTCTTGAATGAAGAACATTTTCTCACACTGCGACACCAACGAAAGGAAGACAAAATTGAAATAAAAGTACGTTCGCGTTGTGTGGAATGTTGGTGAGACATTTGGAGAATTGTGTTCAGTTTTGATCACACTCAGGAGGAAAGATGCCATTAAGCTGAAAAGAGTGCAGAGGAGATTTATGAGAATGGTGCCAGATCTCAAGACACTGAGTTATGGAGAGAGGTCGAGCACGTTGGGACACTAGCTTGATCTAAGAGTGGTGTATAAAATCATAGGAGGCATAGGTTGGGTGAATAGACACAGAGTGTTTCCCAGGGTTGAGGAATTAAGGACTAGATGATACAGGTTTAAAGTGAGAGTGGAGAAAGTTAATAGGAACCTGAGAAACAGTTCCGAGAGGACAGTCAGGTTGAGGAATGATCTGCCAGAGGAAATGGTTGAGGCAGGTACATGAACACACCCTCAAAGGAATTGGGACAGGTATGTGGATAAGAAATGTTCAGAGGATATGGGCCAAGTGCAGATAAAAGGGACTATCTTAGATGGTCATCTTCATCAGTATGGACCAGCTGAGCTGAATCCATGACCCCACAGCCACAATGTTATTGATTGAGAGAGCAAGTTGAAAGAGGGTTATAATTTAGTACTGATCCCAGATCAGCCTTTAAAATCAAAGACACATTTACTGTCATGTGCACAAGTGCGTGTATCCAGGATATCTGTCCAGGTCAAAGAAGCAGGCAGGAAACTCCATTGTGGACACCAACACACCCAGCAAACTCTCTCTTTCCAAAAGCTCCCTTCTGAAAAGCACCATAGAACTATTAAAACAAAAACTTCCTGCCATCTTAAAAGTATCTACCCCCCCAGGCAGCTAATCTGGTCCACTATGCTAGCTAGCCCCCTCCTCCACCCCCTCTATTACACCAGTCACTGCACAGCATTGTAAACATTTTAAACCACTTTTTTATAATACTCTACATTGCATGTAGATGCTGCTATTTATTGCTTCTACACCTGCCTATCACCTCCCTCTAGTGCCTTGCTGCTTCCCTGTCTCCTATGGTCCACTTTCCTGTCCTATCAAATTGCTTCTTCAGGCCTTTATCTTTTCCACCTATCAGCTCCCAGCTTCTTACTTTATCGCTCCCTCCCCCACCAACTCACCTTGCCCCTCACCTGCTTTCACCACCTTGTGCTCTTTCCCTTCCCCCATCTTCTGATTCTGGCTTCTTCCCCCTTCCTTTCCAGTCCTGATAGAGTCCCAGCCCAAAACCTCAACTCTTTATTCCTCTCCATAGATGCTGACTGACCTGCAGAGTTCCTACATCATTTTGTGTGTGTTGCTCTAGATTTCCAGCATCTGAAACCTGGTGTAGCAAATACAAACTGGGGGTGAAATTCACATTCAGAATCGAAGAGACAAAGTTCACAGGTGCTGAAGAACGGTCTCAGTTCAAAATGTTGACTCCTTATTCCTTTCCATAGTTGCTGCCTGACCTGCTGAGTTCCTCCAGCATTTTGTGTGTGCTGCTACAGATTTCCAAAATCTGCAGAATCTCCTGTGTTTAAAGTTTAAAGGTAGACAGAATTTGAGAACCAGAGACTGCATAAGAAAAATGTTATTAAATTAGAATTAATGCAGAAAAGGTTTAGAGATTTTTAGTCCCAACGAAGGATCTCAGCCCAAAATATCAACTGTTTCTTCCCCTCCGTAGACGCTGTCTGACCTGCTGACTTCCTTCAACATAAAAAAGCACAAACTTGTCCATGATCATCTACACTAATCCCACTTTCCCACATTAGGTTGGTAAATTTAGATGCCTTGCCTATTCAAGTCCCTGCTGAGCTGTCTCTTAAACGTAGCAACAATATTGGATTCTACCAACTCCTCTGGCGGTTATCCTCCAACTTGGAGTATGGACAGCCAAACGACCCAGAGAAGATCATCTGGGCCTGGTACTGAAGGGCAAGGAGTATCATGTCAGCATTACTAGAACCCATTAATAATTCAATAACTCGCTTAACAACCAACTCCAAAAGTTCAGGTCACATCTATTAATTAACCATGATCACCACTCCAGGCTACATGGAAAGTAAATGCTTCAAGATATTGATGTTTCTTCCATAATCATTTATATTGTACAGCAGAAACATAAAAAATACAAGCAAGTTTCAACCCTACACCCTTGGCAGCACTCCCACCTTCTTCATCAAATGGCATTGATAGGCATATTTCTTAATTTCTCACGTATATTCATATGGGGCGCCACATTAGCGAGACACTATTACAGATTTGAGTATCGGAGTTCAGCATTCAGTTCCAGTGGCCTCGGGAAGCAAATCTGTACATCCTTCCTGTGTGCATGTGGCTTTCTTTGGACTGCTCCAGTTTCCTCCCACAGTCGAAAAGTATACTGATTTGTAAATTAATTGGTCATCGATTAGGCTAGGGCGAAATGGTGGAGCATACATAATGGGCTGAATGGCCTAATTCTGCCCCTATGTCTTATAGGTTATGGAGAGAAGAAAGGCGAATAGGATTAAGAGGGAAATGGATCCGTCATGATGGAATGGCAGAGCAGACTTGATGCACCAATTGGACTAATTCTGCTCCTATTAATTATGGTCTTATGGGTTACATAGACACAGGGAAAAGCTACAGCACAATACAGGCCCTACGGCCCACAATGCTGTGCCGAACATGTACTTAATTAGAAATTACCTAAGGTTACCCATAGCCCTCTCTTTTTCTAAGCTCCATGTACCTGTCCAGGAGTCTCTTAAAAGACCCTATCATATCCACCTCCACCACCGTCGCTGGCAGCCCATTCCACGCACTCACCACACTTTGCGTAAAAAAACCTCTTCTGTACCTACTTCCAAGCACCTTAAAACTGTGCCCTCTAGTGTTAACCATTTCAGCCCTGGGGAAAAGCCTCTGACTATCCACACGATCAATGCCTCTCATTATCTTACACACCTCTATCAGGTCATCTCTCATCCTCCATCGCTCCAAGGGAAAAAGGCTGAGTTCACTCAACTTATTCTCATAAAGCATGTTCCTCAATCCAGGCAACATTCTTGTACATCTCTTCTGCACCTTTTCCATTGTTTCAATATCTTTCCTGTAGTGAGGTGACCAGAACTGAGCCCAGTACTCCAAGTGGGGTCTGACCAGGGTTCTATATAGCTGCAACATTACCTCCTGGCTCTTAAACACAATCCCCACGACTGATGAAGGCCAATGCACTGTATGCCTTCCTAACCACAGAGTTAACCTGTGCAGCAGATTTGAGAGTCCTATGGACTCGGATCCTGAGATTCCTCTGATTCCCACACTGCCAAGAGTCTTACCATTAATACTATATTCTGTCATCATATTCAACCTACCATTACTCACTCTTCCTTCAGTTAGTCCTGACGAAGGGTCTCGGCCTGAAACGTCGACTGCACCTCTTCCTAGAGATGCTGCCTGGCCTGCTGCGTTCACCAGCAACTTTGATGTGTGTTGCTTGAATTTCCAGCATCTGCAGAATTCCTGTTGTTTGCGTTTAAATTCACCTCACACTTATCTGGGTTGAACTCCTTCTGCCACTTCTCAGCCCAGTTTTGCACCTTATCGATGTCCCGCTGTAACCTCTGACAGCCCTCCACACAATCCACAACACCTCCAACCTTTGTGTCATCAACAAATTTACTAACCCATTCCTCCACCTCCTCATCCAGGCCATTTATAAAAATCACGAAGAGAAGGCGTCCCAGAACAGATTTCCGAGGCACACCACTGCTCACCGACCTCCATGCAGAATATGACCCATCTACAACCACTTCTTGTCTCCTGTGAGCAAGCCAATTCTGGATCCACAAAGCAAGGTCCCCTAGGATCACATGCTTCCTTACTTTCTCAATAAGCCTTTTATGGGGTACCTTATCAAATGCCTTGCTGAAATCCATATACTCTACATCTACTGCACTACCTTCATCAATGCCTTTAGTCACATCTTCAAAAAATTCAACCAGGCTCGTAAGGCATGATCTACCTTTGACAAAGCCATGCTGACTATTCTTGCTCATAATGTGCCTCTCCAAATGTTCATAAATCCTGCCTCTCAGGATCTTCTCCATCAGCTTACCAACCACTGAAGTAAGACTCACTGATCTATAATTTCTTGGGCTATCTCTACTCCCTTTCTTGAATAATAGAACAACATCTCCAACCCTCCAAACTTCCAGAACCTCTACCATCCCTATTGATGATGCAAAGATCATTGCCAGAGGCTTAGCAATCTCCTCCCTCTCCTCCCACAGTAGCCTGGGGTACATCTCATCTGGTCCTGGCGACTTATCCAACTTGATGCTTTCCAAAAGTTTCAGCACATCCTCTTTCTTAATGTTTATATGCTCAAGCTTTTCAGTCCTCTGTAAGTCATCCCTACAATCGCCAAGATCCTTTTCCGTAGTGAATACTGAAGCAAAGTATTCACTAAGTATCTCTGCTGTCTCCTCTGGTTCCATATACACTTCTCCACTGTCACACTTGATTGGTCCTATTCTCTCACGTCTTATCCTCTTGTCCTTCACATACTTTTAGAATGCCTTGGGGTTTTCCTTAATCCTGTTCGCCAAGGCCTTCTCATGGCCCCTTCTGGTTCTCCTAATTCCATTCTTAAGCTCCTTCCTGCTAGCCTTATAACCTTCTAGATCTCTATCCTTACCTAGTTTTTTGAACCTTTTGTAAGCTTTTCTTTTCTTCTTGACGAGATTTTTAACAGCCTTTGTACACCACGGTTCCTGCACCCTACCATCCTTTCCCTGTCTCATTGGAACGTACCTGTGCAGAATGCGACGTAAATATCCCCTAAACATTTGCCACATTTCTGCCGTATATTTCCCTGAGAACATCTGTTTCCAATTTATGCTTCTAAGTTCTTGCCTGATAGCTTCATATTTCCCCTTAGTCCAATTAAACACTTTCCTAACTTGTCTGTTCCTATCCCCTCCAATGCTATGGTAAAGGGGATAAAATTGTGATCACTATCTCCAAAATGCTCTCCTACTGAGAGACCTGACACCTGACCAGGTTCATTTCCCAATACCAGATCTAGTACAGCCTCTCCTCTTGTAGGTTTATCTACATATTGTGTCAGGAAACCTTCCCGAACACACCTAACAAACTCTACCCCATCTAAACCCCTTGCTCTAGGGAGATGCCAATCAATATTTGAGAAATTAAAATCTCCCACCACAACAATCCTGTAACACCTTTCCAGAATCTGTCTCTCTATCTGCTCCTCGATGTCCCTGTTACTATTGGGTGGTCTATAAAAAACACCCAGTAGAGTTATTGACCCCTTCCTGTTTCTAACTTCCACCCACAGAGACTCAGTAGACAATCCCCCCATGACTTCATCCTTTTCTATCTCTGATCAGCAGTGCCATGCCCCCACCTCTTTGGCCTCCCTTCCTGTCCTTTCTGAAACATCTAAAGCCTGGCACTCTAAGTAACCATTCCTGCCCTGAACCATCCAAGTCTCTGTAATGGCCACAACATCATAGCTCCAAGTTCTGATCCATGCTCTAAGCACATCCACTTTGTTCACGATGCTTCTTACATTAAAATAGACACATCTCAAAACATCAGTATGAGCACATCCATTCTCTGTCACCTGCCTATCCTCTCTCTCGCACTGTCTCCAAGCTTTCTCTATTTGTGAGCCAACAGCCCCTTCCTCCGACTACTCAGTTCCGTTTCCACCCCCAGCAATTCTAGTTTAAACTCTCCCCAATAGCCTTAGCAAACTTCCCCGCCAGGATATTGGTCCCCCTCAGATTCAAGTGCAACCTGTCCTTTTTGTACAGGTCACGCCTGCCCCAAAAGTGGTCGCAATGATCCAGAAATCTGAATCCCTGCCCCCTGCTCCAATACCTCAGCAATGTATTTATCTTCCACTTCACTCTATTCCTGTACTCACTGTCGCGTGGCACAGGCAGTAATCCCGAGATTACTACCTTTGAGGTCCTGCTCCTCAACTTCCTTCCTAACTCCCTGTAGTCTGTTTCAGAACCTCTTCCCTTTTCCTACCTGTGTCTTTGGTACCAATATGTACCATGACCTCTCGCTGTTCAGCTTCCCACTTCAGGATATCATGGATGCGATCAGAGTCATCCCGGACCCTTGCACCTGGGAGGCAAACTACCATCCATGTTTCTTTCCTGCATCCACAGAATCGCTTGTCTGACCCCCTAACTATAGAGTCCCCTATTACTGCTGCCATCCTCTTCCTTTCCCTACCCTTCCGAGCCACAGGGCCAGACTCTGTGCCAGAGGTGTGGCCACTGTTGCTTCCCCCAGGTAGGCCATCCCCCCCAAGAGCATTCAAGCAGGAGCACATATTGTAAAGGGGGACAGGCACAGGGGTACTCTCTAGTATCTCCCTCTTGTCCTTCCCTCTCCTCACCGTTACCCACTTATCTGCCTCCCGAGGCCCCGGTGTGACTACTTGACTATAGCTCCCCTCTATAATCTCCTCACTTTCCCTGACCAGACAAAGGTCATCGAGCTGCATCTCCAGTTCCCTAACCCAGTCCCTAAGGAGCTGCAACTCAACGCACCTGGTGCAGATGTGGCCGTCCGGGAGGCTGGGAGTCTCCCGGACATCCCACATCCGACACCCAGCACAGAACACCGGCCTCACAGACATACTTCATGTTTCTATCCTTCACAGATAACCTACCTGGCCTCAACCCATTATCACCGAAGCCCCATTAAACCAAAGCCCTCCTACTCTGCTGCCCGCTCCTGCAACACCCACTCTGTAAAACTGTCTCCTTCTAAACTTCATGCCGGTCTAACGCAAGGGACCTACGTGCTTGCGCAGCCGTCCCTTGATCAAACTGCTGAAGAGAAATCTGTTTCCTTTTGAAGTCTTTGTGCCGGTCTAACTCACTGACGTCCATGTGCTTGGTTATTGGGTGGCAAGGCCTGAAGGACTGTAGAGGCCTGGTCCATGCTCTATTTCTAAATAAAATAAGACCTACTGAGTTCCTCCAGTACTTGTATGTGTTGCATTGGATTTCCAACATCTGCAGAATCTCTTGTGGTCCTATATAAGAGGTGAGGGGGAGGGGAAGGAGTATGTCCCCACCCACCTACCTCCCACTTATTTGGTCTCACCTCTCACATGCCAGCTCTGGATTTTTCCCAAAGAGCTCCCATGAGTGGGTACAGACATAAGGCAGCGGAGGTTTGCGATCAAAGTTTTCCTTCCCCGAGATAAGTTGCCAACTGAAGCTGATGTACCCCATCTGCCTGAAGCGACTGGTTTTAAGGCACCAGTAACCCAACTTTGCCCCTTCTGCTGTCAGTAGAAACGGTTCCATCAGGCTTAGTAGACACATGTGAAGACCAGGAGCTAAAGATGGTTGTCAGAGGCGTACACTTGCACATCTGCTCATTAATGCAAATATCTAATCAGCCAATCATGTGGCAGTAACTCAATGCATAAAAGCATGGAGAAATGGTCAAGAGGGTCAGTTGTTGTACAGACCAAACATCAGAATGGGGAAGAGATGTCATCTAAGTGACTTTGACTGTGGAATGATTGTTGGTTGCAGACTGCATGGTTTAAGTATCTCAGAAACTGCTGATCTCCTGGGATTTTCACGCACAACAGTCTCCAGAGTTTACAGAGAAGTAAAGTAAAGGCATCTGTTAGTCTTGCAAGACCATGGATCTGCGCCTGGAAAGTCTTCACTCTCCAGGGCGCAAGCCTGGGCAAGGTTGTATGGAAGACCAGCAGTTGCCCATGCTGCAAGTCTCCCCTCTCCATGACACCAATGTTGTCCAAGGGAAGGGCATTAGGACCCATACAGCTTGGCACCAGTGTCGTCACAGAGCAATGTGTGGTTAAGTGCTTTGCTCAAGGATACAACACGTTCCCTCAGCTGGGGCTCGAACTCACGACCTTCAGGTCGCTAGTCCAATGCCTTAACCACTTGGCCACATGCCCACACTTTACAGAGGATGGTGCAAAAAAAAACAATCCAGTGAGCCGCAGTTCTGTGGATGGAAACATCTTGTTAATGAAAGTGGCCAAAGGAGAATGGCCAGACTGGTTCAAGCTGACAGGAAGGTGACAGTAACTCAGATAAACACACGTTACACCAATGGTATGGAGAAAAGCATCTCTGAATGCACAACAGATTGAACGTTGAAGTGGATGGACTACAACAGCAACAGAAGGCCACAAACATACACTCAGTGGTAGCTAATGAAGAGGCTACTGAGTGTATGTACTGTGGCTGGCATCTTAGCTCCAGAGGAATGATGTTTCATTTAGCTGTATACATACGTATGGTTGAATGACAATAAACTTGAACTTGAATTATAATAGCTATTAGCAACCTTCAGCTTGCCCACAAGGAAGTCTTCGGAATTTTCTACAGTAAAACATCTACCACTAGCCATTACATTATATTTTCTGCCCATAAGGTAGATGAGAATTCCCAAATGCCAATCTCCTGTCAGTTTGTGAAGTGAAGAAATCCGTGTCCATGTTTATTTAACACCACTCATTGCTTGGTTTAATATGCTGGCAAAGACCATTAAACTACTGGGATCACTTTCAGCGTGGATCAAAACCTGATCGACCAGGAATTTCATAGATATTTCCACAGAAGAAAAAAAAATTCTCCAGCTTATGTGATGGGACTGATTAACGCTTATGTTGAAATGTTCCTCCCCGTGATGAATGCCAGATTTGTACCAGCCATTTAAACTTGCCCCAGGCAAAGAGCTCCACTGCAATATCAACCCAACTAATAAATGAAGAAGGAGGTTGGATCTACACTTTAGAATGAAACTCTGGTAAATTACTTCTGCTGAAATATTTACTGACTGAAAAGACACAGCGTGTAACAATATTATAAACAAGGCTTTCGTCCCCAACATTCTCAATGGTCATGATAGACAGGGTGTGTACAGAGCGTAAACTGACAAGAAAGGAGCAGATGTAAAGGAGGTTCTAAGGAATCGATACAAGCTGAGTGAGACATGGCAGGTGGATTTTGGTGTGAAAAATGTGCAACACTCATCCACATCCTCTCTTCTCACTGCTGCCATCAGGAAGGTGGTTTGCTTTTTTTGTACAGCACTGTGGAAAAATTGCAGACACATATATATAGCTAGGGTACCTAAGGCTTCTGCACAGTACTGAATTTGTCAACGTGGAGTGGAGAGCGAGTTTAGAAATCTGGCGGGATGCAAAGGATGTTGGGAATGGCGAGGGTGGAGCGCCGTGGGAGGGGTGTGGGATGGGTGGCAGAGAAGGAATGACAAGATGGGGGGGGTGGTGTTTATTGTCATTATAGAATGTCTCTCTGGTGCTTTCTGCTCCCTCCCCTCTCCCTACTAATGTTCCACTATTTAACAGGACATGCTTTAAGGTAAGGGGTGGGAAGTTCAAGGGGGATATTAGAGGAAGGTTTTTTACTCAGAGAGTGGTTGGTGCGTGGAATACACTGCCGAGTCAGTGGTGGAGGCAGATACACTAGTGAAGTTTAAGAGACTACTAGACAGGTATATGGAGGAATTTAAGGTGGGGGGTTATATGAGAGGCAGGGTTTGAGGGTCGGCACAACATTGTGGGCCGAAAGGCCTGTAATGTGTTGTACTATTCGATGTTCTATGTTCTATGTTCTATTTAAGAAAGACCCCAAGAATAAACGAGGAAATTATAGGCCAGTGAGCCTGACATCAGTGGTGGGAAAGTTATTGGAAGGTATTCTAAGAGACTGGATTAATGAGTATTTCGATAGATAGGGATTGATCAGGGATAGTCAGCATAGCTTAGTGCATTTATAGTTTGTGTTTAACCAATCTTATAGACTTTTTCAAAGATGTTACCAGGAAAGTTGATGAAGGCAAGGCAGTGGGTGTTGTCTCAATGGACTTTAACAAGGCAATCGACAAGGTTCTACATGGGAGGTTGGTCAAGAAGGTTCAGTTATTTGGCATTCAAGATGAGGTAGTAAATTCGATTAGACATCAATTTTGTGGGAGAAGCCAAAGAGTGGTAGTAGATGCTTGCTTCTCTAACTGGAAGCCTGTGACAAGTGGAATGCCGCAGGGATTTGTGCAGGGCCACTGATTGTTGTCTCTGTCAATGATCTGGATGATAACGTAGATAACTGGATCAGCAAATTTGCAGATGACACCAAGATTGGGGATGTAGTGGACAGTGAGGAAGACTATCAAAGCTTATAATGGGATCTGGACCAACTGGAAAAATAGGCTGAAAATTGGCAGATGGAATTTAATGCATGGCGTGAGGTGTTGCACTTTGGGAGGACTAACCAGGGTAGGTCTTTCACAATAAGCGTCAGGGCACAGAGAAGTATGGTAGAACAAAGGGATGTGGGAATACAGGTACGTAATTCCCTGAAAGTGGTGTCACAGGTAGATAGGGTTGTAAAGAGACATTTGGCAAATTGGCTTTCATAAATCAATGTACTAAGTGCAGGAGACGAGCTAATTTGGAGTATTGTGTGCAGCTTTGGTCACTTGCAAGCAGGAAAAATGTAAATAAGATTGAAGGAGTACAGGGAAAATTTACAAGGATATTTCCAGGACTGGAGGACCTGAGTTTTAAGGAAAGATTGAATGGGTTACAACTGTATTCCCTGGAACGTAGAAGATTGAGGGGCGATCTGATAGAGGTATACAAAATTGAGAGTTTTTTTCTCTGAGAATGGCTGGGACTACAACTGGAAGTCATGGGATAAGGGCGAAAGGTGAAAAGTTTAAGGGAAACATAAAGGGAAACTTCTGTACTCAGAGAGCGTAGTGAGTGTGGAATGAGCTGGCAGCAATGTAATTTCAATTTCAATGTGATGGATATGATTTTGATTTCAATGCTCAACAGAAGTTTGGATAGGTACATGGATGGGAGGGGTATGGATGACTATGGTCTGGGTGCAGGTCGATGGGACTGAGCAGTTTAAATGGTTCAGCATGGACTAGATGGGCCAAATGGCCTGTTTTTGTGCTGTAGTTTTCTCTGACACTCTGATTTTATCTGCAGAATCTCTTGTGTTCATGAATTGTTCAAAAAGATTTATTTTTTATGCTCAGACGCCTTTGCAGAAAAAAATAGAAGAGATTTGCAAGAATAGTTCCAGAGGTACAGGAATAAATAAAGTGGGAAATGTTTCCAGAAGAAAATAACTGGCATAGAATTTTACAGAGCCTACAGTAAAGGTCTGTGTCCAATCAGCCAATGGTTCTGGTACCAACTCCATGAAAGTCCTATTCATTTCATCCAACTTGATCGTGTTCTCCCTCAGACCTGCAGTGGAACCAGGGTTTTAGATCATGGGTTCCTAACCTGGAGTCCACAGACCCCTGGGTTAATGGTAAGACTCCATGGCATAAAAAAGGTTAGGAACCCCTGCTTTAGATGTTTTTGGAGATGTTCTGTGTTGTCACTGTTCTAAAGAAGCTAAGTAATTTAATTTGCCTTTGAGAGAGGTAATATCAATAAGATTGATGTGGCTGTGCCGAACCATTTTCTGCCTAGTCCCATTGACCTGCAAACGGACCATATCCCTCCATACACCTCCTATCCATGTATCTGTCCAATTTATTCTTAAATGTTAAAAAAGAACCCGCTGTTACCACCTCATCTGGCAGCTCATTCCATACTCCCACCACTCTCTGTGTGAAGAAACCCCCCCCAATGTTCCCTTTAAACTTTCCCCCCCTCACCCTTAACCCATGTCCTCTGGTTTTTTTTTCCCCTTGCCTCAGTGGAAAAAGCCTGCTTGCATTCACTCTATCTATACCCATCATAATTTTATATACCTCTATCAAATCTCCTCTCATTCTTCTACGCTCCAGGGAATAAAGTCCCAACCTATTCAACCTTTCTCTGTAACTGAGTTTCTCAAGTCCCAGCAACGTCCTTGTAAACCTTCTCTGCACTCTTTCAACCTTATTTATATCCTTCCTGTAATTTGGTGACCAAAACTGAACACAATACTCCAGATTCGGCCTCACCAGTGCCTTATACAACCTTATCATAACATTCCAGCTCTTATACTCAATACCTCGATTAATAAAGGCCAATGTACCAAAAGCTCTCTTTACGACCCTATCTACCTGTGACGACACTTTTAGGGAATTTTGTATCTGTAATTCCAGATCCTTCTGTTCCACTGCACTCCTCAGTGCCTTACCATTAACCCTGTATGTTCTACATTGGTTTGTCCTTCCAACGTGCAATACCTCACACTTGTCAGTATTAAACGCCATCTGCCATTTTTTAGCCCATTTTTCCAGCTGGTCCAAGTCCCTCTGCAGGCTCTGAAAACATTCCTCACTGTCTACTACACCTCCAATCTTTGCATCATCAGCAAACTTGCTGATCCAATTTACCACATTATCATCCAGATCATTGATATAGATGACAAATAACAATGGACCCAGCACTGATCCCTGTGGCACACCACTAGTCACAGGCCTCCACTCAGAGAAGCAATTCTCTACCACCACTCTCTGGCTTCTTCCATCGAGCCAATGTCTAATCCAATTTACCACCTCTCCATGTATACCTAGCGACTGAATTTTCCTAACTAACCTCCCATGCGGGACCTTGTCAAAGGCCTTACTGAAGTCCATGTAGACAATATCCACTGCCTTCCCTTCATCCACTTTCCTGGTAACCTCCTCGAAAAACTCCAACAGATTGGTCAAACATGACCTACCACGCACAAAGCCATGTTGACTCTCCCTAATAAGCCCCTGTCTATCCAAATGCTTGTAGATTCTGTCTCTTAGTACTCCCTCCAATAACTTACCTACTACTGACGTTAAACTCACTGGCCTATAATTTCCCGGATTACTTTTCGATCCTTTTTTAAACAACGGAACAACATGAGCCACTCTCCAATCCTTCGGCACTTCACCCGTAGACAGCGACATTTTAAATATTTCTGTTAGGGCCCCCGCAATTTCAACACTAGTCTCCTTCAAGGTCCCGGGGATTTTTCCACTTTAATTTTCCTCTAGACAGCAAGTACCTCCTCCTTTTCGATCTGTACAGTTTCCATGGTCTCACTACTTGATTCCCTCAATTCCATAGATTTCATGCCAGCTTCCTTAGTAAGTACAGACGCAAAAAACCTATTTAAGATCTCTCCCATTTCCTTTGGTTCCGCACAAAGCCGACCACTCTGATCTTCAAGAGGACCAATTTTATCGCTTACAATCCTTTTGCTCTTAATATACTTGTAAAAGCTCTTTGGATTATCCTTCACTTTGACTGCCAAGGCAACTTCATGTCTTCTTTTAGCCCTCCTGATTTCTTTCTTAAGTATTTTCTTGCACTTCTTATACTCCTCAAGCACCTGATTTACCCCCTGTTTCCTATACATTTCATACAACTCCCTCTTCTTCTTTATCAGAGTTGCAATATCCGTTGAGAACCAAGGTTCCTTATTCCTATTCAATTTGCCTTTAATCCTGAAGGAACATACAAACTCTGCACTCTCAAAATTTCCCCTTTGAAGGCTTCCCACCTACCAATCACAACTTTGCCAGAGAACAACCTGTCCCAATCCACACTTTTTAGATCCTTTCTCATTTCTTCAAATTTGGCCTTCTTCCAGTTCAGAACCTCAACCCTAGGACCAGATCTATCCTTGTCCATGATCAAATTGAAACTAATGGTATTATGATCACTGGAACCAAAGTGCTCCCCTACACAGACTTCTGTCACTTGCCCTAATTCGTTTCCTAACAGGAGATCCAATATTGCATCCCCTCTAGTTGGTCCCTCTATATATTGATTTAGAAAACTTTCCTGAACACATTTTACAAACTCGAAACCATCTAGACCCCTAACAGTATGGGAGTCCCAATCAATGTATGGAAAATTAAAATCGCCTACCATCACAACTTTATGTTTCCTGCAGTTGCCTGCTATCTCTCTGCAGATTTGCTCTTCCAAGTCTCGTTGACTATTGGGTGGTCTGTAATACAATCCCACCAATGTGGCCATACCTTTCCTGTTTCTCAGCTCCACCCATAAGGACTCAGTAGACAAGCCCTCTAATCTGTCCTGCCTGAGCACTGCTGTAATATTTTCCCTAACAAGCAATGCTACTCCCCCACCTTTCATTCCTCTGCCTCGATCACATCTGAAACATCGGAACCCTGGAATATTAAGCTGCCAGTCCTGCCCCTCCTGTAGCCAAGTTTCACTAATTGCTACAATATCATAATTCCACGTGTCAATCCTCGCCCTCAACTCATCCGCCTTCCCCGCAATACTCCTAGCATTGAAATATATACACCTCAGAAGATTTTTACCACCACTCACAACCTTTCTATTAGCGGATTTGCTTGAACTTTTAACATCATTTATTTTCACCCCAGCCACACTGTCAGCTCTGGCACTCTGGTTCCCATCCTCCTGCAAATCTAGTTTAAAGCTTCCCCAATAGCACTAACAAACCTCCCTGAAAGGATATTGGTCCCCCTGTGGTTCAAGTGTAACCCGTCTCTCTTGTACAGGTCCCACCTGCCCCAGAAGAGGTCCCAATGATCCTGAAATCTGAAACCCTGCCCCCTACACCAATTCCTCAGCCACTTGTTCCTCCTCCAGAAATCACACACCATTGAAAAAAGACTATTGACATGTGGTCTTAAATATTTCAGAAGGATTAACATGGCATGTTTATTCAATAGACAAAAGAAATGATTATATCAAGTGTAAATATTTATAAAATATATATATAGTTGATATGAAGAGGAATAAAGTGAATGTGACATGAACCATAGATTCTTGCAATTCACTTACAATTTATAATCGTCCTTTGGACAGAATATCTAAAAGTAATTGAAGATTGGTGTGAAAAGGAAATAATTGTTTCTTCTTAAACACAAGAGATTCTGCAGATGCTGGAAATCCAGAGTGACACACACACAAAATGCTGGAGGAACTCAGCAGGTCAGGCAGCATCTATGGAGGGGAATAAACGGTTGACGTTTAGGGTTCTAGGCTTCAGAATAATTAACTGTTTCTTCTGCATGACCACAGCAAACATTTAGCAAATGCACAACACAAGTGAATGTGTGGCACTGGGGTCCATTGAACTGGGCAGTGAAACATGAGATTCTGCTTTGACTGGGAAAACAAAAACTGTCTTTGGTCTCCTGGTGAAAGGAAAAACAGGAATACATGCTGAATGCAGAATGAATAATACAGTAATAACTCACTGATCAAAGCTGCATGTAATAACATTCATTACCATAATTTATACTGTATAGAATTCCCAAATTACCTGTGTGTGTGTGTGTGTGTGGGGGGGGGGTGCGTGTGTGTGTTTTAAATGCACTTCTTTGGTCTATGTTTGAAGGCCTCCCCTTTCCATAAATGCAAATCCAAATATTTCACCTGTATAAGTCTGTGCTCTATATTTAAGCTTGCTGCTTTTGCTCAGAAGAAATGAACAAAGACTGTAGTAATGTCAACTGATATTGGTAAAACCGTCATACTGCATTGCACTGTATATTGATCACGAATTTCCAAAGCGGTAGCACCGTAACACTAGCATTAGGATACATTATATATTCAACCTACTGTTGTGAAGACTATATGTCAGACCTGCGAGAGATCTCAAACTTACAAGTAGAAGTATAATAAGCAAACAGAAACCATGAGTAAAATATAAGGGATGGATTTGGATGTAAATTTGCAACACAGCAGGGAATCTGTTGTAAATAATGAAGCTGGGCAATACCCAGTGTCATTGCTAACTGATGTGCAGTCGGAAATAACTGAAAAATGCAAATCACCAAATGTTCCTTTAATGCAAAACACAGGGGAAATCAATAAAAATTAAAGAGTGTTGCCACTATATTGGTCTCAACCCTGATCAGCCCCCAACTAAAGCCCTTCGTAACAGGCCGAGTTCCTTCTGTGACTAACCTGTCCTGAGCTGACAAGACATCCATTGTTTTTATGCTCTCCCACAGGAAGAGATCTGTCTGAAATATCGAGAAATCACAGTAAATCCACTTTTATTTTTCAGTTAATTTGGGAAACGGGTGAAGCTTACAACACCGGCGCTGTCTCTGCTAGGACAGACCAATTAGTCACCTAAAACTATGTGAGTATGATCTTCCCTGAGTACCTCAGTTGATTACTCTAATTAATTTTGCATTGATTCCCATAGATTGAAGAGAAAGAAACCCCATCGCTCTGAGGAGTGAGATAGATGCCCTGCCACTCAAATGTGTACAATAACTAGAGAATGCAAGCTCTACAGCAACATCTCTGACAGATTCTTAATGTAGTCAGCACTTGTGTTGCTTGCCAGTGCTGCCAATCTGTGAATTTAACCTCTCCACAAGTAATGATATGCCATACATATATCATATCTGTGTGATCCAAAATGTGTTGTTGATTGGCAAGAAGGCCATTTTACCAGGCCAATATCATCCAATTTTATCCATATTGCCTGACGCATCGTTCATTTCTCTTTACCCTAATGAGTACATGATAGATAGCGAGCAAGACAGATAGCTAGATAGATAGATAGATGGCTAGATAGGTAGCAATGTAGACAGATAGATAGGTAGTGTTAGATACAGTAGATAGCTAGTGGGTTATGATTGAATAAACAATGGCTGGAGTCGCTTAGAACTTTCGTGCAAGGGTGTCTATTAATTAAAATAAACTTATAGTCAAAGTAAAATAAATGTCAAAAAACAAACTTACAAAAGTTAGCAAAAATAGCAAAAGGAAAACTGCCAATATTTACAGAGTTCTGTACTATTTTTGTCTAGTATGAACACCTGGCAGTCCTGATCTCTCTCTCCCATTCAGAGCAATGAACCCTATTTATTAGCCACCAGGACACACCATCTTTAATTACCCAAAGTCAACTTAAAACTACGCATGAAATAGAATATAATGCACCCCACAATCATATTACAAAATAGAAGTATCTACCTTAAATACTGTAAGCAAAGAACTTATACACATTTACACATCCCCATTACAAAAGAAATGAAATATTTTGTCGTGTATGGTGGGAAAGGCACCATAAAGCCAACCCATTATGAGAATATGCCAGTGAAGACATTGAAGTGTGCACAGTCAGCGCAATGATAGCAGAATGACAAGGCAGTGTGTGTTTGTGTGTTTGAAGGGTCTCGGCCCAAAACATCGACTGTACTCTTGTCCATAGATGCTGCCTGACCTGCTGAGTCCCTCCAGCATCTTGTGTGTAGTGCTCTGGATTTCCCGTGTCTGCAGAATGCAGAATTTCTCGTGCCAGTGATATTAAACCTGATTCTGATTCACATTTCCATCGCCTTCTCCCTAAGTTCTACAAGCAGAACTGTCCCAACAGAAGTTTTGTTTCAGACTGTTCTTCTCCTTATAAATTTCTGCCTGAACTCCAATTCTCTCCCCTCATTCATTCTTCTTTATAAACTACCGAATAGTTCCCTAATACGATAAGATGAGTTCTTAACTCCACAATCTAGCTTGTTATGATCTTGTACCTCCTGTCCTGATGGTAGTAGCAAGAAGGATGAGTGGCCTGGACGGCGGACGTCGTTGATGACAGATGCTGCTTTCTTGAGGCAGCATTCCTTATTTATTAGCATGACCCTGTTTAAATATTGGAAATTTTTGTGACTTCAAGATACTGCAGATATCATATCATAAGTAAGCTTTATGACTAAGATGTGTCACCATGGTTATGATGGGATTTAGAAAACAGACTTTAAATATTGGATTTGCCAATGATCTTGTTACTTACCTGCACTGCATTTTCTCTGTAGCTGTCACATTTCATTCCGCATTGTCCTCCCTCAGTGCACTGTGTCCTGATTGAATCTGTGTGAAACATATGCAAGACAAGCTTTGCACCGTATCTCGGTACATGTGACAGTTACAATTACACAGCAGTTCTAACGTTCTGAGGGGATTGCCATGAGGGGCGACATGGTAGCTTAGCAGTTAGCCAAATGTTATTAGACTGCCAACGATCATCCCCGACACTGCGGTGTAATGAGTTTGTATACTCTCCCCGCAACTGGGTGGGTTTCTTCCAGGTACTGCCATTTCCTCCCACATTCCAAAGATGTACAGGGTGGGGTCAGTGTGTTTTAGGTATGCTATGTTGGCACCAGAACCATGGTGATAATTGCAGGCTGAACAGTGCAATTTTTACTGATTTTATTTGATGCAAGCTATTTTTCAATCTACTTGCGACAAATAATAATAATAAAAGAGAGAAAACTAAAACTCTTCAGCCACTTTAACAGTTCCTTGATCAGAAGCCAAACCAGCCCCCCAGCTTTGACCTTGAACAGGAGGGAGGGAGGGAACGTTGACTCAGACCATGAGAGGCCTGCGTTGGGCATTTTCAAGCCTTACAAGGCGCAGATTGGAAGTCTGTGTGGGGCACCACTCCTCGCACAGACACTAGAGCAATGTGTGATTAAGTGCCTTGCTCAAGGGCACAAACACGCTGCCACAGCTGAGGCTCGAACTAGCGACCTTCAAATCACTAAACAAACACCTTAACCACTTGGCCACGTGCCCAACACAACTTTGCCCTTAAGTCCACCGAAATAGACAGTTTTGATCTGTGAGCCTGTATACGGCTTGGTAGAGGATGTAAAGTATGTCCATCTCAACCCTTATTAGGTCTCCTCCTTCAACTCTTTTCCAACATTGGTACCATTTCCTGATCTCGACTAGAACAGGAAATTTGCTGCCAAGTTCCACTGTTCTCTCACATTCAGATGGCGCACCTCTGATTCCTCTTTCCTTCCTCATCAATAGATTGATGGGATGGGATAGCATGTGGTGGGAGATTATACTGACATTTCCATATTGAAATATAAGAATTACTTCCCCAAGCAGTAAGGCTGATCAACACCTCCACCCACTACCTCCACCATTACTTTATTATTTCCTGTCAGTCACCCTTAGCATCACTTTATGGGCATACAATCAATCAATGATGATAAGGTATTGTATGCATTTATATTTATTATGTTTTTATTGTTATTCTGTTCTTTATCTTTTGTATTTTATTTTGTTCTGCATCGGGTCCTGATGTTTACAGGGCCAAACACTGGGCATTATTTCTGTCACATCACCTTCAGTATTCTGACGTGGTTTTCTGAAGGAGAAATCTTGCCTGACAAAACTGTTGGTAATCTTTAACGAAGTAGCAAGCAGGGTAAACAGAGGAGAATCAGTTGATGTAGTATACTTGGTATTTCAGAAAGTCTTTGACAAGATGCCACACATGGGGCTGCTTAGCAAGATAAGAGCCCATGATATTACAGGAAAGATTCTAGCATAGATAAAGTGGTATCTGATTGACAGGAGGCAAACAGTGGGAATAAAGGGAACTTTTTCCAGTTCACTACCGGTGACTAGTGGTGTTCCACTGGGATCGATGTTTTACGTTATATGTCAATAATTTGAATGATGGAATTGATGGCTTTGTTGCAAAGTTTACAGACAATACGAAGATAGGTGGAGGGGCAGGCAGAAATAGGAGGAGAATTAGGCCATTTGAACAGTTTTGGGTTCCTTATCTTAGAAAGGACCACTAGTCACCAGCAGCCAACCAGAAAAGGCTCCCTTTATTCCCACTCTTTGCCTCCTGCCAGTCAGCCACTGCTTTATCCGTGCTGGAATCTTTCCTGTAATACCATGGGCTCGTAGCTTGTTAAGCAGCTCCATGTGCGGCACCTTGTCAAAGACCTTCTGAAAATCCAAATACACAAGACCAACAGATTCTCCTTTGTCTATCCTATTTGTTATTTCTTCAAAGAATTCCAGAAGATTTGTCAAGTAAGATTTTCCCTTGAGGAAACCATGCTGACTATGGCCTATTTTGTCATATGTCTCCAAGTACCCTGAGACCACAGCTTTAATAATTAACTGTAGTATCTTCCCAGTCATTGGGGTCAGACTAATTGGCCTTTAATTTCCTTTCTTCTGCCTCTCTCCCTTCTAGAAGAGTGGAGTAACATTTCCAATTTTCCAGTCTTCCAGAACCATTCCAGAATCTGGTGATTTTTGGAAGATCATTACTAATGCCTCCACAATCTCTTCAGCCACCTCTTTTAGAACCCTGGAGGGTACACCATCTGGTCCAGGTGACTTATCTACCTTCAGACCTTTCAGTTTCCAAAGAACCTTCTCTCAAGTATTCATAACTTCTCACACTTCATGACCCTTGACATCTGGAACTTCTACCATACTGCTAGTGTCTTCCACAGTGAAGATTTATGCAAAATACTTATTCAGTTCATCCGCCCATTTCCTTGACCCCATTACTACCTCTCCAGCATCGATTTCCAGTGGTCTAATATCCATTCTCACCTCTCTTTTACACTTTATGTATCTGAAGAAACTTTTGGTATCCTCTTCAATTCAAGATTCAAGATTCAAGATTCAAAAAACTTTATTGTCATTCTAACCGTACATCAGCTCTGCAGGGCAGAATGAGACAGCGTTTCTCAGGGGCAGTGCAATCATAACATAACAAACGCAACACTAAATAATAAACATAACAATAAATAGTAAAACACAACAGCCACATGTCAGTTAAAATCAAGTTATAAGTGTCCAGTGCAAGTTAAAAGTGTCCAAAGCAGAGTCAGGTGGAGCAGCTATTTAGCAGTCTGACTGCCTGTGGGAGGAAGCTGTTTAGTAGCCTTGTGGTTTTAGGTTTGATGCTCCTGTAACGTTTGCCTGATGGCAGAAAAACAAACAGTTCATGGAGAGGGTGTGAGGGGTCTTTAATGATGTACCGTGTCTTCTGGAGGCATTGACTCTGAAAGAGGTCTTGGACAGAAGGTAGGGAGACCCCAATAACCTTCTCTGCTCCCCTAACCACCCTCTGCAAGGCTAATATTACTGGCTGGCTTACTTTCATATTCCATCTTTACCTTCTTAATTACTTTTTTAGTTGCCTTCTGTTGGTATTTGAAAGTTTCTCAATCTTCTAACTTCCCACTAATTTGCTCTATTATATTCCCTCTCTTTGGTTTTTATGTTGGTTTTGACTTTTCTTGTTGGCCACAGTTGTGTCATCTTGCCTTTAGATTACTTCTTCCTCTTTGAGATGTATGTATTGTGTGCTTTCTGAATTGCTTTCAGAAATTCCAGCCATTGCTGCTCTGCTGTCATCCTTGCCAGTGGTCTTTTCCAATCAATTCTGGCCAACTCCTCTCTCATGCCTCTATAATTTCCTTTACTCCACTGTAAAATTGATACATCTGACTTTAGCTTCTCCTTTTCAAAAATTTCAGGATGAATTCAATCATATTATGATCACTTTCCCCTAAGGGTTCTTTTACCTTAAGCTCTGTAATCATTTCTGGATCATTGAGTGTTGTGCAATCCAAAATAGCTGATCCTCCAGTGGGTTCAACCATAGTCATCTCAGAGCTATCTCATAGGCATTCTAGAAATTCCCCCTCCTGGAATCCAGCACCAACCTGATCCTCCTGCATATTGAAATCCCCCATGACTATTGTAACGGTACCCTTTTGGCATGTATTTTCTAGCCTCCTTTGTAATTTGTAGACCAAATCCCTTTGGGGAGTCTGTATACAACACCTGTCAGGGTCTTTTAACCCATGCAGTTCCTTAGCCCTGTCCATAATGATTCAATATCTTCCGACCCTATGTCACCTTTCTTTAATGATTTGATTTCATTTTTTATCAACAGAGCTATGCCAATCCTTTGCCTTTCTGTCTGTCCTTTCCATACAATGTGCATCCTTGGTCATTAAGCTCTCAGCTACAATCTTCATTCAGCCATGACTCAGTAATGCCTGCAACATCATACTTGCCAATCTGTAACTGTGCTACAAGTTTATCTCCCTTACTTTGTACACTGCGCACATTCAAACATAACACCTTCAGTCCTGTTTTCTCCCTTTTCAATTTTGTCCACCTTTTACATTGCAATATCCTGCTGACTGCAATTTTGCCCAATCCTCAACCTCTCCTTGCTAGGAGTCTCACTACACATTGCCTCTGTTTGTAAACCAACTACCTCATCTTCAGCACTATCACTCCCAATTAGTTTAAACACACCCAAACAGCTCTAGCCAACCCGCTGGCTAGGATATTGGACCCCTTGGGTTCAGGTATATCTTCTCCCTTTTGTACGGGTCATATCTTCCCCAGAAGAGTTACCATAAATCTGAACCCCTGCCCCCTGCACCGGTTTCTCAGCCACGCATTCATCTTCCAAATCATTCTATTCTTACCCTCACTGGCAAGTGGCACAAGCAGCAAACCACAGACTACTACCCTGGGTGTCCTGTTTATCAGCTTTCTACCTAGCTCCCTAAAATCTCTCTTCAGGACCTCCTCTCCTTGGGCCAATATGCACTAAGATTTCTGGCTGCTCACTCTCGCCATTGAAAATGCCAAGGACCCTATCTGAAACATCCCTGATCTTGACACCAGGGAGGCAGCGTACCATCCGGATATCTCTATCGTGCCCATAGATTCTCACCACTTCTTCTGAGCCACAGCACCAGACTCAATACAAGAAACCCAGTCACTGTGGCTCCCCCCCCTGCCCCCTGGTAGATCATCCCCCACAATAGTATCTAAAGTTATATACTTATTACTGAGAGGAACAGCCACAGGTGTACTCTGCACTGGCTGTTTATTTCCCCTCCTTCTCTTGACCATCACACAGTTACCTGTCTCCTACAGCCTAGGGGTGACTACCTCCCTGTAGCTCCAGTCTATCACCTTCTCATTCTCCCATATGAGTCGAAGATCATCAAGCTACAACTCCAGCTCCTGAATATGTTCTTTCAGGATCTGCAACTGATACAAATGTGTTTGTCTGGGAGACGAGGTCTCCCGGACTTCTCACATCCCACACCAAGGGCAAAACACTGCCCTTGGAGTCATTTTTACCCATCTACTATGCCCTAGCAGATGAGGAATGAACAAAAGAGAGAAAGAGAGAGGAGAGAGAGAGGGAGAGACAGACAGATATATATATATATATACATGGAGAGAAAGAGAGAGAGAGAGAGAGAGAGAGAAAGAGAGAGTACCTTAAAAGACAATATACTTTACCCAAGCTCAATCTCACCTAACTCTAACGAGCCAACATCACTCTAAAGACTGGCGCACTCAAAATGAATGTCTGCTCCAAGATGGCCTCTCCACTTGCACTTGAGTTATTCTTATTGGCCCTCTCTAATGAATTCCGCTTGCTGATTGGTCACTCCTCAAATCAGAAAAACTGCTGCAAAATTCTGCCTTCAAATTCATGATCACCACCCTGATTAAAACGTAGCTCTTTTGATGCACCCCTGGTGTGGATTGTCCAACTCAGAGAAAACTGACTCGAAGACCTGCTTTTGGGGAAGTACAGAGGCTACAGAAGGGCTTAGATTAGGGAAATGGGTAAAGAAGTGGCAGACAGAATACAGTGTCAGGAAGTGTAAGGTCTTGCACTTTGGTGGAAAAAATAAAGACACAGACTAATTTCTAAATGTAGAGAAAATTCAAAACTCTGAGGTGCAAAGAGACTAGGGAGTCTTTGTGTCATTTGCAGGTGGAGTCAGAAGTCAAATGTGAAGATAATATTCATTTCAAGAGGATCAGAATATAAAAGCAAGGATGTAATGCTAAGGCTTTATAAAGTACTGGTGAGGCCTCTCCTGGAGTATTGTGAGCAGTTTTGAGCCCCTTATCTGGGAATGGAGGTGTTGACATCGGAGAGGGTTCAAAAGAAGTTTACAAAAATTATTCTGGGATTGAGGGGCTTATCATAAAGAGGATCATTTGATGGCTCTGGGCCTCTACTCACTGAAATTCAGAAGAATGAGGGGTGATCTCACTGAAACCTATTGAATGTTGAAAGGCCTATATAGAGTGGATGTGGAGAGGATGTATCTTATGGTGGGAGAGTCTAAGATCAGAGGACACAGCCTCACAATAGAGGGATGTCCATTTAGAACAGTGATGAGGAGGAATTTCTTTAGCCACAGAGTGGTGAATCTTTGGAGTTCATTGCCACAGACGGCTGTGGAAGCAAAGTGATTGGGTATACTTAAGACAGAGGTTGATAATTTCTTGACTAGCCAGGTCATGAAGGATTACTGGGAGAAGGCAAGAGATTGGTGCTGAGAGGGAAAATGGATCAACCAGGATGAAATGGCGGAGTAGGTTCAACGGGCCAAATTGGCCTAATTATGGTCTTATCTACAAGGCCAAAGATTGGGCATCATCTCCATCACATCGCCTCTTGTATTCTCGTTGCCGGAGATCAGAAGGCTGAGAGGGTGGATTTCTCAAGTTCAGGTTCAGTTTATTGTCATTCAATTGTACACACGTGAACCACCAAATGAAACAACATTCGTTCAGTCCAAAGTGCACAACACAGTGCATATAACTCACACACACAACATATAAAGTAACATTACCACAAGTAAATTAACAAATAATAGGATGCATATACAAGTTAAAATGTAAACAATGTTATGCTAATGGCACTTCATACGTGTTGGGACCTGGCTGGTGGCAGAAGTTTCAGTAGTCTTACAGCCTGGGGGAAGAAGCTGTTTCCCACCCTAACAGTTCTTGTTCTAATACTACGGTACGTCTTACTCCAGTAGGGGATCAAAGAGATGGTGAGACACATGGGAGGGATCATTGACAATGCTAAGGGCCTTGCATACACAGAGGTCCTGAAAAAATCGCCTTCCAAGGACTCCATTGTCAGGGGGAATGGAAAGATATGCTTTAGTGCTAAAAGCTCAGAGCTTCTTCCAAGGACTAAAGCCATTGTGCTGTGGGGGTACTCGGGATACACCAGAGTGCTTCATCATGCCCCATAACGTATTAATCCTTGGTCACAACTACCCCTTGGTCAGAGGCAATGCCTGCCATAACAGAAGTCTGGAAGCTTTGGTAATTACCCCTTCTTAATTTTGTTTTTTGAGAGAGACACCATGCATAACGGGCCCTTCTGACCCAATGAGCGCGTGCCACCCATTTACATCCACGTGACTAATGCAGGCACCATGGCAATGTAGCGGTTAGCCCCAAGCTATTACACAGACATCCCAGCCTGCAAAAACTCATTTCAGGGAGGTAGCACCATCAATTTGCGGGAGACTCGCGGAACTTCTGGAAGAGGTGGGATGTCTGCAGTAGAGTAGCTCCTTAGCAGCGAGGCAGCTAGTTTAAATAACATTAGCTATGCTAATGAACGAATGACACTTGTTAAACTCACCTCAACATGTCTTTTACAGTCTTAACCCACCACGGGCAATAGAAAAGTCATTGTTGTGAACAGTGCAGTGAGCAACACTGTCATTATTTTGACCCCTATTAGGCAGGGGTACACTTTAGTGTAGTCTGGGGTGAAGTACGCTTTATATTTTCTTTTTTTGGAACACTCTGCCATGGTGCTCTCTCTCGTTCTCACGCTCTTTCTCACTCTCTCTCTTGCTCGCTCTCAAAAAAATTGATTTCCGGGATATTGTATATAATTTGCGGACATCAGGGAACCGCTATCAATATGTGGGAGACTCCCAGAGCTTCCAGGAGAGGTGGGATGTCTGTATTACAACTCAGGGTGTAGGGGTTTGGAGTTCAATTCCAGCTCCTCTGTAAGGAATTTCCGGCTGCCATCTGTAAGAAGGTTGTACGTTATCCCCGTAACCATGTGGGTTTCCTCCAGGTGCTCTAGTTTCCTCCCACAGTCCAAAGACATACCGTTTGGTAGATTAATTGCTCATTGTAAATTGTCCTGCAATTAGGCTCGGGTGAAAAAGGTAGGTTGCTGTGCTGGAAGGGCGTGTTCTGCCCTATATCTCTAAAATATAATAGCAATTTTAAAAATTACGTACTAACCTGGACCTGGACGAATGTGGGAGGCAACCAGATCATTTGAAGGAAATCCGCGAGGTCATGGGGAGAATGTACAAGTTCCTTACAGGTAGGGGCAGGAATTGAACCAGGGTCACGTCACTGATGCTGAAATTGTGTTATGCTAACTGCTACACTACCGTGTCACCTACCCACCCCTCGCCCCCGGCCATGTGGTAACGAAATGATGATCACTGGGAAGCCAGTTCCTTTCCACCCTCCACCCACATGACCAATTGACCAATTAGCTCAGTAACACATACATTTGAAATATGCAAACACGACAGCTGGGGGAACCCATGTGGTCATGGGGAGATTGTATAAATGCCTTAGACAGTGGTGGGAATTGAACCCAGGTTACTGGCTTTGTAATAGTGTTACGCTAACAACCACGTTACCGTGGCAGCATGCGTTCAAGTTTCGGATGTTTTCAGCTCTGCTGAATAAATATGACTCATTTCACGAGTATTGTAACAAGGTCTGCTAACAGACACCTCTCACTAAATTGACACTGTGGCACATCTAATTCAGTATGCAGGTAAATGCGGCAGGAACATGAATAGCATATTGATCTGTCTGCTGTTTTTTATACATGATAACTGGTCAGCAGTAGTGCGATCTGTCTGCTATTGAATTGTAGTGAAGATTCATCCTTGCACCCCGTTAGTGTGTGATGCTCCTCGTTAATGAGCGATGCTCCCTGATAGGGTGCGATTCTCCCCGTTAGTGTGTGATGCTCCCATTTAGTGTGTGATTCTCCGTTAGTGTGTGATTCTCCCAGTTAGTGTGTGATTCTCCATCAGTGTGTGATGCTCCCAGTTAGTGTGTGATTCTTCGTTAGTATGTGATGCACCATTAGTGTGTGATTCTCTGTTAGTGTGTGATGCTCCCAGTTAGTGTGTGATTCTCTGTTAGTGTGTGACGCTCTGTAAGTGTGTGATTCTCTGTTAGTGTGTGATTCTCTGTTAGTGTGTGATGTTCCCAGTTAGTGTGTGTTTCTCTGTTAGTGCGTGATGCTCCCAGTTAGTGTGTGATTCTATGTTAGTGTGTGATTCTCTGTTAGAGTGTGATGCTCCCAGATAGTGTGTGATTCTCTGTTAGTGTGTGACGCTCTGTTAGTGTGTGATTCTCTGTTAGTGTGTGATGCTCCCAGTTAGTGTGTGATTCTCCGTTAGTGTGTGATTATTCGTCAGTGTGTGATGCTCCCAGTTAGTGTGTGATTCTCTGTTAGAGTGCGATGCTCCCAATTAATGTGTGATTCTCCGTTAGTGTGTGATTCCCCGTAAGTGTGTGAATCTTCGTTAGTGTGTGATGCTCCCAGTTAGTGTGTGATTCTACATTAGTGTGTGATTCTCCGTTAGTGTGTGATGCTCCCAGTTAGTGAGTGACTCTCTGTTAGTGTGTGATGCTCCATTAGTGTGTGATTTGCTGTAAGTGTGTGATGCTCTGTTAGTGTGTGATTCTCTGTTAGTGTGTGATGCTCCGTTAGTGTGTGATTCTCCGTTAGTGTGTGATGCTCCGTTAGTGTGTGATTCTCCGTTAGTGTGTGATGCTCCGTTAGTGTGTGATTCTCCGTTAGTGTATGATGCTCCGTTAGTGTGTGATTCTCCGTTAGTGGGTGATTCCTGTTAGTGTGTGATTCTCCATTAGTGTGTGATTCTCCCAATTAGTGTGTGATTCTCCATTAGTGTGTGATGATCGGTGATTCTCCCTGTTAGTGTGTGATGCTCTCCGTTAGTGTGTGATTCTTCGTTAGTGTGTGATGCTCCATTCGTATGTGATTATCTGTTAGTGTGTGATTCTCTGTTAGTGTGTGATGCTCCCAGTTAGTGTGTGATTCTCTGTTTGTGTGTGATGCTCCATTAGTGTGTGATTCTCGGTTAGTGTGCGATGCTCCCACTTAGTGTGTGATTCTCTGTTAGGGTGCGATGCTCCCACTTATTTTGTGATCCTTTGTTAGTGTGTGATTCTCCATTAGTGCGTGATTGCAATTAGTGTGTGATTCTCTGTTAGTGTGTGATTCTCTGTTAGTGTGTGATGCTCCCAGTTAGTATGTGATTCTCTGTTAGTGTGTGATGCTCACAGATAGTGTGTGATTCTCTGTTTGTGTGTGATGCTCCCACTTAGTGTGTGATTCTCTGTTAGTGTGTGATTCTTCAATAGTGTGTAATTCTCCGTTAGTGTGTCATGCTCTCAGTTAGTGTGTGATTCTCTGTTAGTGTGTGATGCTCCCGGTTATTGTGTGATTCTCTGCTAGTGTGTGATGCTCCCAGTTAGTGTGTTTTTCTCTGTTCATGTGTGATGCTTTCAGTTAGTGTGTGATGCTCCAATAGTGTGTGATTCTCGGTTAGAATGTGATTCTCCGTTAGTGTGTGATGCTCCGAGTTAGTGTGTGATTGTCCGTTAGAGTGTGATTCTCCGTTAGTGTATGATGCTCCATTAATGTGTGATTCTCCGTTAGTGTCTGATGCTCCATTAGTGTGTGATTCTCTGTTATTGTGTGAAGCTCCCAGTTAGTGTGTCATTCTCCGTTAGTGTGTGATTCTTTGTTAGTGTGTGATGCACCTTTAGAGTGTGATTCTCTGTTAGTGTATGATGCTCCCAGCTAGTGTGTGATTGCAATTAGTGTGTGATTCTCTGTTAGTGTGTGATTCTCTGTTAGTGTGTGATGCTCCCAGTTAGTATGTGATTCTCTGTTAGTGTGTGATGCTCACAGATAGTGTGTGATTCTCTGTTTGTGTGTGATGCTCCCACTTAGTGTGTGATTCTCTGTTAGTGTGTGATTCTTCAATAGTGTGTAATTCTCCGTTAGTGTGTCATGCTCTCAGTTAGTGTGTGATTCTCTGTTAGTGTGTGATGCTCCCGGTTATTGTGTGATTCTCTGCTAGTGTGTGATGCTCCCAGTTAGTGTGTTTTTCTCTGTTCATGTGTGATGCTTTCAGTTAGTGTGTGATGCTCCAATAGTGTGTGATTCTCTGTTAGAATGTGATTCTCCGTTAGTGTGTGATGCTCCGAGTTAGTGTGTGATTCTCCGTTAGAGTGTGATTCTCCGTTAGTGTATGATGCTCCATTAATGTGTGATTCTCCGTTAGTGTCTGATGCTCCATTAGTGTGTGATTCTCTGTTATTGTGTGAAGCTCCCAGTTAGTGTGTGATTCTCCGTTAGTGTGTGATTCTTTGTTAGTGTGTGATGCACCTTTAGAGTGTGATTCTCTGTTAGTGTATGATGCTCCCAGCTAGTGTGTGATGCTCCGTTAGTGTGTGATTCTCTGTTAGTGTGTGATACTCCCAGCTAGTGTGTGATTCTCCGTTAGTGTGTGATTCTCTGTTAGTGTGTGATGCTCCCAGTTGGTGTGTGATTCTCTGTTAGTGTGCGAATCTCCGTCAGTGTGTGATTCTCCCAGTTAGTGTGTGATTCTCCATTAGTGTGTGATTCTCCGTTAGTGTGTGATGCTCCCGGTTAGTGAGTGATTCTCCGTTCGTGTGTGATTCTCCCAGTTAGTGTGTGATTCTCTGTTAGTGAGTGATTCTCCATTAGCGTGTGATGCTCCCAATAGTGCGTGATTCTCTGTTAGTGTGTGATTCTCCATTAGTGTATGATGCTCCCAGTAAATGTGTGATTCTTCGTTAGTGTGTGCTGCACCATTAGGGTGTGATTCTCTGTTAGTGTGCGATGATCCCACTTTGTGTGTGATTCTGTCTGAGTGTGTGATGCTCCATTAGTGTGTAATTCTCTGTCAGTGTGTGATGCTTCGTTAGTGTGTGATTGTCTGTTAGTGTGTGCTACTCCGTCAGTGTGTGATTCTCCGTTAGTGTGTGATTCTTCGTTGGTCTGTGAGGCTCCATTAGAGTGTGATTCTTTGTCAGTGTGTGATGCTCCCAGATAGTGTGTGATGCTGCCAGTTAGTGGGTGATTCTCTGTTAGTGTGTGATGCTCCATTAGTGTGTGATTCTCTGTTAGTGTGTGATGCTCCCGGTTAGTGTGTGATTATCTGTTAGTGTGTGTGATGCTCCCGGTTAGTGTGTGATTCTCTGTTAGTGTGTGCTGCTCCCGGTTATTCTGTAATTCTCTGTTAGTGTGTGATGCTCCCGGTTATTGTGTGATTCTCTGCTAGTGTGTGATGCTCCCAGTTAGTGTGTTTTTCTCTGTTCATGTGTGATGCTTTCAGTTAGTGTGTGATGCTCCAATAGTGTGTGATTCTCTGTTAGAATGTGATTCTCCGTTAGTGTGTGATGCTCCGAGTTAGTGTGTGATTCTCCGTTAGAGTGTGATTCTCCGTTAGTGTATGATGCTCCATTAATGTGTGATTCTCCGTTAGTGTCTGATGCTCCATTAGTGTGTGATTCTCTGTTATTGTGTGAAGCTCCCAGTTAGTGTGTGATTCTCCGTTAGTGTGTGATTCTTTGTTAGTGTGTGATGCACCTTTAGAGTGTGATTCTCTGTTAGTGTATGATGCTCCCAGCTAGTGTGTGATGCTCCGTTAGTGTGTGATTCTCTGTTAGTGTGTGATACTCCCAGCTAGTGTGTGATTCTCCATTAGTGTGTGATTCTCTGTTAGTGTGTGATGCTCCCAGTTGGTGTGTGATTCTCTGTTAGTGTGCGAATCTCCGTCAGTGTGTGATTCTCCCAGTTAGTGTGTGATTCTCCATTAGTGTGTGATTCTCCGTTAGTGTGTGATGCTCCCGGTTAGTGAGTGATTCTCCGTTAGTGTGTGATTCTCCCAGTTAGTGTGTGATTCTCTGTTAGTGTGTGATTCTCCATTAGCGTGTGATGCTCCCAATAGTGCGTGATTCTCTGTTAGTGTGTGATTCTCCATTAGTGTATGATGCTCCCAGTAAATGTGTGATTCTTCGTTAGTGTGTGCTGCACCATTAGGGTGTGATTCTCTGTTAGTGTGCGATGATCCCACTTTGTGTGTGATTCTGTCTGAGTGTGTGATGCTCCATTAGTGTGTAATTCTCTGTCAGTGTGTGATGCTTCGTTAGTGTGTGATTGTCTGTTAGTGTGTGCTACTCCGTCAGTGTGTGATTCTCCGTTAGTGTGTGATTCTTCGTTGGTCTGTGAGGCTCCATTAGAGTGTGATTCTTTGTCAGTGTGTGATGCTCCCAGATAGTGTGTGATGCTGCCAGTTAGTGGGTGATTCTCTGTTAGTGTGTGATGCTCCATTAGTGTGTGATTCTCTGTTAGTGTGTGATGCTCCCGGTTCTTGTGTGATTATCTGTTAGTGTGTGTGATGCTCCCGGTTAGTGTGTGATTCTCTGTTAGTGTGTGATTCTTCAATAGTGTGTAATTCTCCGTTAGTGTGTCATGCTCTCAGTTAGTGTGTGATTCTCTGTTAGTGTGTGATGCTCCCGGTTATTGTGTGATTCTCTGCTAGTGTGTGATGCTCCCAGTTAGTGTGTTTTTCTCTGTTCATGTGTGATGCTTTCAGTTAGTGTGTGATGCTCCAATAGTGTGTGATTCTCGGTTAGAATGTGATTCTCCGTTAGTGTGTGATGCTCCGAGTTAGTGTGTGATTGTCCGTTAGAGTGTGATTCTCCGTTAGTGTATGATGCTCCATTAATGTGTGATTCTCCGTTAGTGTCTGATGCTCCATTAGTGTGTGATTCTCTGTTATTGTGTGAAGCTCCCAGTTAGTGTGTGATTCTCCGTTAGTGTGTGATTCTTTGTTAGTGTGTGATGCACCTTTAGAGTGTGATTCTCTGTTAGTGTATGATGCTCCCAGCTAGTGTGTGATTGCAATTAGTGTGTGATTCTCTGTTAGTGTGTGATTCTCTGTTAGTGTGTGATGCTCCCAGTTAGTATGTGATTCTCTGTTAGTGTGTGATGCTCACAGATAGTGTGTGATTCTCTGTTTGTGTGTGATGCTCCCACTTAGTGTGTGATTCTCTGTTAGTGTGTGATTCTTCAATAGTGTGTAATTCTCCGTTAGTGTGTGATGCTCCCAGTTAGTGTGTGATTCTCTGTTAGTGTGTGATGCTCCCGGTTAGTGTGTGATTCTCTGCTAGTGTGTGATGCTCCCAGTTAGTGTGTTTTTCTCTGTTCATGTGTGATGCTTTCAGTTAGTGTGTGATGCTCCAATAGTGTGTGATTCTCTGTTAGAGTGTGATGCTCCCAGTTAGTGTGTGATTCTCCGTTAGTGTGTGATTCTCCGTTAGTGTGTGATTCTCCGTTAGTGTATGATGCTCCATTAATGTGTGATTCTCCGTTAGTGTGTGATGCTCCATTAGTGTGTGATTCTCTGTTATTGTGTGAAGCTCCCAGTTAGTGTGTGATTCTCCGTTAGTGTGTGATTCTTTGTTAGTGTGTGATGCACCTTTAGTGTGTGATTCTCTGTTAGTGTGTGATGCGCCCAGCTAGTGTGTGATGCTCCGTTAGTGTGTGATTCTCTGTTAGTGTGTGATGCTCCCAGTTAGTGTGTGATTCTCCGTTAGTGTGTGATTCTCTGTTAGTGTGTGATGCTCCCAGTTAGTGTGTGATTCTCTGTTAGTGTGTGAATCTCCGTTAGTGTGTGATTCTTCCAGTTAGTGTGTGATTCTCCTTTAGTGTGTTATTCTCAGTTAGTGTGTGATGCTCCCGGTTATTGTGTGATTCTCCGTTCGTGTGTGATTCTCCCAGTTAGTGTGTGATTCTCTGTTAGTGAGTGATTCTCCATTAGCGTGTGATGCTCCCAATAGTGCGTGATTCTCTGTTAGTGTGTGATTCTCCATTAGTGTATGATGCTCCCAGTAAATGTGTGATTCTTCGTTAGTGTGTGCTGCACCATTAGGGTGTGATTCTCTGTTAGTGTGCGATGATCCCACTTAGTGTGTGATTCTCTCTTAGTGTGTGATGCTCCATTAGTGTGTGATTCTCTGTCAGTGTGTGATGCTTCGTTAGTGTGTGATTGTCTGTTAGTGTGTGATACTCCGATAGTGTGTGATTCTCCGTTACTGTGTGATTCTTCGTTGGTGTGTGAGGCTCCATTAGAGTGTGATTCTTTGTCAGTGTGTGATGCTCCCAGATAGTGTGTGATGCTCCCAGTTAGTGTGTGATTCTCTGTTAGTGTGTGATGCTCCATTAGTGTGTGATTCTCTGTTAGTGTGTGATGCTCCCAGTTAGTGTGTGATTCTCTGTTAGTGTGTGTGATGCTCCCGGTTAGTGTGTGATTCTCTGTTAGTGTGTGCTGCTCCCGGTTATTCTGTAATTCTCTGTTAGTGTGTGATGCTCCCGGTTATTGTGTGATTCTCTGCTAGTGTGTGATGCTCCCAGTTAGTGTGTTTTTCTCTGTTCATGTGTGATGCTTTCAGTTAGTGTGTGATGCTCCAATAGTGTGTGATTCTCTGTTAGTGTGTGATTCTCCGTTAGTGTGTGATGCTCCCAGTTAGTGTGTGATTCTCCGTTAGAGTGTGATTCTTCGTTAGTGTGTGATGCTCCATTAATGTGTGATTCTCCGTTAGTGTGTGATTCTCCATTAGTGTGTGATTTTCTGTTATTGTGTGAAGCTCCCAGTTAGTGTGTGATTCTCCGTTAGTGTGTGATTCTTTGTTAGTGTGTGATGCACCTTTAGTGTGTGATTCTCTGTTAGTGTATGATGCTCCCAGTTAGTGTGTGATGCTCCGTTAGTGTGTGATTCTCTGTTAGTGTGTGATGCTCCCAGTTAGTGTGTGATTCTCCATTAGTGTGTGATTCTCTGTTAGTGTGTGATGCTCCCAGTTAGTGTGTGATTCTCTGTTAGTGTGTGAATCTCCGTTAGTGTGTGATTCTCCCAGTTAGTGTGTGATTCTCCATTAGTGTGTGATTCTCCGTTAGTGTGTGATGCTCCCAGTTAGTGTGTGATTCTTCGTTAGTGTGTGATTCTCCCAGTTAGTGTGTGATTCTCTGTTAGTGTGTGATTCTCCGTTAGTGTGTGATGCTCCCAGTTAGTGTGTGATTCTCTGTTAGTGTGTGATTCTCCGTTAGTGTGTGATGCTCACAGTTAATGTGTGATTATCCGTTAGTGTGTGCTGCACCATTAGTGTGCGATTCTCTGTTAGTGTATGATGATCCCACTTAGTGTGTGATTCTCTCTTAGTGTGTGATGCTCCATTAGTGTGTGATTCTCTGTCAGTGTGTGATGCTTCGTTAGTGTGTGATTGTCTGTTAGTGTGTGATACTCCGATAGTTTGTGATTCTCCGTTAGTGTGTGATTCTTCGATGGTGTGTGAAGCTCCTTTAGACTGTGATTCTTTGTTAGTGTGTGATGCTCCCAGATAGTGTGTGATGCTCCCAGTTAGTGGGTGATTCTCTGTTAGTGTGTGATGCTCCATTAGTGTGTGATTCTCTGTTAGTGTGTGATGCTCCCGGTTCTTGTGTGATTCTCTGTTAGTGTGTGTGATGCTCCCGGTTAGTGTGTGATTCTCTGTTAGTGTGTGATGCTCCCGGTTATTGTGTGATTCTCTGTTAGTGTGTGATGCTCCCGGTTAGTGTGTGATTCTCTGTTAGTGTGTGATGCTCCCAGTTAGTGTGTTTTTCTCTGTTCATGTGTGATGCTTTCAGTTAGTGTGTGATGCTCCAATAGTGTGTGATTCTCTGTTAGAATGTAATTCTCCGTTAGTGTGCGATGCTCCGAGTTAGTGTGTGATTCTCCGTTAGAGTGTGATTCTCCGTTAGTGTATGATGCTCCATTAATGTGTGATTCTCCTTTAGTGTCTGATGCTCCATTAGTGTGTGATTCTCCGTTAGTGTGTGATTCTTCGTCAGTGTGTGATGCTCCCAGTTAGTGTGTGATTCTCTGTTAGAGTGCGATGCTCCCAATTAATGTGTGATTCTCCGTTAGTGTGTGATTCTCCGTAAGTGTGTGAATCTTCGTTAGTGTGTGATGCACCATTAGTGTGTGAATCTCTGTTAGTGTGTGATGCTCCCAGTTAGTGTGTGATTCTGCATTAGTGTGTGATTCTCCGTTAGTGTGTGATGCTCCAAGTTAGTGAGTGACTCTCTGTTAGTGTGTGATGCTCCATTAGTGTGTGATTTGCTGTTAGTGTGTGATGCTCCGTTAGTGTGTGATTCTCCGTTAGTGTGTGATGCTCCGTTAGTGTGTGATGCTCCGTTAGTGTGTGATTCTCCGTTAGTGTATGATGCTCTGTTAGAGTGTGATTCTCTGTTAGTGGGTGATTATCTGTTAGTGTGTGATTCTCCGTTAGTGTGTGATTCTCCCAGTTAGTGTGTGATTCTGCATTAGTGTGTGATGATCCATTAGTGTGTGATTATCTGTTAGTGTGTGATTCTCTGTTAGTGTGTGATGCTCCCAGTTAGTGTGTGATTCTCTGTTAGGGTGCGATGCTCCCACTTAGTTTGTGATCCTTTGTTAGTGTGTGATTCTCCATTAGTGCGTGTGATGCTCCCGGTTAGTGTGTGATTCTCTGTTAGTGTGTGCTGCTCCCGGTTATTCTGTGATTTTCTGCCAGTGTGTGATGCTCCCAGTTAGTGTGTGATTCTCCGTTAGTGTGTGATTCTCCCAGTTAGTGTGTGATTCTCCATTAGTGTGTGATTCTCTGTTAGTGTGTGATGCTCCAATAGTGTGTGATTCTCCATTAGTGTATGATGCTCCATTAATGTGTGAGTCTCCGTTAGTGTGTGATTCTCCGTTAGTGTGTGATTCTCCGTTAGTGTGTGATGCTCCAATAGTGTGTGATTCTCTGTTAGTGTGTGATGCTCCTAGTTAGTGTGTGATTCTCCGTTCGTGTGTGATTCTTTGTTAGTGTGTGATGCACCTTTAGTGTGCGATTCTCTGTTAGTGTATGATGCTCCCAGTTAGTGTGTGATGCTCCCAGCTAGTGTGTGATTCTCTGTTAGTGAGTGATTCTCCATTAACGTGTGATGCTCCCAGTAGTGCGTGATTCTCTGTTAGTGTGTGATTCTCCATTAGTGTGTGATTCTCTGTTAGTGTGTGATGCTCCCGGTTAGTGTGTGATTCTCTGTTAGTGTGTGTGATGCTCCCGGTTAGTGTGTGATTCTCTGTTAGTGTGTGATGCTCCCACTTAGTGTGTGATGCTCCGTTAGTGTGTGATTCTCAGTTAGTGTGTGATGCTCCCAGCTAGTGTGTGATTCTCTGTTAGTGAGCGATTCTCCATTAGCGTGTGATGCTCCCAATAGTGCGTGATTCTCTGTTAGTGTGTGATTCTCCATTAGTGTATGATGCTCCCAGGAAATGTGTGATTCTCGCGTTAGTGTGTGATTATTTGTTAGTGTGTGATGCACCATTATGTGTGATTCTCTGTTAGTGTGCAATGATCCCACTTAGTGTGTGATTCTCTCTTAGTGTGTGATGCTCCATTAGTGTGTGATTTACGTCGGTGTGTGATGCTTCGTTAGTGTGTGAAGCTCCATTGGAGTGTGATTCTTTGTTAGTGTGTGATGCTCCCAGTTAGTGGGTGATTCTCTGTTAGTGTGTGATGCTCCATTAGTGTGTGATGCTCCCAGTTAGTGTGTGATTCTCCGTTAGTGTGTGATTCTCTGTTAGTGTGTGATGCTCCCGGTTAGTGTGTGATTCTCTGTTAGTGTGTGTGATGCTCCCGGTTAGTGTGTGATTCTCTGTTAGTGTGTGATGCTCCCGGTTATTGTGTGATTCTCTGTTAGTGTGTGATGCTCCCGGTTAGTGTGTGTTCCTTTGTTAGTGTGTGATGCTCCCGGTTATTGTGTGATTCTCTGCTAGTGTGTGATGCTCCCAGTTAGTGTGTGATTCTCTATTAGTGTGTGATTCTCCGTTAGTGTGTGATTCTCCCAGTTAGTGTGTGATGCTCCATTAGTGTGTGATGCTCCCAGTTAGTGTGTGATTCTCTGTTAGTGTGTGATGCTCCGTTAGTGTGTGATTCTCTGTTAGTGTGTGATGCTCCCGGTTAGTGTGTGATTCTCTGTCAGTGTGTGTGATGCTCCCGGTTAGTGTGTGATTCTCTGTTAGTGTGTGATGCTCCCGGTTATTGTGTGATTCTCTGTTAGTGTGTGATGCTCCCGGTTAGTGTGTGTTCCTTTGTTAGTGTGTGATGCTCCCGGTTATTGTGTGATTCTCTGTTAGTGTGTGATGCTCCCAGTTAGTGTGTGATTCTCTATTAGTGTGTGATTCTCCGTTAGTGTGTGATTCTCCCAGTTAGTGTGTGATTCTCCATTAGTGTGTGATTCTCTGTTAGTGTGTGATTCTCTGTTAGTGTGTGATGCTCCAAGTTAGTGTGTGAGTCTCCGTGAGTGTGTGATTCTCCATTAGTGTGTGATTCTCCGTTCGTGTATGATGCTGCATTAATGTGTGATTCTCCGTTAGTGTGTGATGCTCCATTAGTGTGTGATTTTCTGTTATTGTGTGAAGCTCCCAGTTAGTGTGTGATTCTCCGTTAGTGTGTGATTCTTTGTTAGTGTGTGATGCACCTTTAGTGTGTGATTCTCTGTTAGTGTATGATGCTCCCAGTTAGTGTCTGATGCTCCATTAGTGTGTGATTCTCAGTTAGTGTTTGATGCTCCCAGCTAGTGTGTGATTCTCCGTTAGTGTGTGATTCTCCGTTAGTGTGTGATGCTCCATTTGTGTGTGATTCTCTGTTATTGTGTGAAGCTCCCAGTTAGTGTGTGTTTCTCCATTAGTGTGTGATTCTCTGTTAGTGTGTGATTCTCGATTTGTGTGTGACTCTCTGTTAGTGTGTGATGCTCCATTAGTGTGCGATTCTCAGTTAGTGTGTGATTCTCCGTTAGTGTGTGATTCTCCGTTAGTGTGTGATTCTCTGTTAGTGTGTGATTCTCCGTTAATGTGTGATTCTCCCAGTTAGTGTGTGATTCTCCTTTAGTGTGTGATTCTCCGTTAGTGTGTGATGCTCCCGGTTAGTGTGTGATTCTCTGTTAGTGTGTGATTCTCCGTTAGTGTGTGATGCTCCCAGTTAGTGAGTGATTCTCTGTTAGTGAGTCATTCTCCATTAGCGTGTGATGCTCCCAATAGTGCGTGATTCTCTGTTAGTGTGTGATGTTCCCAGTAAATGTGTGATTCTGCGTTCGTGTGTGATTCTGCGTTCGTGTGTGATTCTTCGTTAGTGTGTGATGCACCATTAGTGTGTGATTCTCTGTTAGTGTGCGATGATCCCACTTAGTGTGTGATTCGCTCTTAGTGTGTGATGCTCCATTAGTGTGTGATTCTCTGTCAGTGTGTGATGCTTCGTTAGTGTGTGATTGTCTGTTAGTGTGTGATACTCCGATAGTGTGTGATTCTCCGTTAGTGTGTGATTCTTCGTTGGTGTGTGAAGCTCCATTAGAGTGTGATTCTTTGTTAGTGTGTGATGCACGCAGATAGTGTGTGATGCTCCATTAATGTGTGATGCTCCCAGTTAGTGTGTGATTCTCTGTTAGTGTGTGTGATGCTCCCGGTTATTGTGTGATTCTCTGTTAGTGTGTGCTGCTCCCGGTTATTGTGTGATTCTCTGTTAATGTGTGTGATGCTGCCGGTTATTGTGTGATTCTCTGTTAGTGTGTGATGCTCACAGTCAGTGTGTGTTTCTCCGTTACTGTGTGATGCTCCCGTTTATTATGTGATTCTCTGCTAGTTTGCGATGCTCCCAGTTAGTGTGTGATTCTCTATAAGTGTGTGATTCTCTGTTAGTGTGTGATTCTCCCAGTTAGTGCGTGATTCTGCATTAGTGTGTGATTCTCTGTTAGTGTGTGATTCTCTGTTAGTGTGTGATGCTCCCAGTTAGTGTGTGATTCTCCGTTAGTGTGTGATTCTCCGTTAGTGTGTGATGCTCCCAGTTAGTTTGTGATTCTCTGTTAGTGAGTCATTCTCCATTAGCGTGTGATGCTCCCAATAGTGCGTGATTCTCTGTTAGTGTGTGATTCTCCATTAGTGTATGATGCTCCCAGTAAATGTGTGATTCTCTCGTTAGTGTGTGATTCTTCGTTAGTGTGTGATGCACCATTAGTGTGTGATTCTCTGTTAGTGTGCGATGATCCCAGTTAGTGTGTGATTCTCTCTTAGTGTGTGATGCTCCATTAGTGTGTGATTCTCTGTCAGTGTGTGATGCTCCGTTAGTGTGTGATTCTCCGTTATTGTGTGATTCTTCATTGGTGTGTGAAGCTACATTAGAGTGTGATTCTTTGTTATTGTGTGATGCTCCCAGTTAGTGTGTGATTCTCTGTTAGTGTATGATGCTCCATTAATGTGTGATTCTCCGTTAGTGTGTGATGCTACATTAGTGTGTGATTCTCTGTTATTGTGTGAAGCTCCCAGTTAGTGTGTGATTATCCGTTAGTGTGTGATTCTTTGTTAGTGTGTGATGCTCCCAGTTAGTGTGTGATGCTCCGTTAGTGTGTGGTTCTCTGTTAGTGTGTGGTTCTCCCAGTTAGTGTGTGATTCTCCATTAGTGTGTGATTCTCTGTTAGTGTGTGATGCTCCATTAGTGTGTGATTCTCTGTTAGTGTGTGATGCTCCCAGTTAGTGTGTGATTCTCCATTAGTGTGTGATTCTCTGTTAGTGTGTGATGCTCCATTAGTGTGTGATTCTCTGTTAGTGTGTGATGCTCCCAGTTAGTGTGTGATTCTCTGTTAGTGTGTGATGCTCCATTAGTGTGTGATTCTCTGTTAGTGTGTGATGCTCCATTAGTGTGCGGTTCTGAGTTAGTGTGTGATGCTCCCAGTAGTGCGTGATTCTCTGTTAGTGTGTGATTCTCCATTAGTGTATGATGCTCCCAGTAAATGTGTGATTCTCGCGTTAGTGTGTGATTCTTCGTTTAGTGTGTGATGCATCATTATGTGTGATTCTCTGTTAGTCTGTGATGCTCCCACTTAGTGTGTGATTCTCTGTTAGTGTGTGATGCTCCATTAGTGTGTGATTCTCTGTCAGTGTGTGATGCTTCGTTAGTGTGTGATTGTCTGTTAGTGTGTGATTCTCCGTTAGTGTGTGATTCTTCGTTGGTGTGTGAAGCTCCATTAGAGTGTGATTCTTTGTTAGTGTGTGATGCACCCAGATAGTGTGTGATGCTCCATTAGTGTGTGATGCTCCCAGTTAGTGTGTGATTCTCTGTTAGTGTGTGATGCTGCGTTAGTGTGTGATTCTCTGTTAGTGTGTGATGCTCCCAGTTAGTGTGTGATTCTCTGTTAGTGTGTGTGATGCTCCCGGTTAGTGTGTGATTCTCTGTTAGTGTGTGATGCTCCCGGTTATTGTGTGATTCTCTGTTAGTGTGTGATGCTCCGGTTAGTGTGTGTTTCTCTGTTAGTGTGTGATGCTCCCGGTTAGTGTGTGATTCTCTGTTAGTGTGTGATGCTCCCAGTTAGTGTGTGATTCTCTATTAGTGTGTGATTCTCTGTTAGTGTGTGATGCTCCCAGTTAGTGTGTGATTCTCCATTAGTGTGTGATTCTCTGTTAGTGTGTGATTCTCTCTTAGTGTGTGATGCTCCCTGTTAGTGTGTGATTCTCTGTTAGTGTGTGATTCCCCCAGTTAGTGTGATTCTCCGTTACTGTGTGATTCTCCGTTAGTGTGTGATGATCCCAGTTAGTGTGTGATTCTTTGTTAGTGAGTTATTCTCCATTAGCGTGTGATGCTCCCAATAGTGCGTGATTCTCTGTTAGTGTGTGATTCTCCATTAGTGTATGATGCTCCCAGTAAATGTGTGATTCTCGCGTTAGTGTGTGATTCTTCGTTTAGTGTGTGATGCACAATTATGTGTGATTCTCTGTTAGTGTGTGATGCTCCCAGTTAGTGTGTGATTCTCTGTTAGTGTGTGATGCTCCATTAGTGTGTGATTCTCTGTCAGTGTGTGATGCTTCGTTAGTGTGTGATTGTCTGTTAGTGTGTGATACTCCGATAGTGTGTGATTCTCCGTTAGTGTGTGATTCTTCGTTGGTGTGTGAAGCTCCATTAGAGTGTGATTCTTTGTTAGTGTGTGATGCACCCAGATAGTGTGTGATGCTCCATTAGTGTGTGATGCTCCCAGTTAGTGTGTGATTCTCTGTTAGTGTGAGATGCTCCGTTAGTGTGTGATTCTCTGTTAGTGTGTGCTGCTCCCGGTTAGTGTGTGATTCTCTGTTAGTGTGTGTGATGCTCCCGGTTAGTGTGTGATTCTCTGTTAGTGTGTGATGCTCCCGGTTATTGTGTGATTCTCTGTTAGTGTGTGATGCTCCGGTTAGTGTGTGTTTCTCTGTTAGTGTGTGATGCTCCCGGTTATTATGTGATTCTCTGCTAGTGCGTGATGCTCCCAGTTAGTGTGAGATTCTCTATAAGTGTGTGATTCTCTGTTAGTGTGTGACCCTCCCAGTTAGTGCGTGATTCTCCATTAGTGTGTGATTCTCTGCTAGAGTGTGATTCTCTCTTAGTGTGTGATGCTCCCTGTTAGAGTGTGATTCTCTGTTAGTGTGTGATTCCCCCAGTTAGTGTGATTCTCCGTTACTGTGTGATTCTCCGTTAGTGTGTGATGATCCCAGTTAGTGTGTGATTCTTTGTTAGTGAGTTATTCTCCATTAGCGTGTGATGCTCCCAATAGTGCGTGATTCTCTGTTAGTGTGTGATTCTCCATTAGTGTATGATGCTCCCAGTAAATGTGTGATTCTCGCGTTAGTGTGTGATTCTTCATTAGTGTGTGATGCACCATTAGTGTGTGATTCTCTGTTAGTGTGCGATGATCCCACTTAGTGTGTGATTCGCTCTTAGTGTGTGATGCTCCATTAGTGTGTGATTCTCTGTCAGTGTGTGATGCTTCGTTAGTGTGTGATTGTCTGTTAGTGTGTGATACTCCGATAGAGTGTGATTCTCCATTAGTTTGTGATTCTTCGTTGGTGTGTGAAGCTCCATTAGTGTGTGATTCTCTGTTAGTGTGTGATGCTTCCAGTTAGTGTGTGATTCTCCGTTAGTGTGTGATGCTCCAATAGTGTGTGATTTTCTGTTATTGTGTGAAGCTCCCAGTTAGTGTGTGATGCTCCATTAGTGTGTGATTCTCTGTTAGTGTGTGATTCTCCCAGTTAGTGTGATTCTCCGTTACTGTGTGATTCTCCGTTAGTGTGTGATGCTCCCAGTTAGTGTGTGATGCTCCGTTAGTGTGTGGTTCTCTGTTAGTGTGTGATGCTCCCAGTTAGTGTGTGATTCTCTATTAGTGTGTGATTCTCCATTAGTGTGTGATTCTCCCAGTTAGTGTGTGATTCTCCATTAGTGTGTGATTCTCTGTTAGTGTTGATGCTCCCAGCTACTGTGTGATTCTCTGTTAGTGTGTGATGCTTCCAGTTAGTGTGTGATGCTCCCAGTTAGTGTGTGATGCTCCGTTAGTGTGTGGTTCTCTGTTAGTGTGTGATTCTCCCAGTTAGTGTGTGATTCTCCATCAGTGTGTGATTCTCTGTTAGTGTGTGATGCTCCAATAGTGTGTGATTCTCTGTTAGTGTGTGATGCTCCATTAGTGTGTGATTTTCTGTTATTGTGTGAAGCTCCCAGTTAGTGTGTGATTTTCCGTTAGTGTGTGATTCTTTGTTAGTGTGTGATGCACCTTTAGTGTGCGATTCTCTGTTAGTGTATGATGCTCCCAGTTAGTGTGTGATGCTCCGTTAGTGTGTGATTCTCTGTTAGTGTGTGATGCTCCATTAGTGTGCGATTCTCAGTTAGTGTATGATGCTCCCAGTAGTGCGTGATTCTTTGTTAGTGTGTGATTCTCCATTAGTGTATGATGCTCCCAGTAAATGTGTGATTCTCGCGTTAGTGTGTGATTCTTCGTTTAGTGTGTGATGCACAATTATGTGTGATTCTCTGTTTGTCTGCGATGATCCCACTAAGTGTGTGATTCTCTCTTAGTGTGTGATGCTCCATTAGTGTGTGATTCTCTGTCAGTGTGTGATGCTTCGTTAGTGTGTGATTGTCTGTTAGTGTGTGATACTCCGATAGTGTGTGATTCTCTGTTAGTGTGTGATTCTTCGTTGGTGTGTGAGGCTCCATTAGAGTGTAATTCTTTGTTAGTGTCTGATGCATCCAGATAGTGTGTGATTCTCCATTAGTGTGTGATGCTCCCAGTTAGTGTGTGATTCTCTGTTAGAGTCTGATGCTCCGTTAGTGTGTGATTCTCTGTTAGTGGGTGCTGCTCCCGGTTAGTGTGTGATTCTGTGTTAGTGTGTGTGATGCTCCCGGTTAGTGTGTGATTCTGTGTTAGTGTGTGTGATGCTCCCGGTTAGTGTGTGATTCTCTGTTAGTGTGTGATGCTCCCGGTTATTGTGTGATTCTCTGTTAGTGTGTGATGCTCCCGGTTAGTGTGTGTTTCTCTGTTAGTGTGTGATGCTCCCGGTTATTATGTGATTCTCTGCTAGTGTGTGATGCTCCCAGTTAGTGTGTGATTCTCTATAAGTGTGTGATTCTCTGTTAGTGTGTGATTCTTCGTTGGTGTGTGAAGCTCCATTAGAGTGTAATTCTTTGTTAGTGTCTGATGCATCCAGATAGTGTGTGATGCTCCATTAGTGTGTGATGCTCCCAGTTAGTGTGTGATTCTCTGTTAGTGTCTGATGCTCCGTTAGTGTGTGATTCTCTGTTAGTGGGTGCTGCTCCCGGTTAGTGTGTGATTCTGTGTTAGTGTGTGTGATGCTCCCGGTTAGTGTGTGATTCTGTGTTAGTGTGTGTGATGCTCCCGGTTAGTGTGTGATTCTCTGTTAGTGTGTGATGCTCCCGGTTATTGTGTGATTCTCTGTTAGTGTGTGATGCTCCGGTTAGTGTGTGTTTCTCTGTTAGTGTGTGATTCTCTGTTAGTGTGTGTGTGACCCTCCCAGTTAGTGCGTGATTCTCCATTAGTGTGTGATTCTCTGCTAGAGTGTGATTCTCTCTTAGTGTGTGATGCTCCCTGTTAGAGTGTGATTCTCTGTTAGTGTGTGATTCCCCCAGTTAGTGTGATTCTCCGTTACTGTGTGATTCTCCGTTAGTGTGTGATGATCCCAGTTAGTGTGTGATTCTTTGTTAGTGAGTTATTCTCCATTAGCGTGTGATGCTCCCAATAGTGCGTGATTCTCTGTTAGTGTGTGATTCTCCATTAGTGTATGATGCTCCCAGTAAATGTGTGATTCTCGCGTTAGTGTGTGATTCTTCATTAGTGTGTGATGCACCATTAGTGTGTGATTCTCTGTTAGTGTGCGATGATCCCACTTAGTGTGTGATTCGCTCTTAGTGTGTGATGCTCCATTAGTGTGTGATTCTCTGTCAGTGTGTGATGCTTCGTTAGTGTGTGATTGTCTGTTAGTGTGTGATACTCCGATAGAGTGTGATTCTCCATTAGTGTGTGATTCTTCGTTGGTGTGTGATGCTCCATTAGTGTGTGATTCTCTGTTAGTGTGTGATGCTCCCAGTTAGTGTGTGATTCTCCGTTAGTGTATGATGCTCCCTGTTAGTGTGTGATTCTCTGTTATTGTGTGATGCTCCGTTAGTGTGTGATGCTCCATTAGTGTGTGATTCTCTGTTAGTGTGTGATTCTCCCAGTTAGTGTGATTCTCCGTTACTGTGTGATTCTCCGTTAGTGTGTGATGCTCCCAGTTAGTGTGTGATGCTCCGTTAGTGTGTGATTCTCTGTTAGTGTGTGATGCTCCCAGTTAGTGTGTGATTCTCTATTAGTGTGTGATTCTCCATTAGTGTGTGATTCTCCCAGTTAGTGTGTGATTCTCCATTAGTGTGTGATTCTCTGTTAGTGTGTGATGCTCCCAGTTAGTGTGTGATTCTCTGTTAGTGTGTGATGCTCCCAGTTAGTGTGTGATGCTCCCAGCTAGTGTGTGATGCTCCGTTAGTGTGTGATTCTCTGTTAGTGTGTGATTCTCCCAGTTAGTGTGTGATTCTCCATTAGTGTGTGATTCTCTGTTAGTGTGTGATGCTCCATTAGTGTGTGATTCTCTGTTAGTGTGTGATGCTCCATTAGTGTGTGATTCTCTGTTAGTGTGTGATGCTCCCAGTTAGTGTGTGATTCTCCGTTAGTGTGTGATTCTTCGTTAGTGTGTGATGCACCTTTAGTGTGTGATTCTCTGTTAGTGTGTGATGCTCCCAGTTAGTGTGTGATGCTCCGTTAGTGTGTGATTCTCTGTTAGTGTGTGATGCTCCATTAGTGTGCGATTCTCAGTTAGTGTATGATGCTCCCAGTAGTGCGTGATTCTTTGTTAGTGTGTGATTCTCCATTAGTGTATGATGCTCCCAGTAAATGTGTGATTCTCGCGTTAGTGTGTGATTCTTCGTTTAGTGTGTGATGCACAATTAGTGTGTGATTCTCTGTTCGTGTGTGATGCTCCCAGTTAGTGTGTGATTCTCTGTTAGTGTGTGATGCTCCCAGTTAGTGTGTGATTCTCTGTTAGTGTGTGATGCTCCGTTAGTGTGTGATTGTCTGTTAGTGTGTGATACTCCGATAGTGTGTGATTCTCTGTTAGTGTGTGATTCTTCGTTGGTGTGTGAGGCTCCATTAGAGTGTAATTCTTTGTTAGTGTCTGATGCATCCAGATAGTGTGTGATGCTCCATTAGTGTGTGATGCTCCCAGTTAGTGTGTGATTCTCTGTTAGTGTCTGATGCTCCGTTAGTGTGTGATTCTCTGTTAGTGGGTGCTGCTCCCGGTTAGTGTGTGATTCTGTGTTAGTGTGTGTGATGCTCCCGGTTAGTGTGTGATTCTGTGTCAGTGTGTGTGATGCTCCCGATTAGTGTGTGATTCTCTGTTAGTGTGTGATGCTCCCGGTTATTGTGTGATTCTCTGTTAGTGTGTGATGCTCCCAGTTAGTGTGTGATTCTCTGTTAGTGTGTGATGCTCCCGGTTAGTGTGTGATTCTCTGCTAGTGTGTGATGCTCCCAGTTAGTGTGTGATTCTCTATAAGTGTGTGATTCTCTGTTAGTGTGTGATTCTTCGTTAGTGTGTGATGCTCCATTAGTGTGTGATTCTCTGTTAGTGTGTGATGCTCCGTTAGTGTGTGATTCTCTGTTAGTGTGTGCTGCTCCCGGTTAGTGTGTGATTCTGTGTTAGTGTGTGTGATGCTCCCGGTTAGTGTGTGATTCTGTGTTAGTGTGTGTGATGCTCCCGGTTAGTGTGTGATTCTCTGTTAGTGTGTGATGCTCCCGGTTATTGTGTGATTCTCTGTTAGTGTGTGATGCTCCCGGTTAGTGTGTGATTCTCTGTTAGTGTGTGATGCTCCCGGTTATTGTGTGATTCTCTGTTAGTGTGTGATGCTCCCAGTTAGTGTGTGATTCTCTATAAGTGTGTGATTCTCTGTTAGTGTGTGACTCTCCCAGTTAGTGCGTGATTCTCCATTAGTGTGTGATTCTCTGTTAGTGAGTGATTCTCCAGTAGCGTGTGATGCTCCCAAAAGTGCGTGATTCTCTGTTAGTGACTGATTCTCCGTTAGTGTGTGATGCTCCATTAGTGTGTGATTTTCTGTTATTGTGTGCAGCTCCCAGTTAGTGTGTGATTCTCCGTTAGTGTGTGATTCATTCTTAGTGTGTGATGCACCTTTAGTGTGTGATTCTCTGTTAGTGAGTGATTCTCTATTAGCCTGTGATGCTCCCAGTTAGTGTGTGATTCTCTGTTAGTGTGTGATGCTCCCACTTAGTGTGTGATTCTCTGTTAGTGTGTGATGCTCCATTAGTGTGTGATTCTCTGTCAGTGTGTGATGCTTCGTTCGTGTGTGAATGTCTGTTAGTGTGTGATACTCCGTTAGTGTGTGATTCTCCGTTACTGTGTGATTCTTCGTTGGTGTGTGATGCTCCATTAGAGTGTGATTCTTTGTTAGTGTGTGATGCTCCCAGATAGTGTGTGATGCTCCCAGTTAGTGTGTGATTCTCTGTTAGTGTGTGATGCTCCATTAGTGTGTGATGCTCCCAGTTAGTGTGTGATTCTCTGTTAGTGTGTGATGCTCCATTAGTGTGTGATTCTCCGTTAGTGTGTGATTCTCCATTAGTGTGTGATTCTCTGTTATTGTGTGAAGCTCCCAGTTAGTGTGTGATTCTCCGTTAGTGTGTGATTCTTTGTTAGTGTGTGATGCTCCGTTAGTGTGTGGTTCTCTGTTAGTGTGTGATTCTCCCAGTTAGTGTGTGATTCTCCATGAGTGTGTGATTCTCTGTTAGTGTGTGATGCTCCGGTTAGTGTGTGTTTCTCTGTTAGTGTGTGATGCTCCCGGTTATTATGTGATTCTCTGCTAGTGCGTGATGCTCCCAGTTAGTGTGTGATTCTCTGTTAGTGTGTGATTCTCTGTTAGTGTGTGATGCTCCCAGTTAGTGTGTGATTCTCCATTAGTGTGTGATTCTCTGCTAGAGTGTGATTCTCTCTTAGTGTGTGATGCTCCCTGTTAGAGTGTGATTCTCTGTTAGTGTGTGATTCCCCCAGTTAGTGTGATTCTCCGTTACTGTGTGATTCTCCGTTAGTGTGTGATGATCCCAGTTAGTGTGTGATTCTTTGTTAGTGAGTGATTCTCCATTAGTGTGTGATGCTCCCAATTAGTGTGTGATTCTCTGTTAGTGTGTGATTCTCCATTAGTGTGTGATGCTCCCAGTTAGTGTGTGATTCTCGCGTTAGTGTGTGATTCTTCATTAGTGTGTGATGCACCATTAGTGTGTGATTCTCTGTTAGTGTGTGATGCTCCCATTAGTGTGTGATTCTCTGTTAGTGTGTGATGCTCAATTAGTGTGTGATTCTCTGTCAGTGTGTGATGCTTCGTTAGTGTGTGATTGTCTGTTAGTGTGTGATACTCCGATAGAGTGTGATTCTCCATTAGTTTGTGATACTTCGTTGGTGTGTGAAGCTCCATTAGTGTGTGATTCTATGTTAGTGTGTGATGCTTCCAGTTAGTGTGTGATTCTCCGTTAGTGTGTGATGCTCCATTAGTGTGTGATTCTCTGTTAGTGTGTGATGCTCCCAGTTAGTGTGTGATGCTCCATTAGTGTGTGATTCTCTGTTAGTGTGTAATTCTCCCAGTTAGTGTGATTCTCCGTTACTGTGTGATTCTCCGTTAGTGTGTGATGCTCCCAGTTAGTGTGTGATGCTCCGTTAGTGTGTGGTTCTCTGTTAGTGTGTGATGCTCCCAGTTAGTGTGTGATTCTCTATTAGTGTGTGATTCTCCATTAGTGTGTGATTCTCCCAGTTAGTGTGTGATTCTCCATTAGTGTGTGATTCTCTGTTAGTGTGTGATGCTCCCAGTTAGTGTGTGATTCTCTGTTAGTGTGTGATGCTTCCAGTTAGTGTGTGATGCTCCCAGTTAGTGTGTGATGCTCCGTTAGTGTGTGATTCTCTGTTAGTGTGTGATGCTCCATTAGTGTGTGATTCTCTGTTAGTGTGTGATGCTCCATTAGTGTGTGATTCTCTGTTAGTGTGTGATGCTCCATTAGTGTGTGATTCTCTGTTAGTGTGTGATGCTCCATTAGTGTGTGATTCTCTGTTAGTGTGTGATGCTCCCAGTTAGTGTGTGATTCTCCGTTAGTGTGTGATTCTTTGTTAGTGTGTGATGCTCCCAGTTAGTGTGTGATGCTCCGTTAGTGTGTGATTCTCTGTTAGTGTGTGATGCTCCATTAGTGTGTGATTCTCTGTTAGTGTGTGATGCTCCCAGTTAGTGTGTGATTCTCTGTTAGTGTGTGATTCTCCCAGTTAGTGTGTGATGCTCCCAGTTAGTGTGTGATTCTCCATTAGTGTGTGATTCTTCGTTAGTGTGTGATGCACCTTTAGTGTGTGATTCTCTGTTAGTGTGTGATGCTCCCAGTTAGTGTGTGATTCTCTGTTAGTGTGTGATGCTCCATTAGTGTGTGATTCTCTGTTAGTGTGTGATGCTCTGTTAGTGTGTGATTCTCTGTTAGTGTGTGATGCTCCGTTAGTGTGTGATTCTCTGTTAGTGTGTGATTCTTCGTTGGTGTGTGATGCTCCATTAGTGTGTGATTCTTTGTTAGTGTCTGATGCATCCAGATAGTGTGTGATGCTCCATTAGTGTGTGATGCTCCCAGTTAGTGTGTGATTCTCTGTTAGTGTGTGATGCTCCGTTAGTGTGTGATTCTCTGTTAGTGTGTGATGCTCCCAGTTAGTGTGTGATTCTCTGTTAGTGTGTGATGCTCCCAGTTAGTGTGTGATTCTCTGTTAGTGTGTGTTGCTCCCGGTTAGTGTGTGATTCTCTGTTAGTGTGTGATGCTCCCGGTTAGTGTGTGATTCTCTGTTAGTGTGTGATGCTCCCGGTTAGTGTGTGATTCTCTGTTAGTGTGTGATGCTCCCGGTTAGTGTGTGATTCTCCGTTAGCGTGTGATGCTCCCAGTTAGTGTGTGATTCTCTGTTAGTGTGTGATTGACTGTTAGTGTGTGATTCTTCGTTGGTGTGTGATGCTCCATTAGAGTGTGATTCTTTGTTAGTGTGAGATGCTCCCAGTTAGTGGGTGATTCTCCGTTAGTGTGTGATGCTCCCAGTTAGTGTGTGATTCTCTGTTAGTGTGTGATGCTCCGTTAGTGTGTGATTCTCTGTTAGTGTGTGATGCTCCCAGTTAGTGTGTGATTCTCTGTTAGTGTGTGATGCTCCCAGTTAGTGTGTGATTCTCTGTTAGTGTGTGTGATGCTCCGTTAGTGTGTGATTCTCTGTTAGAATGTGATGCTCCCAGTTAGTGTGTGATTCTCTGTTAGTGTGTGATGCTCCCAGTTAGTGTGTGATTCTCTGTTAGTGTGTGATTCTCTGTTAGTGTGTGATGCTCCCATTTAGTGTGTGATTCTCCATTAGTGTGTTATTCTCTGTTGGTGTGTGATTCTCTGTTAGTGTGTGATGCTCCCACTTAGTGTGTGATTCTCTATTAGTGTGTGATTCTCCCAGTTAGTGTGATTCTCCGTTACTGTGTGATTCTCCGTTAGTGTGTGATGCTCCCAGTTAGTGTGTGATTCTCTGTTAGTGAGTGATTCTCCATTAGTGTGTGATGCTCCCAGTTACTGTGATTCTCTGTTAGTATGTGATTCTCTATTAGTGTGTGATGCTCCCAGTTAGTGTGTGATTCTCCGTTAGTGTGTGATTCTTCGTTAGTGTGTGATGCACCATTAGTGTGTGATTCTCTGTTAGTGTGCGATGATCCCAGTTAGTGTGTGATTCTCTCTTAGTGTGTGATGCTCCATTAGTGTGTGATTCTCTGTCAGTGTGTGATGCTCCGTTAGTGTGTGATTCTCCGTTAGTGTGTGATACTCCGTTAGTGTGTGATTCTCCGTTAGTGTGTGATTCTTCATTGGTGTGTGATGCTCCATTAGAGTGTGATTCTTTGTTAGTGTGTGATGCACCCAGATAGTGTGTGATGCTCCATTAGTGTGTGATGCTCCCAGTTAGTGTGTGATTCTCTGTTAGTGTGTGATGCTCCGTTAGTGTGTGATTCTCTGTTAGTGTGTGATGCTCCGTTAGTGTGTGATTCTCTGTTAGAATGTGATGCTCCCAGTTAGTGTGTGATTCTCTGTTAGTGTGTGATGCTCCCAGTTAGTGTGTGATTCTCTGTTAGTGTGTGATGCTCCGGTTAGTGTGTGATTCTCTGTTAGTGTGTGATGCTCCCGGTTAGTGTGTGATTCTCTGTTAGTGTGTGATGCTCCCAGTTAGTGTGTGATTCTCTGTTAGTGTGTGATTCTCTGTTAGTGTGTGATGCTCCCAGTTAGTGTGTGATTCTCCATTAGTGTGTTATTCTCTGTTGGTGTGTGATTCTCTGTTAGTGTGTGATGCTCCCAGTTAGTGTGTGATTTTCTGTTAGTGTGTGATGCTCCCAGTTAGTGTGTGATTCTCCATTAGTGTGTGATTCTCCGTTAGTGTGTGATGCTCCCAGTTAGTGTGTGATTCTCTGTTAGTGTGTGATTCTCCATTTGTATGTGATGCTCCCATTAGTGTGTGATTTTCTGTTAGTATGTGATTCTCTATTAGTGTGTGATGCTCCCAGTTAGTGTGTGATTCTCCGTTAGTGAGTGATTCTTCATTAGTGTGTGATGCACCTTTAGTGTGCGATTCTCTGTTAGTGTGTGATGCTCCCAGTTAGTGTGTGATTCTCTGTTAGTGTGTGATGCTCCATTAGTGTGTGATTCTCTGTTAGTGTGTGATGCTCCGTTAGTGTGTGATTGTCTGTTAGTGTGTGATACTCCGATAGTGTGTGATTCTCCATTAGTGTGTGATTCTTCGTTAGTGTGTGATGCTCCATTAGTGTGTGATTCTCTGTTAGTGTGTGATGCTCCCAGTTAGTGTGTGATTCTCCGTTAGTGTGTGATGCTCCATTAGTGTGTGATTTTCTGTTATTGTGTGAAGCTCCCAGTTAGTGTGTGATGCTCCATTAGTGTGTGATTCTCTGTTAGTGTGTGATTCTCCCAGTTAGTGTGATTCTCCGTTACTGTGTGATTCTCCGTTAGTGTGTGATGCTCCCAGTTAGTGTGTGATGCTCCGTTAGTGTGTGATTCTCTGTTAGTGTGTGATGCTCCCAGTTAGTGTGTGATTCTCTATTAGTGTGTGATTCTCCGTTAGTGTGTGATTCTCCCAGTTAGTGTGTGATTCTCCATTAGTGTGTGATTCTCTGTTAGTGTGTGATGCTCCCAGTTAGTGTGTGATTCTCTGTTAGTGTGTGATGCTCCCAGTTAGTGTGTGATGCTCCCAGTTAGTGTGTGATGCTCCGTTAGTGTGTGATTCTCTGTTAGTGTGTGATTCTCCCAGTTAGTGTGTGATTCTCCATTAGTGTGTGATTCTCTGTTAGTGTGTGATGCTCCGTTAGTGTGTGATTCTCTGTTAGTGTGTGATGCTCCATTAGTGTGTGATTCTCTGTTAGTGTGTGATGCTCCCAGTTAGTGTGTGATTCTCTCCGTTAGTGTGTGATTCTTTCGTTAGTGTGTGATGCTCCATTAGTGTGTGATTCTCTGTTAGTGTATGATGCTCCCAGTTAGTGTGTGATGCTCCGTTAGTGTGTGATTCTCTGTTAGTGTGTGATGCTCCATTAGTGTGCGATTCTCAGTTAGTGTATGATGCTCCCAGTAGTGCGTGATTCTTTGTTAGTGTGTGATTCTCCATTAGTGTATGATGCTCCCAGTAAATGTGTGATTCTCGCGTTAGTGTGTGATTCTTCGTTTAGTGTGTGATGCACAATTATGTGTGATTCTCTGTTTGTCTGCGATGATCCCACTAAGTGTGTGATTCTCTCTTAGTGTGTGATGCTCCATTAGTGTGTGATTCTCTGTCAGTGTGTGATGCTTCGTTAGTGTGTGATTGTCTGTTAGTGTGTGATACTCCGATAGTGTGTGATTCTCTGTTAGTGTGTGATTCTTCGTTGGTGTGTGAGGCTCCATTAGAGTGTAATTCTTTGTTAGTGTCTGATGCATCCAGATAGTGTGTGATGCTCCATTAGTCCCAGTTAGTGTGTGATTCTCTGTTAGTGTGTGATGCTCCCAGTTAGTGTGTGATTCTCTGTTAGTGGGTGCTGCTCCCGGTTAGTGTGTGATTCTGTGTTAGTGTGTGTGATGCTCCCGGTTAGTGTGTGATTCTGTGTTAGTGTGTGTGATGCTCCCGGTTAGTGTGTGATTCTCTGTTAGTGTGTGATGCTCCCGGTTATTGTGTGATTCTCTGTTAGTGTGTGATGCTCCCGGTTAGTGTGTGATTCTCTGTTAGTGTGTGATGCTCCCAGTTAGTGTGTGATTCTCTGTTAGTGTGTGATGCTCCCAGTTACTGTGATTCTCTGTAAGTGTGTGATTCTCTGTTAGTGTGTGATTCTTCGTTGGTGTGTGATGCTCCGTTAGTGTGTGATTCTCTGTTAGTGTGTGATGCTCCCAGTTAGTGTGTGATGCTCCATTAGTGTGTGATGCTCCCAGTTAGTGTGTGATTCTCTGTTAGTGTCTGATGCTCCGTTAGTGTGTGATTCTCTGTTAGTGGGTGCTGCTCCCGGTTAGTGTGTGATTCTGTGTTAGTGTGTGTGATGCTCCCGGTTAGTGTGTGATTCTGTGTTAGTGTGTGTGATGCTCCCAGTTAGTGTGTGATTCTCTGTTAGTGTGTGATGCTCCCAGTTAGTGTGTGATTCTCTGTTAGTGTGTGATGCTCCCAGTTAGTGTGTGATTCTCTGTTAGTGTGTGATTCTCTGTTAGTGTATGATTCTCCCAGTTAGTGTGTGATTCTCTGTTAGTGTGTGATTCTCTGTTAGTGTGTGATTCTCTGTTAGTGTGTGATGCTCCCAGTTAGTGTGTGATTCTCTGTTAGTGTGTGATTCTCCGTTAGTGTGTGATTCTCCATTAGTGTGTGATTCTCCGTTAGTGTGTGATGCTCCCAGTTAGTGTGTGATTCTCTGTTAGTGTGTGATTCTCCATTAGTGTGTGATGCTCCATTTAGTGTGTGATTCTCTGTTAGTGTGTGATTCTCCGTTAGTGTGTGATGCTCCCAGTTAGTGTGTGATTCTCCGTTAGTGTGTGATTCTTCGTTAGGGTGTGATGCTCCCAGTTAGTGTGTGATTCTCTGTTAGTGTGTGATGCTCCCAGTTAGTGTGTGATTCTCTGTTAGTGTGTGATGCTCCATTAGTGTGTGATTCTCTGTTAGTGTGTGATGCTCCGTTAGTGTGTGATTCTCTGTTAGTGTGTGATGCTCCGTTAGTGTGTGATTCTCTGTTAGTGTGTGATTCTTCGTTAGGTGTGTGAAGCTCCATTAGAGTGTGATTCTTTGTTAGTGTCTGATGCACCCAGATAGTGTGTGATGCTCCATTAGTGTGTGATGCTCCCAGTTAGTGTGTGATTCTCTGTTAGTGTGTGATGCTCCGTTAGTGTGTGATTCTCTGTTAGTGTGTGATGCTCCCGGTTAGTGTGTGATTCTGTGTTAGTGTGTGATGCTCCGTTAGTGTGTGATTCTCTGTTAGTGTGTGATGCTCCGTTAGTGTGTGATTCTCTGTTAGTGTGTGATGCTCCCAGTTAGTGTGTGATTCTCTGTTAGTGTGTGATGCTCCCGGATAGTGTGTGATTCTCTGTTAGTATGTGATGCTCCCAGTTAGTGTGTGATTCTCTGTTAGTGTGTGATGCTCCCAGTTACTGTGTGATTCTCTGTTAGTGTGTGATTCTCTGTTAGTGTGTGATTCTTCGTTAGTGTGTGAAGCTCCTTTAGACTGTGATTCTTTGTTAGTGTGTGATGCTCCATTAGTGTGTGATGCTCCATTAGTGTGTGATGCTCCCAGTTAGTGTGTGATTCTCTGTTAGTGTGTGATGCTCCGTTAGTGTGTGATTCTCTGTTAGTGTGTGATGCTCCCAGTTAGTGTGTGATTCTCTGTTAGTGTGTGATGCTCCCGGTTAGTGTGTGATTCTCTGTTAGTGTGTGAAGCTCCATTAGTGTGTGATTCTCTGTTAGTGTGTGATTCTCTGTTAGTGTGTGATACCCCGTTAGTGTGTGATTCTCCGTTAGTGTGTGATTCTTCACTGGTGTGTGATGCTCCATTAGAGTGTGATTCTTTGTTCGTGTGTGTACTCCCAGATAGTGTGTGATGCTCCATTAGAGTGTGACTCTCTGTCAGTGTGTGATGCTCTGTTAGTGTGTGATTCTCCGTTAGAGTGTGATGCTCCCAGTTAGTGTGTGATTCTCCGTTAGTGTGTGATGCTCCCAGTTAGTGTGTGATTCTCCATTAGTGTGTGATTCTCCGTTAGTGTGTAATGCTCCCAGTTAGTGTGTGATTCTCTGTTAGTGTGTGATTCTCCGTTAGTGTGTGATGCTCCCAGTTAGTGTGTGATTCTCTGTTAGTATGTGATTCACCATTAGTGTGTGATGCTCAATTAGTGTGCAATTCTCTGTTAGTGTGTGATGCTCCGTTAGTGTGTGATGCTCAAAGTTAATGTGTGATTCTCATTTAGTGTGTGATTCTTCGTTAGTGTGTGATGCTCCCCGTTAGTGTGTGATTCTCTGTTAGTGTGTGATTCTCCATTAGTGTGTGATGCTCCGTTAGTGTGTGATTCTCTGTTAGTGTGTGATGCTCCGAGTTAGTGTGTGATTCTCCGTTAGTTTGTGATACTCCGTTTGTGTGTGATTCTCCGCTAGTGTGTGATTCTTCATTGGTGTCTGATGCTCCATTAGAGTGTGATTCATTGTTAGTGTTTGATGGTCCCAGATAATGTGTGATGCTCTCAGTTAGTGGGTGAATCTCGGTTAGTGTGTGATGCTCCCAGTTAGTGTGTGATTCTCTGTTAGTGTGTGATGCTCCCAGTTAGTGTGTGATTCTCCATTAGTGTGTGATTCTCTGTTAGTGTGTGATGCTCCCGGTTCTTGTGTGATTCTCTGTTAGTGTGTGATGCTCCTGGTTAGTGTGTGATTCTCTGAAAATGTGTGATGCTCCCAGTTAGTGTGTGTTGCTCCCAGTTAGTATGTGATTCTCCGTTAGTTTGTGATTCTCCATTAGAGTGTGATTCTTCATTAGTGTGTGATGCTCCCAGTTAGTGTGTGATTCTCCGTTAGTGTGTGATTGTCTGTTAGTGTGTGATGCTCCCAGTTAGTGTGTGATTCTCCGTTAGTGCGTGATTCTCTGTTAGTGTGTGATGCTCCCGGTTCTTGTGTGATTCTCTGTTAGTGTGTGATGCTCCCGGTTAGTGTGTGATTCTCTGTTAGTGTGTGAATCTCCCAGTTAGTGTGTGATTCTCCATTTGTGTGTGATTCTCTGTTAGTTTGTGATGCTCCCAGTTAATGTGCGATTCTCTGTTAGTGTGTGATTCTCCGTTAGTGTGTTATGCTCCATTAGTGTGTGATTCTCCGTTAGTGTGTGATTCTCTGTTAGTGGGCTATTCTCCGTTAGTGTGTGATTCTCCCAGTTAGTGTGTGATTCTCCATTAGTGTGTGATTCTCTGTTAGTGTGTGATGCTCCCAGTTAGTGTGTGATTCTCTGTTAGTGTGTGATTTCCCGTTAGTGTGTGATGCTCCCAGTTAGTGTGTGATTCTCTGTTAGTTAGTGTGTGATGCTCCATTAGTGTGTGATTTTCAATTATAGTGTTATGCTCCGTTAGTGTGTGATTTTCTGTTAGTGTGCGATGCTCCTTTAGTGTGTGATTCTTAGTTAGTGTGTGATGCTCCATTAGTGTGTGATTCTCTGTAAGTGTGTGATTCTCCCAGATTGTGTGTGATTCTCTATTAGTGTGTGATTCTCCGTTAGTGTGTGATTCTCCCAGTTAGTGGGTGATGCTCTATTAGTGTGTGATTTTCCGTTAGTGTGTGATTCTCCCAGTTAGTGGGTGATGCTCCGTTAGTGTGTGATTCTCTGTTAGTGTGTGATGCTCCGTTAGTGTGTGATTCTCTGTTAGAATGTGATGCTCCCAGTTAGTGTGTGATTCTCTGTTAGTGTGTGATGCTCCCAGTTAGTGTGTGATTCTCTGTTAGTGTGTGAGTCTCCGTTAGTGTGTTATGCTACATTAGTGTGTGATTCTCCGTTAGTGTGTGATGCTCCCAGTTATTGTGTGATTCTCCGTTAGTGTGTGATGCTCCCAGTTAGTGTGTGATTCTCCATTAGTGTGTGATTCTCCGTTAGTGTGTGATGCTCCCAGTTAGTGTGTGATTCTCTGTTAGTGTGTGATTCTCCGTTAGTGTGTGATGCTCCCAGTTAGTGTGTGATTCTCCGTTAGAGTGTGATGCTCCCGGTTAGTGTGTGATTCTCCGTTAGTGTGTGATTCTTCGTTGGTGTGTGATGCACCATTTGTGTGTTATTATCTGTTAGTGTGTGATGCTCCCAGTTAGTGTGTGATTCTCCGTTAGTGTGTGATGCTCCGTTAGTGTGTGATGCTCCGTTAGTGTGTGATTCTCCGTTAGTGTGTGATTCTTCGTTAGTGTGTGATGCTCCATTAGTGTGTGATTCTTTGTTAGTGTGCGATGCTCCCAGTTAGTGTCTGATGCTCCCAGTTAGTGTGTGATTCTCTGTTAGTGTGCGATGCTCCTTTAGTGTGTGATTCTTAGTTAGTGTGTGATGCTCCATTAGTGTGTGATTCTCTGTTAGAATGTGATGCTCCCAGTTAGTGTGTGATTCTCTGTTAGTGTGTGATGCTCCCAGTTAGTGTGTGATTCTCTGTTAGTGTGTGATTCTCCGTTAGTGTGTTATGCTCCATTAGTGTGTGATTCTCCGTTAGTGTGTGATTCTCTGTTAGTGTGTGATTCTCCGTTAGTGTGTGATTCTCCCAGTTAGTGTGTGATTCTCCATTCGTGTGCGATTCTCCGTTAGTGTGTAATGCTCCCAGTTAGTGTGTGATTCTCTGTTAGTGTGTGATTCTCCGTTAGTGTGTGATGCTCCCAGTTAGTGTGTGATTCTCTGTTAGTGTGTGATTCACCATTAGTGTGTGATGCTCCATTAGTGTGCAATTCTCTGTTAGTGTGTGATGCTCCGTTAGTGTGTGATGCTCAAAGTTAATGTGTGATTCTCATTTAGTGTGTGATTCTTCGTTAGTGTTTGATGCACCATTAGTGTGTGATTCTCTGTTAGTGTGTGATTCTCTGTTAGTGGGCGATTCTCCGTTAGTGTGTGATTCTCCCAGTTAGTGTGTGATTCTCCATTGGTGTGCGATTTTCCGTTAGTGTGTAATGCTCCCAGTTAGTGTGTGATTCTTTGTTAGTGTCTGATGCTCCGTTAGTCTGTGATGCTCCCAGTTACTGTGTGATTCTCTGTTAGTATGTGATTCTCCATTAGTGTGTGATGCTCCATTAGTGTGCAATTCTCCGTTAGTGTGTGATGCTCCTAGTTAATGTGTGATTCTCATTTAGTGTGTGATTCTTCGTTAGTGTGTGATGCACCATTAGTGTGTGATTCTCTGTTAGTGTGTGATGCTCCCAGTTAGTGTGTGATTCTCTGTTAGTGTGTGAAGCTCCATTAGTGTGTGATTCTCTGTTAGTGTGCGATGCTCCGTTAGTGTGTGATTCTCCATTAGTGTGTGATTTTTCTTTAGTGTGTGATGCACAATTAGTGTGTGATACTCCCAGTTTGTGTGTGATTCTCTGTTAGTGTGTGATACCCCGTTAGTGTGTGATTCTCCGTTAGTGTGTGATTCTTCATTGGTGTGTGATGCTCCATTAGAGTGTGATTCTTTGTTAGTGTGTGATACTCCCAGATAGTGTGTGATGCTCCATTAGAGTGTGATTCTCTGTTAGTGTGTGATGCTCCGTTAGTGTGTGATTCTCCATTAGTGTGTGATTCTTCGTTAGTGTGTGATGCTCCCAGTTAGTGTGTGATTCTCTGTTAGTGTGTGATGCTCCATTAGTGTGTGATTCTCTGTTAGTGTGTGATTCTCCGTTAGTGTGTGATTCTCTGTTAGTGTGTGATGCTCCCAGTTAGTGTGTGATGCTCCCAGCTAGTGTGTGATTCTCCATTTGTGTGCGATTCTTCTTTAGTGTGTGATGCACAATTAGTGTGTGATACTCCCAGTTTGTGTGTGATTCTCTGTTAGTGTGTGATGCTCCATTAGTGTGTGATACTCCGTTAGTGTGTGATTCTTCATTGGTGTGTGATGCTCCATTAGAGTGTGATTCTTTGTTAGTGTGTGATGCTCCCAGATAGTGTGTGATGCTCCATTAGAGTGTGATTCTCTGTCAGTGTGTGATGCTCCGTTAGTGTGTGATTCTCCGTTAGTGTGTGATGCTCCCAGTTAGTGTGTGATTCTCCGTTAGAGTGTGATGCTCCCAGTTAGTGTGTGATTCTCCGTTAGTGTGTGATTCTTCGTTGGTGTGTGATGCACCATTTGTGTGTTATTCTCTGTTAGTGTGTGATGCTCCCAGTTAGTGTGTGATTCTCCGTTAGTGTGTGATGCTCCGTTAGTGTGTGATTCTCCGTTAGTGTGTTATTCTTTGTTGGTGTGTGATGCTCCATTCGTGTGTGATTCTCTGTAAGTGTGTGATTCTCCCAGTTAGAGTGTGATTCTCTATTAATGTGTGATTTTCCGTTAGTGTGTGATTCTCCCAGTTAGTGGGTGATGCTCTGTTAGTGTGTGATTCTCTGTTAGTGTGTGATGCTCCGTTAGTGTGATATTCTCTGTTAGAATGTGATGCTCCCAGTTAGTGTGTGATTCTCTGTTAGTGTGTGAGTCTCCGTTAGTGTGTTATGCTACATTAGTGTGTGATTCTCCGTTAGTGTGTGATTCTCTGTTAGTGTGTGATTCTCCCAGTTAGTTTGTGGTTCTCCGTTAGACTGTGATGATCCCAGTTAGTGTGTGATTCTCCATTAGTGTGTGATTCTCCGTTAGTGTGTGATGCTCCCAGTTAGTGTGTGATTCTCTGTTAGTGTGTGATTCTCCATTAGTGTGTGATGCTCCGTTAGTGTGTGATGCTCAAAGTTAATGTGTGATTCTCATTTAGTGTGTGATTCTTCGTTAGTGTGTGATGCACCATTAGTGTGTGATTCTCTGTTAGTGTGTGATGCTCCGTTAGTGTGTGATTCTCTGTTAGTGTGTGATGCTCCCTGTTAGTGTGTGATGCTCCCAGATAGTGTGTGATTCTCCATTTGTGTGCGATTTTTCTTTAGTTTGTGATGCACAATTAGTGTGTGATACTCCCAGTTTGTGTGTGATTCTCTGTTAGTGTGTGATTCTCTGTTAGTGTGTGATACCCCGTTAGTGTGTGATTCTCCGTTAGTGTGTGATTCTTCATTGGTGTGTGATGCTCCATTAGAGTGTGATTCTCTGTCAGTGTGTGATGCTCCGTTAGTGTGTGATTCTCCGTTAGTGTGTGATGCTCCCAGTTAGTGTGTGATTCTCCATTAGTGTGCGATTCTCCGTTAGTGTGTGATGCTCCCAGTTAGTGTGTGATTCTCTGTTAGTGTGTGATTCTCCATTAGTGTGTGATGCTCCCAGTTAGTGTGTGATTCTCTGTTAGTATGTGATTCACCATTAGTGTGTGATGCTCCATTAGTGTGCAATTCTCTGTTAGTGTGTGATGCTCCCAGTTAATGTGTGATTCTCTGTTAGTGTGTGATGCTCCATTAGTGTGTGATTCTCTGTTAGTGTGTGATGCTCCCAGTTAGTGTGTGATGCTCCCAGCTAGTGTGTGATTCTCCATTTGTGTGCGATTCTTCTTTAGTGTGTGATGCACAATTAGTGTGTGATACTCCCAGTTTGTGTGTGATTCTCTGTTAGTGTGTGATACCCCGTTAGTGTGTGATTCTCCGTTAGTGTGTGATTCTTCATTGGTGTGTGATGCTCCATTAGAGTGTGATTCTTTGTTGGTGTGTGATACTCCCAGATTGTGTGTGATGCTCCATTAGAGTGTGATTCTCTGTCAGTGTGTGATGCTCCGTTAGTGTGTGATTCTCCGTTAGTGTGTGATGCTCCCAGTTCGTGTGTGATTCTCCGTTAGAGTGTGATGCTCCCAGTTAGTGTGTGATTCTTCGTTGGTGTGTGATGCACCATTTGTGTGTTATTCTCTGTTCCTGTGTGATGCTCCCAGTTAGTGTGTGATTCTCCGTTAGTGTGTTATTCTCCCAGTTAGTGTGTGATTCTCCGTTACTGTGTAATTCTTTGTTGGTGTGTGATGCTCCATTAGTGTGTGATTCTGTGTTAGTGTGTGATGCTCCATTAGTGTGTAATGCTCCGTTAGTGTGTGATTCTCTGTTAGTGTGTGATTCTCTGTTAGTGTGTGATGCTCCCAGTTAGTGTGTGATTCTCCATTAGTGTGTGATGCTCCGTTAGTGTGTGATTCTCCGTTAGTGTGTGATTCTCCGTTAGTGTGTGATGCTCCCAGTTAGTGTTTGATTCTCTTTTGTGTGAGATGCTGCGTTAGAGTGTGATTCTCCCTGTTAGTGTGTGATGCTCTTCGTTTGTGTGTGATTCTTCGTTAGTGTGTGATTCTCCGTTCGTGTGTGATTCTCCCAGTTAGTGTGTGATTCTCCATTAGAGTGTGATTCTCCGTTCGTGTGTGATTCTTCGTTAGTGTGTGATGCTCCCAGTTTGTGTGTGATTCTCTGTTAGTGTGTGATGCTCGGTTAGTGTGTGATTCTCTGTTAGTGTGTGATTCTCCGTTAGTGTGTGATTCTCTGTTAGTGTGTGATGCTCCCAGTTAGTGTGTGATGCTCCCAGTTAGTGTGTGATTCTCCATTTGTGTGTGATTCTTCTTTAGTGTGTGATGCACAATTAGTGTGTGATGCTCCCAGTTAGTGTGTGATTCTCTGTTAGTGTGTGATGCTCCGTTAGTGTGTGATTCTCTGTTAGTGTGTGATTCTCTGTTAGTGTGTGATGCTCCATTAGTGTGTGATTCTCTGTTAGTGTGTGATGCTCCCAGTTAGTGTGTGATGCTCCATTAGTGTGTGATTCTCTGTTAGTGTGTGATGCTCCGTTAGTGTGTGATTCTCTGTTAGTGTGTGATGCTCCCAGTTAGTGTGTGATTCTCCGTTAGTGTGTGATGCTCCCAGTTAGTGTGTGATTCTCCGTTAGTGTGTGATTCTTCGTTAGTGTGTGATGCTCCATTAGTGTGTGATTCTCCGTTAGTGTGTGATGCTCCCAGTTAGTGTGTGATTCTCCGTTAGTGTGTGATTCTCCCAGTTAGTGTGTGATTCTCCGTTAGTGTGTGATTCTCTGTTAGTGTGTGATGCTCCATTAGTGTGTGATTCTCTGTTAGTGTGTGATGCTCCCAGTTAGTGTGTGATTCTCTGTTAGTGTGTGATGCTCTGTTAGTGTGTGATTCTCCCAGTTAGTGTGTGATTCTCCGTTAGTGTGTGATTCTGTTAGTGTGTGATGCTCCATTAGTGTGTGATTCTCTGTTAGTGTGTGATGCTCCCAGTTAGTGTGTGATTCTCTGTTAGTGTGTGATGCTCCCAGTTAGTGTGTGATTCTCTGTTAGTGTGTGATTCTCCGTTAGTGTGTGATTCTCCGTTAGTGTGTGATTCTCCCAGTTAGTGTGTGATTCTCCGTTAGTGTGTGATGCTCCCAGTTAGTGTGTGATTCTCTGTTAGTGTGTGATGCTCCGTTAGTGTGTGATTCTCCCAGTTAGTGTGTGATTCTCCGTTAGTGTGTGATTCTCTGTTAGTGTGTGATGCTCCCAGTTAGTGTGTGATTCTCTGTTAGTGTGTGATTCTCCGTTAGTGTGTGATTCTCCGTTAGTGTGTGATGCTCCCAGTTAGTGTGTGATTCTCCGTTAGTGTGTGATTCTTCATTAGTGTGTGATGCTCCATTAGTGTGTGATTCTCCGTTAGTGTGTGATTATCCCAGTTAGTGTGTGATTCTCCGTTAGTGTGTGATTCTCTGTTAGTGTGTGATTCTCTGTTAGTGTGTGATGCTCCCAGTTAGTGTGTGATTCTCTGTTAGTGTGTGATGCTCCCAGTTAGTGTGTGATTCTCTGTTAGTGTGTGATGCTCCCAGTTACTGTGTGATGCTCCCAGTTAGTGTGTGATGCTCTGTTAGTGTGTGATTCTCTGTTAGTGTGTGATGCTCCCAGTTAGTGTGTGATTCTCTGTTAGTGTGTGATTCTCCATTAGTGTGTGATGCTCCATTAGTGTGTGATTCTCTGTTAGTGTGTGATGCTCTGTTAGTGTGTGATTCTCTGTTAGTGTGTGATGCTCCCAGTTAGTGTGTGATTCTCTGTTAGTGTGTGATGCTCCGTTAGTGTGTGATTCTCTGTTAGTGTGTGATGCTCCCAGTTAGTGTGTGATTCTCTGTTAGTGTGTGATTCTCCGTTAGTGTGTGATTCTCTGTTAGTGTGTGATGCTCCCAGTTAGTGTGTGATTCTCTGTTAGTGTGTGATTCTCCGTTAGTGTGTGATGCTCCATTAGTGTGTGATTCTCTGTTAGTGTGTGATGCTCCGTTAGTGTGTGATTCTCTGTTAGTGTGTGATGCTCCATTAGTGTGTGATTCTCTGTTAGTGTGTGATGCTCCCAGTTAGTGTGTGATTCTCCGTTAGTGTGTGATTCTCTGTTAGTGTGTGATTGTCTGTTAGTGTGTGATGCTCCGTTAGTGTGTGATTCTCCGTTAGTGTGTGATTCTCCGTTAGTGTGTGATGCTCCCAGTTAGTGTGTGATTCTCTGTTAGTGTGTGATTCTCCGTTAGTGTGTGATTCTCCCAGTTAGTGTGTGATTCTCCATTAGTGTGTGATTCTCTGTTAGTGTGTGATGCTCCCAGTTAGTGTGTGATTCTCTGTTAGTGTGTGATTCTCCGTTAGTGTGTGATGCTCCCAGTTAGTGTGTGATTCTCCGTTAGTGTGTGATTCTTCGTTAGTGTGTGATGCTCCATTAGTGTGTGATTCTCTGTTAGTGTGTGATGCTCCCAGTTAGTGTGTGATTCTCTGTTAGTGTGTGATGCTCCATTAGTGTGTGATTCTCTGTTAGTGTGTGATGCTCCGTTAGTGTGTGATTCTCTGTTAGTGTGTGATGCTCCGTTAGTGTGTGATTCTTCGTTGGTGTGTGATGCTCCATTAGTGTGTGATTCTCTGTTAGTGTGTGATGCTCCCAGTTAGTGTGTGATTCTCCATTAGTGTGTGATGCTCCCAGTTAGTGTGTGATTCTCTGTTAGTGTGTGATGCTCCATTAGTGTGTGATTCTCTGTTAGTGTGTGATGCTCCCAGTTAGTGTGTGATTCTCTGTTAGTGTGTGATGCTCCCAGTTAGTGTGTGATTCTCTGTTAGTGTGTGATGCTCCCGGTTAGTGTGTGATTCTCTGTTAGTGTGTGATGCTCCGTTAGTGTGTGATTCTCTGTTAGTGTGTGATGCTCCCAGTTAGTGTGTGATTCTCTATTAGTGTGTGATTCTCCGTTAGTGTGTGATTCTCCCAGTTAGTGTGTGATTCTCCATTAGTGTGTGATTCTCTGTTAGTGTGTGATTCTCTGTTAGTGTGTGATGCTCCGTTAGTGTGTGATTCTCCGTTAGTGTGTGATGCTCCATTAGTGTGTGATTCTCCGTTAGTGTGTGATGCTCCATTAGTGTGTGATTCTCTGTTAGTGTGTGATGCTCCCAGTTAGTGTGTGATTCTCTATTAGTGTGTGATTCTCCGTTAGTGTGTGATTCTCCCAGTTAGTGTGTGATTCTCCATTAGTGTGTGATTCTCTGTTAGTGTGTGATTCTCTGTTAGTGTGTGATGCTCCCAGTTAGTGTGTGATTCTCTGTTAGTGTGTGATGCTCCATTAGTGTGTGATTCTCTGTTAGTGTGTGATGCTCCATTAGTGTGTGATTCTCTGTTAGTGTGTGATGCTCCCAGTTAGTGTGTGATTCTCCGTTAGTGTGTGATTCTCTGTTAGTGTGTGATGCTCCCAGTTAGTGTGTGATCCTCTGTTAGTGTGTGATTCTCCATTAGTGTGTGATTCTCTGTTAGTGTGTGATGCTCCCAGTTAGTGTGTGATTCTCCGTTAGTGTGTGATTCTCTGTTAGTGTGTGATGCTCCATTAGTGTGTGATTCTCTGTTAGTGTGTGATGCTCCCAGTTAGTGTGTGATGCTCCCAGTTAGTGTGTGATTCTCCGTTAGTGTGTGATTCTCCCAGTTAGTGTGTGATTCTCCGTTAGTGTGTGATTCTCTGTTAGTGTGTGATGCTCCATTAGTGTGTGATTCTCCGTTAGTGTGTGATGCTCCATTAGTGTGTGATGCTCCGTTAGTGTGTGATTCTCTGTTAGTGTGTGATTCTCTGTTAGTGTGTGATGCTCCCAGTTAGTGTGTGATTCTCTGTTAGTGTGTGATTCTCCATTAGTGTGTGATTCTCTGTTAGTGTGTGATGCTCCGTTAGTGTGTGATTCTCTGTTAGTGTGTGATGCTCCCAGTTAGTGTGTGATTCTCTGTTAGTGTGTGAATCTCCGTTAGTGTATGATTCTCCCAGTTAGTGTGTGATTCTCCGTTAGTGTGTGATTCTCTGTTAGCGTGTGATGCTCCCAGTTAGTGTGTGATTCTCTGTTAGTGTGTGATTCTCCATTAGTGTGTGATGCTCCCAGTTAGTGTGTGATTCTCTGTTAGTATGTGATTCTCTATTAGTGTGTGATGCTCCCAGTTAGTGTGTGATTCTCCGTTAGTGTGTGATTCTTCGTTAGTGTGTGATGCACCATTAGTGTGTGATTCTCTGTTAGTGTGTGATGCTCCCAGTTAGTGTGTGATTCTCCGTTAGTGTGTGATGCTCCATTAGTGTGTGATTCTCCGTTAGTGTGTGATGCTCCGTTAGTGTGTGATTCTCTGTTAGTGTGTGATACTCCGTTAGTGTGTGATTCTCCGTTAGTGTGTGATTCTTCGTTGGTGTGTGATGCTCCATTAGACTGTGATTCTCTGTTAGTGTGTGATGCTCCCAGTTAGTGTGTGATTCACCATTAGTGGGTGATGCTCCCAGTTAGTGTGTGATTATCTGTTAGTGTGTGATACTCCGTTAGTGTGTGATTCTCTGTTAGTGTGTGATGCTCCCAGTTAGTGTGTGATTCTCTGTTAGTGTGTGATTCTCCGTTAGTGTGTGATTCTCCCAGTTAGTGTGTGATTCTCCATTAGTGTGTGATTCTCCGTTAGTGTGTGATGCTCCCAGTTAGTGTGTGATTCTCTGTTAGTGTGTGATTCTCTGTTAGTGTGTGATGCTCCCAGTTAGTGTGTGATTCTCTGTTAGTGTGTGATGCTCCCAGTTAGTGTGTGATTCTCTGTTAGTGTGTGATGCTCCCGGTTAGTGTGTGATTCTCTGTTAGTGTGTGATGCTCCCAGTTAGTGTGTGATTCTCTATTAGTGTGTGATTCTCCGTTAGTGTGTGATTCTCCCAGTTAGTGTGTGATTCTCCATTAGTGTGTGATTCTCTGTTAGTGTGTGATTCTCTGTTAGTGTGTGATGCTCCCAGTTAGTGTGTGATTCTCCGTTAGTGTGTGATGCTTAATTAATGTGTGATTCTCCGTTAGTGTGTGATGCTCCATTAGTGTGTGATTCTCTGTTAGTGTGTGATGCTCCCAGTTAGTGTGTGATTCTCCGTTAGTGTGTGATTCTCTGTTAGTGTGTGATGCTCCCAGTTAGTGTGTGATTCTCCGTTAGTGTGTGATTCTTCATTAGTGTGTGATGCTCCCATTTAGTGTGTGATTCTCTGTTAGTGTGTGATTCTCCGTTAGTGTGTGATTCTCCCAGTTAGTGTGTGATTCTCCGTTAGTGTGTGATTCTCTGTTAGTGTGTGATTCTCCGTTTGTGTGTGATGCTCCCAGTTAGTGTGTGATTCTCTGTTAGTGTGTGATTCTCTGTTAGTGTGTGATGCTCCCAGTTAGTGTGTGATTCTCTGTTAGTGTGTGATGCTCCCGGTTAGTGTGTGATTCTCTGTTAGTGTGTGATGCTCCTGGTTAGTGTGTTTTTCTCTGTTAGTGTGTGATGCTCCCAGTTAGTGTGTGATTCTCTGTTAGTGTGTGATGCTCCCAGTTAGTGTGTGATTCTCTATTAGTGTGTGATTCTCCGTTAGTGTGTGATTCTCCCAGTTAGTGTGTGATTCTCCATTAGTGTGTGATTCTCTGTTAGTGTGTGATTCTCTGTTAGTGTGTGATGCTCCATTAGTGTGTGATTCTCCGTTAGTGTATGATGCTCAATTAATGTGTGATTCTCCGTTAGTGTGTGATGCTCCATTCGTGTGTGATTCTTTGTTATTGTGTGATGCTCCCAGTTAGTGTGTGATTCTCCGTTAGTGTGTGATTCTCTGTTAGTGTGTGATGCTCCCAGTTAGTGTGTGATTCTCCATGAGTGTGTGATTCTCCATTAGTGTGTGATTCTCCCAGTTAGTGTTTGATTTCCATTAGTGTGTGATTCTCTGATAGTGGGTGATGCTCCATTAGTGTGTGAATCTCTGTTAGTGTGTGATTCTCCCAGTTAGTGTGTGATTCTCTGTTAGTGTGTGAAGCTCCATTCGTGTGTGATTCTCCGTTAGAGTGTCATGCTCACAGTTAATGTGTGATTCTCCGTTAGTGTGTGATTCTCTGTTAGTGTGTGATGCTCCATTAGTGTGTGATTCTCTGTTAGTGTGTGATGCTCCCAGTTAGTGTGTGATTCTCCGTTAGTGTGTGATTCTCTGTTAGTGTGCGATGCTCCCAGTTAGTGTGTGATTCTCTGTTAGTGTGTGATGCTCCCAGTTAGTGTGTGATGCTCCCAGCTAGTGTGTGATTCTCTATTAGTGTGTGATTCTTCGTTAGTGTGTGATGCACCTTTAGTGTGTGATTCTCTGTTAGTGTGTGATGCTCCCAGTTAGTGTGTGATTCTCTGTTAGTGTGTGATTCTCCGTTAGTGTGTGATTCTCCCAGTTAGTGTGTGATTCTCCGTTAGTGTGTGATTCTTCGTTAGTGTGTGATGCTCCCAGTTAGTGTGTGATTCTCTGTTAGTGTGTGAATCTCCATTAGTGTGTGATGCTCCCAGTTAGTGTGTGATTCTCTGTTAGTGTGTGATTCTCCATTAGTGTGTGATGCTCCCAGTTAATGTGTGATTCTCCGTTAGTGTGTGATTCTTCGTTAGTGTGTGATGCACCATTAGTGTGTGATTCTCTGTTAGTGTGTGATGCTCCCAGTTAGTGTGTGATTCTCTGTTAGTGTGTGATGCTCCATTAGTGTGTGATTCTCTGTTAGTGTGTGATGCTCCGTTAGTGTGTGATTCTCCGTTAGTGTGTGATGCTCCGTTAGTGTGTGATTCTCCGTTAGTGTGTGATTCTTCGTTGGTGTGTGATGCTCCATTAGAGTGTGATTCTTTGTTAGTGTGTGATGCTCCCAGATAGTTAGTGTGTGATGCTCCCAGTTAGTGTGTGATTCTCTGTTAGTGTGTGATGCTCCGTTAGTGTGTGATTCTCTGTTAGTGTGTGATGCTCCCAGTTAGTGTGTGATTCTCTGTTAGTGTGTGATTCTCCGTTAGTGTGTGATTCTCCCAGTTAGTGTGTGATTCTCCGTTAGTGTGTGATTCTCCGTTAGTGTGTGATGCTCCCAGTTAGTGTGTGATTCTCTGTTAGTGTGTGATTCTCTGTTAGTGTGTGATGCTCCCAGTTAGTGTGTGATTCTCTGTTAGTGTGTGATGCTCCTGGTTAGTGTGTGATTCTCTGTTAGTGTGTGATGCTCCCGGTTAATGTGTGATTCTCTGTTAGTGTGTTATGCTCCCAGTTAGTGTGTGATTCTCTATTAGTGTGTGATTCTCCGTTAGTGTGTGATTCTCCCAGTTAGTGTGTGATTCTCCATTAGTGTGTGATTCTCTGTTAGTGTGTGATTCTCTGTTAGTGTGTGATGCTCCAATAGTGTGTGATTCTCCGTTAGTGTGTGATGCTCAATTAATGTGTGATTCTCCGTTAGTGTGTGATGCTCCATTAGTGTGTGATTCTCTGTTATTGTGTGAAGCTCCCAGTTAGTGTGTGATTCTCCGTTAGTGTGTGATTCTCTGTTAGTGTGTGATGCTCCCAGTTAGTGTGTGATTCTCCATGAGTGTGTGATTCTCCATTAGTGTGTGATTCTCCCAGTTAGTGTTTGATTTCCATCAGTGTGTGATTCTCTGTTAGTGTGTGATGCTCCATTAGTGTGTGATTCTCTGTTAGTGTGTGATGCTCCCAGTTAGTGTGTGATTCTCTGTTAGTGTGTGATGCTCCATTAGTGTGTGATTCTCTGTTAGTGTGTGATGCTCCCAGTTAGTGTGTGATTCTCCGTTAGTGTGTGATTCTTCGTTAGTGTGTGATGCACCTTTAGTGTGTGATTCTCTGTTAGTGTGTGATGCTCCCAGTTAGTGTGTGATTCTCCGTTAGTGTGTGATGCTCCGTTAGTGTGTGATTCTCTGTTAGTGTGTGATTCTCTGTTAGTGTGTGATGCTCCCAGTTAGTGTGTGATTCTCCGTTAGTGTGTGATGCTCCATTAGTGTGTGATTCTCCGTTAGTGTGTGATTCTCCGTTAGTGTGTGATGCTCCCAGTTAGTGTGTGATTCTCTGTTAGTGTGTGATTCTCCGTTAGTGTGTGATTCTCCCAGTTAGTGTGTGATTCTCCATTAGTGTGTGATTCTCCGTTAGTGTGTGATGCTCCCAGTTAGTGTGTGATTCTCTGTTAGTGTGTGATTCTCCGTTAGTGTGTGATTCTCCCAGTTAGTGTGTGATTCTCCGTTAGTGTGTGATTCTCCGTTAGTGTGTGATGCTCCCAGTTAGTGTGTGATTCTCTGTTAGTGTGTGATTCTCCATTTGTGTGTGATGCTCCCAGTTACTGTGATTCTCTGTTAGTGTGTGATTCTCCGTTAGTGTGTGATGCTCCCAGTTAGTGTGTGATTCTCCGTTAGTGTGTGATTCTTCGTTAGTGTGTGATGCTCCATTAGTGTGTGATTCTCTGTTAGTGTGTGATGCTCCCAGTTAGTGTGTGATTCTCTGTTAGTGTGTGATGCTCCATTAGTGTGTGATTCTCTGTTAGTGTGCGATGCTCCGTTAGTGTGTGATTCTCTGTTAGTGTGTGATGCTCCCAGTTAGTGTGTGATTCTCTGTTAGTGTGTGATGCTCCCGGTTAGTGTGTGATTCTCTGTTAGTGTGTGATGCTCCCAGTTAGTGTGTGATTCTCTGTTAGTGTGTGATGCTCCCAGTTAGTGTGTGATTCTCTGTTAGTGTGTGATGCTCCCAGTTAGTGTGTGATTCTCTGTTAGTGTGTGATTCTCCGTTAGTGTGTGATTCTCCCAGTTAGTGTGTGATTCTCCTTTAGTGTGTGATTCTTAGTTAGTGTGTGATGCTCCCGGTTTGTGTGTGATTCTCTGTTAGTGAGTGATTCTCCATTAGCGTGTGATGCTCCCAATAGTGCGTGATTCTCAGTTAGTGTGTGATTCTCCATTAGTGTGTGATGCTCCCAGTTAGTGTGTGATTCTCCGTTAGTGTGTGATTCTTCGTTAGTGTGTGATGCACCATTAGTGTGTGATTCTCTGTTAGTGTGTGATGCTCCCAGTTAGTGTGTGATTCTCCGTTAGTGTGTGATGCTCCATTAGTGTGTGATTCTCTGTTAGTGTGTGATGCTCCGTTAGTGTGTGATTCTCTGTTAGTGTGTGATGCTCCGTTAGTGTGTGATTCTCCGTTAGTGTGTGATTCTTCGTTGGTGTGTGATGCTCCATTAGAGTGTGATTCTTTGTTAGTGTGTGATGCACCCAGATAGTGTGTGATGCTCCATTAGTGTGTGATGCTCCCAGTTAGTGTGTGATTCTCTGTTAGTGTGTGATGCTCCGTTAGTGTGTGATTCTCTGTTAGTGTGTGATGCTCCCAGTTAGTGTGTGATTCTCTGTTAGTGTGTGATTCTCCGTTAGTGTGTGATTCTCCCAGTTAGTGTGTGATTCTCCGTTAGTGTGTGATTCTCCGTTAGTGTGTGATGCTTCCAGTTAGCGTGTGATTCTCTGTTAGTGAGTGATTCTTTGTTAGTGTGTGATGCTCCCGGTTAGTGTGTGATTCTCTGTTAGTGTGTGATGCTCCCGGTTAGTGTGTGATTCTCTGTTAGTGTGTGATGCTCCCAGTTAGTGTGTGATTCTCTGTTAGTGTGTGATGCTCCCAGTTAGTGTGTGATTCTCTATTAGTGTGTGATTCTCCGTTAGTGTGTGATTCTCCCAGTTAGTGTGTGATTCTCCATTAGTGTGTGATTCTCTGTTAGTGTGTGATTCTCTGTTAGTGTGTGATGCTCCATTAGTGTGTGATTCTCCGTTAGTGTGTGATGCTCCGATTAATGTGTGATTCTCCGTTAGTGTGTGATGCTCCATTAGTGTGTGATTCTCTGTTAGTGTGTGATGCTCCCAGTTAGTGTGTGATTCTCCGTTAGTGTGTGATTCTCTGTTAGTGTGTGATGCTCCCAGTTAGTGTGTGATTCTCCACTAGTGTGTGATTTTCCATTCGTGTGTGATTCTCCCAGTTAGTGGGTGATGCTCCGTTAGTGTGTGATTCTCTGTTAGTGTGTGATGCTCCGTTAGTGTGTGATTCTCTGTTAGTGTGTGATGCTCCCAGTTAGTGTGTGATTCTCTGTTAGTGTGTGATGCTCCATTAGTGTGTGATTCTCTGTTAGTGTGTGATGCTCCCAGTTAGTGTGTGATTCTCCGTTAGTGTGTGATTCTTTGTTATTGTGTGATGCACCTTTAGTGTGTTATTCTCTGTTAGTGTGTGATGCTCCCAGTTAGTGTGTGATGCTCCCAGTTTGTGTGTGATGCTCCGTTAGTGTGTGTTTCTCTGTTAGTGTGTGATTCTCAGTTAGTGTGTGATGCTCCCAGTTAGTGTGTGATTCTCTGTTAGTGTGTGATGCTCCATTAGTGTGTGATACTCTGTTAGTGTGTGATTCTCCGTTAGTGTGTGATTCTCTGTTAGTGTGTGATGCTCCCAGTTAGTGTGTGATTCTCTGTTAGTGTGTGATTCTCCGTTAGTGTGTGATTCTCCCAGTTAGTGTGTGATTCTCCATTAGTGTGTGATTCTCCGTTAGTGTGTGATGCTCCCAGTTAGTGTGTGATTCTCTGTTAGTGTGTGATTCTCCGTTAGTGTGTGATTCTCCCAGTTAGTGTGTGATTCTCCATTAGTGTGTGATTCTCCGTTAGTGTGTGATGCTCCCAGTTAGTGTGTGATTCTCTGTTAGTGTGTGATTCTCCATTAGTGTGTGATGCTCCCAGCTACTGTGATTCTCTGTTAGTATGTGATTCTCCGTTAGTGTGTGATGCTCCCAGTTAATGTGTGATTCTCCGTTAGTGTGTGATTCTTCGTTAGTGTGTGATGCACCATTAGTGTGTGATTCTCTGTTAGTGTGTGATGCTCCCAGTTAGTGTGTGATTCTCTGTTAGTGTGTGATGCTCCCAGTTAGTGTGTGATTCTCTGTTAGTGTGTGATGCTCCCAGTTAGTGTGTGATTCTCTGTTAGTGTGTGATTCTCTGTTAGTGTGTGATTCTCCCAGTTAGTGTGTGATTCTCCATTAGTGTGTGATTCTCTGTTAGTGTGTGATTCTCCATTAGTGTGTGATTCTCTGTTAGTGTGTGATGCTCCCAGTTAGTGTGTGATTCTCCGTTAGTGTGTGATTCTTTGTTAGTGTGTGATGCACCTTTAGTGTGTGATTCTCTGTTAGTGTGTGATGCTCCCAGTTAGTGTGTGATGCTCCATTAGTGTGTGATTCTCTGTTAATATGTGATGCTTCCAGTTAGTGTGTGATTCTCTATTAGTGTGTGATTCTCCGTTAGTGTGTGATTCTCCCATTAGTGTGTGATTCTCCATTAGTGTGTGATTCTCTGTTAGTGTGTGATGCTCCGTTAGTGTGTGATTCTCTGTTAGTGTGTGATGCTCCCAGTTAGCGTGTGATTCTCCATTAGTGTGTGATGCTCCGTTAGTGTGTGATTCTCTGTTAGTGTGTGATGCTCCATTAGTGTGTGATTCTCTGTTAGTGTGTGATGCTCCCAGTAGTGCGTGATTCTCTGTTAGTGTGTGATTCTCCATTAGTGTATGATGCTCCCAGTAAATGTGTGATTCTAGCGTTAGTGTGTGATTCTCGCGTTTGTGTGTGATTCTTCGTTTGTGTGTGATGCACCATTAGTGTGTGATTCTCTGTTAGTGTGCAATGATTCCACTTAGTGTGTGATTCTCTCTTAGTGTGTGATGCTCCATTTGTGTGTGATTCTCTGTTAGTGTGTGATGCTCCGTTAGTGTGTGAATCTCTGTTAGGATGTGATGCTCGATTAGTCTGTGATTCTCCGTCAGTGTGTGATTCTCATTTAGTGTGTGATTCTCCATTAGTGTGAGTCTTCGTTAGTGTGTGATGCCCCAGTTAGTTTGTGATTCTCTGTTAGTGTGTGATGATCCACTTAGTGTGTGATTCTCTGTTAGTGTGTGATGCTCCATTAGTGTGTGATTCTCTGTTAGTGTGTGATGCTCCGTTAGTGTGTGATTCTCTGTTAGTGTGTGATGCTCCCAGTTAGTGTGTGATTCTCTGTTAGTGTGTGATGCTCCCGGTTAGTGTGTGATTCTCTGTTAGTGTGTGATGCTCCCAGTTAGTGTGTGATTCTCTATTAGTGTGTGATTCTCCGTTAGTGTGTGATTCTCTGTTAGTGTGTGATTCTCTGTTAGTGTGTGATGCTCCCAGTTAGTGTGTGATTCTCCGTTAGTGTGTGATTCTCTGTTAGTGTGTGATTCTCTGTTAGTGTGTGATGCTCCCAGTTAGTGTGTGATTCTCTGTTAGTGTGTGATGCTCCATTAGTGTGTGATTCTCCCAGTTAGTGTGTGATTCTCTGTTAGTGTGTGATTCTCCATTAGTGTGTGATGCTCCCAGTTAGTGTGTGATTCTCTGTTAGTGTGTGATGCTCCGTTAGTGTGTGATTCTCTGTTAGTGTGTGATGCTCCCAGTTAGTGTGTGATTCTCTATTAGTGTGTGATTCTCCGTTAGTGTGTGATGCTCCCAGTTAGTGTGTGATTCTCCGTTAGTGTGTGATTCTCTGTTAGTGTGTGATGCTCCCAGTTAGTGTGTGATTCTCCGTTAGTGTGTGATTCTCTGTTAGTGTGTGATGCTCCATTAGTGTGTGATTCTCCGTTAGTGTGTGATTCTCCGTTAGTGTGTGATGCTCCCAGTTAGTGTGTGATTCTCTGTTAGTGTGTGATTCTCCGTTAGTGTGTGATTCTCTGTTATTGTGTGAAGATCTCAGTTAGTGTGTGTTTCTCCGTTAGTTTGTGATTCTTCGTTAGTGTGTGATGCACCTTTAGTGTGTGATTCTCTGTTAGTGTGTGATGCTCCCAGTTAGTGTGTGATTCTCTGTTAGTGTGTGATGCTCCCAGTTAGTGTGTGATTCTCTATTAGTGTGTGATTCTCCGTTAGTGTGTGATTCTCCCAGTTAGTGTGTGATTCTCCATTAGTGTCTGATTCTCTGTTAGTGTGCGATTCTCCGTTATTGTGTGATGCTCCATTAGTGTGTGATGCTCTCCGTTAGTGTGTGATTCTCTGTTAGTGTGTGATTCTCCGTTAGTGTGTGATTCTCCATTAGTGTGTGATTCTCCGTTAGTGTGTGATGCTCCCAGTTAGTGTGTGATTCTCTTTTAGTGTGTGATTCTCCAGTTAGTGTGTGATTCTCCGTTAGTGTGTGATTCTTCGTTAGTGTGTGATGCTCAATTAGTGTGTGATTCTCCGTTAGTATGTGATTCTCTGCTCGTGTGTGATGCTCCCAGTTAGTGTGTGATTCTTCGTTTGTGTGCGATTCTCAGTTAGTGTATGATGCTCCCAGCTAGTGTGTGATTCTCCATTAGTGTGTGATTCTCTCAGTTAGTGTGTGATTCTCCGTTAGTGTGTGATTCTCTCAGTTAGTGTGTGATTCTCCGTTAGTGTGTGATTCTCCGTTAGTGTGTGATTCTCCGTTAGTGTGTGATTCGCTGTTAGTGTGTGATGCTCCCAGTTAGTGTGTGATTCTCCGTTAGTGTGTGATTCTCTGTTAGTGTGTGATTCTCTGTTAGTGTGTGATGCTCCCAGTTAGTGTGTGATTCTCTGTTAGTGTGTGATTCTCTGTTAGTGTGTGATGCTCCCAGTTAGTGTGTGATTCTCTGTTAGTGTGTGATGCTCCATTAGTGTGTGATTCTCCGTTAGTGTGTGATTCTTTGTTAGTGTGTGATGCACCTTTAGTGTGTGATTCTCTGTTAGTGTATGATGCTCCCAGTTAGTGTGTGATTCTCTATTAGTGTGTGATTCTCTGTTAGTGTGTGATTCTCCGTTAGTGTGTGATTCTCTGTTAGTGTGTGATGCTCCCAGTTAGTGTGTGATTCTCTGTTAGTGTGTGATGCTCCCAGTTAGTGTGTGATTCTCTGTTAGTGTGTGATGCTCCCAGTTAGTGTGTGATTCTCTGTTAGTGTGTGATGCTCCATTAGTGTGTGATTCTCTGTTAATGTGCGATTCTCCATTAGTGTGTGATTCTTCATTAGTGTGTGATGCTCTATTAGTGTGTGATGCTCCCAGTTAGTGTGTTATTCTCTGTTAGTGTGTGATGCTCCGTTAGTGTGTGATTCTCTTTTCTTTTTAAATCTTTTTATTAAATAAGTATACAAAAAAGTAAGCCATATAGACACTAATACATTGTTAGAATATAATAAAATTACAGAAGATATTAATACAAAAAAAACTACAAACAATGTAATTTAAACATAACATACCAAGGTAACATAATAGTATACTAATTTTATATATATATCAATGGAGAAAAAGAAACCCCCCCCCCAAAAAAAACCCACCGTGCAACTAACTAAAAGCAAAGCAAAGCAATGGGCTAACTTGAAACCAAACAGAGTTAAACTTAAAATCACGTCCTCAATCCCGACCTCCATTAAAAACAGTGAAAAAAACAAGAAAGGTATATATTACATTAAATGAAAATATTGAATAAAAGATCTCCACGTCTGTTCAAATTTAAATGAGGAGTCATAAAGATTGCTTCTAATTTTCTCCAAGTTCAAGCATAACATCGTCTGAGAAAAGCAAAAAAAGGTGGTTGGAGCATTAAGCTCTTTCCAATGTTGTAAGATACATCTTTTCGCCATTAAAGTAAGAAATGCAATCATTCTACGGGCTGAAGGGGAGAGATTACTGGAAATTTTAGGTAGTCCAAAGATAGCAGTAATAGGGTGAGGAGAGATATCTATATTCAATATAAAAATGTCTCTCCAAAAAGTTTCCAAAGTAGGGCAAGACCAAAACATATGAGTTAAAGAGGCTATCTGCCCCGGACATCTATCACAAAAAGGATTAATATGAGAATAAAAGCGCGCTAACTTATCTTTGGACATATGTGCTCTATGAACAACTTTAAATTGAATTAGGGAATGTTTAGCACAAATAGAGGAAGTATTGACTAATTGTAAAATCTGCCCCCAGTCATCCACAGAAATGGTAAACCCCAATTCCTGTTCCCAATCTACCCTAATCTTATCAAATGGAGCTTTCCTAAGTTTCATAATAATATTATAAATCATAGCCGATGCACCTTTCTGACAAGGATTAAAGTTGATTATAGTATCTAAAATGTATGTAGGAGGGAGCATTGGAAAGGAAGAAAGTATAGTACTTTGAAAATTTCTAACTTGTAAATATCTAAAAAAATGTATTCTTGATAAATTATATTTATTAGATAATTGTTCAAAAGACATAAGGGAACCATCTAAAAATAAATCCAAAATCCGTGAAATACCCTTAGTCTTCAAAATTTGAAAAGCACGATCCGTAAAAGAGGGAGGAAAAAATATGTTACCTAAAATAGGAATCGCTAACCCAAATTGATTAAGATCAAAAAATTTTCTGAATTGAAACCAAATACGCAAGGTATATTTAACTATCGGGTTGGACACCTGTTTAAGGCGTTTCCAATCAAAAGGAAGAGAGGAACCTAAAATAGAGCCAAGTGTAAAACCCTGAACAGATTGTAATTCCAATGCTACCCATTTAGGAATGGATAGTATATCCTGGTCCAGTAACCAGAATTTCATATGTCGAATATTAATTGCCCAATAATAAAATCTAAAGTTAGGTAATGCTAAGCCTCCATCTCTCTTAGCTTTCTGTAAATGTATTTTACCCAGTCTCGGGTTTTTATTCCGCCAAATAAATGAAGAAATTTTAGAGTCAACTTTGTCAAAAAAAGATTTTGGAACAAAGATTGGTAACGCCTGAAATATATATAAAAATTTTGGCAAAAAAAAACATCTTAACTGCGTTAATATGACCAATCAAAGTTAAATATAAAGGAAGCCATTTAGATGAAAGTTGAGTAATATGGTCTATTAATGGTAAAAAGTTAGTCTTAAATAAATCTTTGTATTTACAAGTAATTTTAATCCCAAGATATGAAAAATAATTATTAATCAATTTAAATGGAAATTTATAATATAAGGGAAGTTGTTTATTAATCGGAAAGAGTTCACTCTTACTAAGATTTAATTTATAACCTGAAAAAAGACCAAATTATGCTAATAACTCTAAAACAGCCGGGATGGATTTTTGAGGATTAGAAATATGTAAAAGTAAATCATCAGCATAGAGTGATAATTTATGGGACTTTAAGCCCCGAGTTATCCCAGTAATATTTGGAGATTCCCGAATGGCAATTGCAAGAGGTTTGAATGCAATATCAAATAATAAGGGACTAAGAGGACAGCCTTGTCGAGTACCTCGAAAAAGAGAGAAAAAAGGTGAACTTAAAGAGTTAGTACGGACCGAGGCCACAGGAGAATAATATAAGAGTTTAATCCAGGATATAAATTTCAAGCTGAAATTATACCTTTCAAGCACCTTAAATAAATAAGGCCATTCTACTCTATCAAAAGCTTTCTCGGCATCTAAAGAGATAACACACTCAGGAACATTTTGTGAGGGAGTATAAATGATATTTAACAGTGTACGAATATTATAAAAAGAGTAACGACCTTTAATAAAACCCGTTTGGTCTTCCGAAATAATAGAGGGAAGTACTTTTTCTAATCTATTTGCTAATAACTTAGAAAAAACTTTAGAATCAACATTTAATAAAGATATTGGTCTATAAGATGTATATTGAGCAGGATCTTTATCCTTCTTTAATATTAAAGAAATTGACGCTCTATTAAAAGATTCAGGAAGTTTACCAAGTTTCGATGAAGCCTCAAAAACCCTACAAAGCCAAGGGATTAATGAAGGAGCAAAACATTTATAAAATTCTACGGTAAACCCATCAGGGCCAGGAGCTTTCCCCAAATTCATAGAGAAAATAACATTCTTAATCTCATCCATGGTAATAGGAGTATCTAACATAGAAGCCATATCCTGTGAAATCTCAGGGAAGTCTAAATTATCTAAAAAATCATTCATATATTTAGAATCTCGAGGAGACTCTGATTGATATAAGGAAGAGTAAAAATCACAGAAGGTTTGATTAATCCCCACATGATCAAATATTAGTCGATCATTTTGGTTATAAATCTGATTAATTTGAGATTTAGCATAATTAGACTTCAATTGATTAGCCAACAGTTTACCAATTTTGTCACTGTGTACATAAAATTCACTTCTTGTTTTCTTTAATTGGTTTACAATCGAGGACGAGAGTAATAAACTGTATTCCATTTGAAGTTCAGTTCTTTGTTTATATAACTCCTCAGAAGGAGCTATAACATATTTCTTATCAATTTCCTTAATCTTGTCCACAATTACCAACTCCTGCTGCTTCTGCTTCTTCCTTAAAGCAGCAGAATACGAGATAATCTGACCACGAATATAAGCTTTAAAAGTATCCCAAAGAATGTTAACAGAAATATCCTCTGTATAGTTAATTGTAAAAAAAAGATCAATCTGTTCATTCATAAAGTTAACAAAGTCCGAGTCTTTGTTCGTGTGTGATGCTCCCAGATAGTGTGAGATGCTCCCAGTTAGTGGGTGATTCTCTGTTAGTGTCTGGTGCTGCATTAGTGTGTGATTCTCTTAAAATGTGTGATGTTCCCAGTTATTGTGTGATTCTCCGTTAGTGTGTGATTCTCTGTTAGTGTGTGATGCTCCCGGTGAATGTGTGATTCTCTGTTACTGTGTGATGCTCCGTTAATGTGTGATTCTTTGTTTGTGTGTGGTGCTCCCAGTTAGTGTGTGATTCTCTGTTAGTGTGTGATTCTTTGTTGGTGTGTGATGCTCCATTAGAGTGTGATTCTTTGTTAGTGTGTGATGTTCCCAGATAGTGTGTGATGCTCCATTAGTGTGTGACTCTCTTTTAGTGTGCGATGCTTCCAGTTAATGTGTGATTCTCTGTTAGTATGTGATGCTCCCTGTTAGTGTGTGATTCTCTGTTAGTGTGTGATGCTCCATTAGTGTGTGATTCTCTGTTAGTGTACGATGCTCCCAGTTAGTGTGCGATTCTCTGTTAGTGTGTGATGCTCCCAGTTGGTGTGTTATTCCCTGTTAGTGTGTGATGCTCCGTTAGTATGAGATTCTCTGATAGTGTTTGATGCTCCGTTAGTGTGTGATTCTCTGTTAGTGTGCGATTCTCCCTGTTAGTGTTTGATGCTCTCCGTTAGTGTGTGATTCTTTGCTGTGTGTGATGCTCCATTAGTTGGTGATGCTCCCTGTTTGTGTGTCTCTGTTAGTGTGTGATTCTATGTTCGTTTGTGATGCTCCGTTGGTGTGTGATTCCTCGTTAGTGTGTGATTCTTCGTTGGTGTGTAATGCTCCATTAGAGTTTGATTCTTTCTTAATGTGTGATGCACCCAGATAGTGTGTGATGCTCCCAGTTAGTGGGTGATTTTTTGTTAGCGTGTGATTCTCCGTTAGGGTGTGATGCTCCCAGTTAATGTGTGATTTTCTTTTTGTGTGTGATTCTCTGTTATTGTGTGATGCTCTCAGTTAGTGTGTGATTCTTCGTTGGTGTGTGATTCTGCATTAGACTGTGATTCTTTGTTAGTGTGTGATGCTTACAGATAGTGCGTGATTCTCCGTTAGTGTGTTATGCTCCCAGTTAGTGTGTGATTCTTCGTTAGTGTGTGATGCTCCCAGTTAGTGTGTGATTCTCTGTTAGTGAGTTATGCTCCGTTACAGTGTGATTCTCCCTGTTAGTTTGTGATTCTCCATTGGTGTGTGATTCTTCGTTACTCTGTGATGCTCCCAGTTTGTGTGTGATTCTCTGTAAGTGTGTGATTCTCCATTGGTCTGTGATGCTCCCATTTAGTGTGTGATTCTCTGTTAGTGTGTGATGCTCCGTTAGTGTGTGATTCTCCCTGTTAGCGTTTGATGCTCTCCGTTATTGTGTGATTCTTCGTTAGTGTGTGGTGCTCCATTCGTGTGTGATGCTCCCAGTTTGTGTGTGATTCTCTGTTAATGTGTGATTCTCCGTTATTGTGTGATGCTCCCAGTTAGTGGTTGATTCTCCATTAGTTTGTGATGCACTGTAGTGTGTGATATTCCATTGGTCTGTGATGCTCCCAGTTTGTGTGTGATTCTCCGTTAGTGTGTGATTCTTTGTTTGTGTGTGATGCTCCTAGTTAGTGTGTGATTCTCCGTTAGTGTGTGATGCTCCCAGTTAGTATCTGATTCTCCGTTAGTGTGTGATGCTCAGTTAGTGTCTGATTCTCCGTTAGTGTGTGATGCTCAGTTAGTGTGTGATTCTCCGTTAGTGTGTGATTCTCCGTTAGTGTGCGATGGTCCAAGTTAATCTGTCATTCTCCGTTAGTGTGTGATTCTTCGTTAGTGTGTGATGCAACATTAGTAAGTTATTCTCTGTTTCTGTGTGATGCTCCCAGTTAGTGTGGGATTCTCTGTTAGTTTGTGATGCTCCCAGTTAGTGTGTGATTCTCCCAGTTAGTGTGTGATTCTCCGTTCGTTTGTGATTCTCCATCATAGTGTGATTCTCCGATAGTGTGTGATTCTCCGTTAGTGTGTGATTCTCCGTTAGTTTGTGATGCTCCATTAGTGTGTGATTCTCCGTTAGTGTGTGATTCTCCGTTAGTTTGTGATGCTTCATTAGTCTGTGATTCTCCGTTAGTGTGTGATTCTCTGTTAGTGTGTGATGCTCTGTTAGAGTGTGATTTTCCCTGTTAGTGTGTCATGCTCTGCTTTATTATGTGATTCTTCATTCGTGTGTGATGCTCCCTGTTAGTGTGTGATTCTCCGTTATTGTGTGATGCTCCGTTAGTGTGTGATTCTCCGTTACTGTCAGATGCTCCATTAATGTGTGACTCCCAGTTAGTGTGTGATTCTCTGTTAGTGTGTGATGCTCCCAGTTAGTGTGTGATTCTCCGTTAGTGTGTGATGCTCCGTTAGAGTGTGATTCTACGTTAGAGTGTTATTCTCCGTTACTGTGTGATGCTCCTCGTTAATGTGTGATTCTCCGTTATTGTGTGATTCTTCATTAGTCGTGATTCTCTGTTAGTGTGTGATGCTTCCAGTTAGTGTGTGATGCTCCATTAGTGTGTGATTCTCAGATAGTGTGTGATGCTCCGTTAGTATGAGATTCTCTGATAGTGTTTGATGCTCCAATAGTGTGTGATTCTCTGTTAGTGTGTGATGCTCCGTTCGTGTGTGATTCTCTGTTAGTGTGTGATTCTTCCTGTTAGTGTTTGATGCTCTCCGTTAGTGTGTGATTCTTTGCTCTGTGTGATGCTCCATTAGTTGGCGATGCTCCCTGTTTGTGTCTCTCTGTTAGTGTGTGATTCTATGTTCGTGTGTGATGCTCCGTTAGTGTGTGATTCCCTGTTAGTGTGTGATTCTTCGTTGGCCTGTAATGCTCCATTAGAGTTTGATTCTTTGTTAATGTGTGATGCACCCAAATAGTGTGTGATGCTCCCAGTTAGTGGGTGATTCTTTGTTAGCGTGTTATTCTCCGTTAGTGTGTTATGCTCCCAGTTAGTGTGTGATTCTCTGTTAGCGTGTGATTCTATGTTAGCGTGTGATTCTCCTTTAGTGTGTTATGCTCCCAGTTAGTGTGTGATTCTTCGTTAGTGTGTTATGCTCCCAGTTAGTGTGTGATTCTTCGTTAGTGTGTGATGCTCCCAGTTAGTGTGTGATTCTCTGTAAGTGTGTGATTCTCCATTGGTCTGTGATGCTCCCATTTAATGTGTGATTCTTTGTTAGTGTGTGATGCTCCGTTAGTGTCTGATTCTCCCTGTTAGTGTTTGATGCTCTCCGTTATTGTGTGTTTCTTCGTTAGTGTGTGGTGCTCCATTAGTGTGTGATGCTCCCAGTTTGTGTGTGATTCTCTGTTAATTTATGATGCTCCGTTAGTGTGTGATTCTCCGTTAGTGTGTGATTCTCCCTGTTAGTGTTTGATGCTCTCCGTTAGTGTGTGATTCTTCGTTAGTGTGTGATTCCGTTAGTGTGTGATTCCATTAGAGTGTGATGCTCCCAGTTTGTGTGTCTCTGTTAGTGTGTGATTCTCTGTTAGTGTGTGATGCTCCCAGTTAGTGTGTGATTCTCCGTTAGTGTGTGATTCTCCGTTGGTTTGTGATGCTCCATTAGTGTGTGATTCTTTGTTACTGTGTGATGCTCCCAGTTAGTGTGGGATTCTCTGTTAGTTTGTGATGCTCCCAGTTAGTGTGTGATTCTCCCAGTTAGTGTGTGATTCTCCGTTCGTTTGTGATTCTCCATCATAGTGTGATTCTCCGATAGTGTGTGATTCTCCGTTAGTGTGTGATTCTCCGTTAGTTTGTGATGCTCCATTAGTGTGTGATTCTCCGTTAGTGTGTGATTCTCCGTTAGTTTGTGATGCTCCATTGGTCTGTGATGCTCCCAGTTACTGTGTGATTCTTTGTTAGTTTGAGATGCTCCGTTAGAGTGTGATTCTCCCTGTTAGTGTGTATTGCTCTGCACTAGTGTGTGATTCTTCGTTAGTGTGTGATGCTGCTTTAGTGTGTCATTCTTTGTTAGTGTGTGATGCTCCCAGTTAGTGTGTGATTCTCCGTAGGGTGTGATTCTTTGTTAGTGTGTGATGCTCCCAGTTAGTATGTGATTCTCTATTAGTGTGTGATGCTCCGTTAGTGTGTGATTCACTGTTAGTGTGTGATGCTCCCAATTAGTGTGTGATTCTCCATTAGTGTGTGATTGTCCGTTAGTGTGTGATTCTTCATTGGTTTGTGATGCTCCCTTAATGTGCAATTCTCTGTTAGTGTGTGACGCTCCATTAGTGTGTGAATCTCTGTTAGTGTGTGATTGTCCATTTGTGTCTGATTCTCTGTTAGTGTGTGATTCTCCATTAGTGTGTTATTCTCCGTTAGTGTGTCATGCTCCGTTAGTGTGTGATGCTCCATTAGTGTGTGATTCTCCCAGTTAGTATCTGATTCTCCGTTAGAGTGTGATTCTCCATTAGTGTGAGACGCTCCATTAATGTGTGATTCGCCCTGTTTGTGTGTGATGCTGTCCGTCAGTGTATGATTCTTTGTTAGTGTGTGATGCTCGCAGTTTGTGTGTGATTCTCCATTGGTCTGTGATGCTCCCATTTACTGTGTGATTCTTTGTTAGTGTGAGATGCTCCGTTAGAGTGTGATTCTCCCTGTTAGTGTGTATTGCTCTGCACTAGTGTGTGATTCTTCGTTAGTGTGTGATGCTGCTTTAGTGTGTCATTCTTTGTTAGTGTGTGATGCTCCCAGTTAGTGTGTGATTCTCCGTAGGGTGTGATTCTTTGTTAGTGTGTGATGCTCCCAGTTAGTATGTGATTCTCTATTAGTGTGTGATGCTCCGTTAGTGTGTGATTCTCTGTTAGTGTGTGATGCTCCCAATTAGTGTGTGATTCTCTGATAGTGTGTGATTCTCCGTTAGTGTGTGATTCTCTGTTATTGCGTGAAGCTCCCAGTTAGTGTGTGATTCTCCATTAGTGTGTGATTGTCCGTTAATGTGTGATTCTTCATTGATTTGTGATGCTTCCTTAATGTGCAATTCTCTGTTAGTGTGTGATGCTCCATTAATGTGTGATTCTCCGTTAGAGTGTGATTCTCCGTTTGTGTGTGATTCTCTGTAATTGTGTGAAGCTCCCAGTTAGAATGTGATTCTCCGTTAGTGTGTGATGCACCATTAGTGTGTGCTTCTCCGTTTGTGTGTGATGCTCCCAGTTAGTGTGTGATTCTCTGTTAGTGTGTGATTGTCCAATAGTGTGTTATTCTCCGTTCGTGTGTGATGCTCCATTAGTGTGTGATTCTCCCAGTTAGTATGTGATTCTCTGTTAGAGTCTGATTCTCCGTTAGTGTGAGATGCTCCGTTAATGTGTGATTCTCCGCTAGTGTGTGATTCTCCGTTAGTTTGTGATTCTCTGTGATTGTGTGAAGCTCCCAGTTAGTGTGTGATTCTCCGTTATTGTGTGATTCTCCGTTAGTGTGTGATTCTTCGTTGGTTTGTGATGCTCCACTCGTGTGTGATTCTTTGTTACTGTGTGATGCTCCCAGTCAGTGTGGGATTCTCTGTTAGTTTGTGATGCTCCCAGTTAGTGTGTGATTCTCCCAGTTAGTGAGTGATTCTCCGTTACTGTGTGATTCTCCATCAGAGTGTGATTCTCCGTCAGTGTGTGATTCTCCGTTAGTTTGTGATGCTCCATTAGTGTGAGATTCTCCGTTAGTGTGTGATTCTCCGTTAGTTTGTGATGCTCCATTAGGCTGTGATTCTCCGTTAGTGTGTGATTCTCTGTTAGTGTGTGATGCTCCCAGTTAGTGTGTGAGTCTCTGTTACTGTGAGCTGCTCCGTTAAAGTGTGATTCTCCCTGTTTGTGCGTGATGCTGTCCGTCAGTGCATGATTCTTTGTTAGTGTGTGATGCCCGCAGTTTGTGTGTGATTCTCTGTTAGTGTGTGATTCTCCATTGGTCTGTGATGCTCCCAGTTACTGTGTGATTCTCTGTTAGTGTGAGCTGCTCCGTTAGAGTGTGATTCTCCCTGTTAGTGTGTATTGCTCTGCACTAGTGTGTGATTCTTCGTTAGTGTGTGATGCTGCTTTAGTGTGTCATTCTTTGTTAGTGTGTGATGCTCCCAGTTAGTGTGTGATTCTCCGTTAGTGTGTGATTCTTCGTTAGTGTGTGATGCACCATTAGTGTATGATTCTCCGTTTGTGTGTGATGCTCCCAGTTAGTGTGTGATTCTCTGTTAGTGTGTGATTGTCCATTAGTGTGTTATTCTCCGTTAGTGTGTGATGCTCCATTAGAGTGTGATTCTCCGTTAGTGTGTGAGTCTCCCAGTTAGTATGTGATTCTCTGTTAGAGTCTGATTCTCCGTTAGTGTGAGATGCTCCATTAATGTGTGATTCTCCGTTAGTGTGTGATTGTCCGTTAGTTTGTGATTCTCTGTTATTGTGTGAAGCTCCCAGCTAGTGTGTGATTCTCCGTCAGTGTGTGATTCTCCGTTAGTGTGTGATTCTCTGTTAGTGTGTGATGCTCCCAGTTTCTCTCTGATTCTCTGTAATTGTGCGAAGCTCCCAGTTAGAATGTGATTCTCCGTTAGTGTGTGATTCTTCGTTAGTGTGTGATGCACCATTAGTGTGAGATTCTCCGTTTGTGTGTGATGCTCCCAGTTAGTGTGTGATTCTCTGTTAGTGTGTGATTGTCCATTAGTGTCTGATTCTCTATTAGTGTGTGATTCTTCGTTAGTGCGTGATTCTCCGTTAGTGTGTGACGCTCCATTAGTGTGTGTTTCTCTGTTAGTGTGTGATTGTCCATTAGTGTCTGATTCTCTGTTAGTGTGTGATTCTCCATTAGTGTGTTATTCTCCATTAGTGTGTCATGCTCCGTTAGTGTGTGATGCTCCGTTAGTGTGTGATTCTCCCAGTTAGTATCTGATTCTCCGTTAGAGTGTGATTCTCCATTAGTGTGAGACGCTCCATTAATATGTGATTCTCCGTTAGTGTGTGATTCTCCGTTAGTGTGTGATTCTCTGTTATTGTGTGAAGCTCCCAGTTAGTGTGTGATTCTCCCAGTTAGTGTGTGATTCTCCGTTAGTGTGTGATTCTCTGTTAGTGTGTGATGCTTCAAGTTAGTGTGTGATTCCCTGTTAGTTTATGATGCACCGTTAGTGTGTGATTCTCCCTTAGTGTGTGATGCTCCATTAGAGTGTGATTCTCCATTAATGTGTGATTCTCCGTTAGTTTGTGATTCTCTGTGATCGTGTGAAGCTCCCAGTTAGTGTGTGATTCTCCGTCAGTGTGTGATTCTCCGTTAGTGTGTGATTCTTCGTTGGTTTGTGATTCTCCATTAGTGTGTGATTCTTTGTTACTGTGTGATGCTCCCAGTCAGTGTGAGATTCTCCGTTAGTGCGTGATTCTCCGTTAGTTTATGATGCTCCATTAGACTGTGATTCTCCGTTAGTGTGTGATTCTCTGTTAGTGTGTGATGCTCCCAGTTAATGTGTGATTCTCTGTTACTGTGAGCTGCTCCGTTAGAGTGTGATTCTCCCTGTTTGTGCGTGATGCTGTCCGTCAGTGTATGATTCTTGATTAGTGTGTGATGCTCGCAGTTTGTGTGTGATTCTCTGTTAGTGTGTGATTCTCCATTGGTCTGTGATTCTCCCAGTTACTGTGTGATTCTCTGTTTGTGTGAGATGCTCCGTTAGAGTGTGATTCTCCCTGTTAGTGTGTATTGCTCTGCATTAGTGTGTGATTCTTCGTTAGTGTGTCATGCTGCTTTAGTGTGTCATTCTTCGTTAGTGTGTGATGCTCCCAGTTAGTGTGTGATTCTCCGTAGGGTGTGATTCTTTGTTAGTGTGCGATGCTCCCAGTTAGTATGTGATTCTCTATTTGTGTGTGATTCTCCGTTAGTGTGTGATTCTCTGTTAGTGTGTGATGCTCCCAATTAGTGTGTGATACTCTGTTAGTGTGTGATGCTCCGTTCATGCGTGATTCTCTGTTAGTGTGTGATGCTCCCAATTAGTGTGTCATTCTCCATTAGTGTGTGATTCTTCGTTAGTGTGTGATTCTCTGTTATTGCGTGAAGCTCCCAGTTAGTGTGTGATGCTCCGTTAGTTTGTGATTCTCCCAGTTAGTATCTGATTCTCCGTTAGAGTGTGATTCTCCATTAGTGCGAGACGCTCCATTAATGTGTGATTCTCCGTTAGTGTGTGATTCTCCGATAGTGTGTGATTCTCTGTTATTGTGTGAAGCTCCCAGTTAGTGTGTGATTCTCCCAGTTAGTGTGTGATTCTCTGTTAGAGTCTGATTCTCCGTTAGTGTGAGATGCTCCATTAATGTGTGATTCTCCGTTAGTGTGTGATTCTCCGTTAGTTTGTGATTCTCTGTGATTGTGTGAAGCTCCCAGTTAGTGTGTGATTCTCCGTTAGTGTGTGATTCTCTGTTAGTGTGTGATTCTTCGTTGGTTTGTGATGCTCCATTAGTGTGTGATTCTTTGTTACTGTGTGATGCTCTCAGTCAGTGTGGGATTCTCTGTTAATTTGTGATGCTCCCAGTTAGTGTGTGATTCTCCCAGTTAGTGTGTGATTCTCCTTTAGTGTCTGATTCTCCATCAGAGTGTGATTCTCTGTTAGTGTGTGATGCTCCCAGTTAGTGTGTGATTCTCTGTTAATGTGAGCTGCACCGTTAGAGTGTGATTCTCCCTGTTTGTGTGTGATGCTGTCCGTCAGTGCATGATTCTTTGTAAGTGTGTGATGCTCGCAGATTGTGTGTGATTCTCTTTTAGTGTGTGATTCTCCATTGGTCTGTGATGCTCCCAGTTACTGTGTGATTCTCTGTTAGTGTGAGATGCTCTGTTAGAGTGTGATTCTCCCTGTTAGTGTGTATTGCTCTGCATTAGTGTGTGATTCTACGTTAGTGTGTGATGCTGCTTTAGTGTGTCATTCTTTGTTAGTGTGTGATGCTCCCAGTTAGTATGTGAGTCTCTATTAGTGTGTGATGCTCCGTTAGTGTGTGATTCTCCATTAGTGTGTGATTCTCCGTTACTGTGTGATTCTCTGTTATTGCGTGAAGCTCCCAGTTAGTGTCTGATTCTCCGTTAGTGTGTGATTGTCCGTTAGTGTGTGATTCTTCATTGGTTAGTGATGCTCCCTTAGTGTGCAATTCTCTGTTAGTGTGTGATGCTCCATTAATGTGTGATTCTCCGTTAGAGTGTGATTCTCCGTTTGTGTGTGATTCTCTGTAATTGTGTGAAGCTCCCAGTTAGAATGTGATTCTCCGTTAGTGTGTGATTCTTCGTTAGTGTGTGATGCACCATTAGTGTGTGATTCTCCGTTTCTGTGTGATGCTCCCAGTTAGTGTGTGATTCTCTGTTAGTGTGTGATTGTCCATTAGTGTGTTATTCTCCGTTAGTTTGTGATGCGCCATTAGAGTGTGATTCTCCGTTAGTGTGTGAGTCTCCCAGTTAGTATGTGATTCTCTGTTAGAGTCTGATTCTCCATTAGTGTGAGATGCTCCATGAATGTGTGATTCTCTGTTAGTGTGTGATTCTCCGTTAGTTTGTGATTCTCTGTTATTGTGTGAAGCTCCCAGTTAGTGTGTGATTCTCCGTTAGTGTGTGATTCTCCGTTAGTGTGTGATTCTTCGTTGGATTGTGATGCTCCATTAGTGTGTGATTCTTTGTTACTGTGTGATGCTCCCAGTCAGTGTGGGATTCTCTGTTAGTTTGTGATGCTCCCAGTTAGTGTGTGATTCTCCCAGTTAGTGTGTGATTCTCCGTTAGTGTGTGATTCTCCATCAGAGTGTGATTCTCCGTTAGTGTATTATTCTCCGTTAGTGTGTAATTCTCCGTTAGTTTGTGATGCTCCATTCGTGTGAGATTCTCCGTTAGTGTGTGATTCTCCGTTAGTTTGTGATGCTCCCAGTTAGTGTGTGATTCTCCCAGTTAGTGTGTGATTCTCCGTTTGTGTGTGATTCTCCATCAGAGTGTGATTCTCCGTTAGTGTGTTATTTTCCGTTAGTGTGTGATTCTCCGTTAGTTTGTGATGCTCCATTAGTGTGAGATTCTCCGTTAGTGCGTGATTCTCCGTTAGTTTGTGATGCTCCATTAGGCTGTGATTCTCCGTTAGTGTGTGATTCTCTGTTAGTGTGTGATGCTCCCAGTTAGTGTCTGATTCTCTGTTACTGTGAGCTGCTCCGTTAGAGTGTGATTCTCCCTGTTTGTGTGTGATGCTGTCCGTCAGTGTATGATTCTTTGTTAGTGTGTGATGCTCGCAGTTTGTGTGTGATTCTCTGTTAGTGTGTGATTCTCCATTGGTCTGTGATGCTCCCAGTTACTGTGTGATTCTCTGTTAGTGTGAGATGCTCCGTTAGAGTGTGATTCTCCCTGTTAGTGTGTATTGCTCTGCATTAGTGTGTGATTCTTCGTTAGTGTGTGATGCTGCTTTAGTGTGTCATTCTTTGTTATTGTGTGATGCTCCCAGTTAGTGTTTGATTTTCCATAGGGTGTGATTCTTTGTTCGTGTGTGATGCTCCCAGTTAGTATGTGATTCTCTATTAGTGTGTGATGCTCCGTTAGTGTGTGATTCTCTGTTCGTGTGTGATGCTCCCAATTAGTGTGTGATTCTCTGTTAGTGTGTGATGCTCCGTTCGTGCGTGATACTCTATTAGTGTGTGATGCTCCCAGTTAGTGTGTGATTCTCCATTAGTGTGTGATTCTCCGTTAGTGTGTGATTCTCTGTTATTGCGTGAAGCTCCCAGTTAGTGTGTGATGCTCCGTTAGTTTGTGATTCTCCCAGTTAGTATCTGATTCTCCGTTAGAGTGTGATTCTCCATTAGTGTGAGACGCTCCATTAATGTGAGATTCTCCGTTAGTGTGTGATTCTCCCTTAATGTGTGAAGCTCCATTAGAGTGTGATTCTCCGTTTGTGTGTTAGTCTCCCAGTTAGTATGTGATTCTCTGTTAGAGTCTGATTCTCCGTTAGTGTGTGATGCTCTATTAATGTGTGATTCTCCGTTAGTGTGTGATTCTCCGTTAGTTTGTGATTCTCTGTGATTGTGTGAAGCTCCCAGTTAGTGTGTGATTCTCCGTTAGTGTGTGATTCTCCGTTAGTGTGTGATTCTTCGTTAGTGTGTGATTCTTTGTTACTGTGTGATGCTCCCAGTCAGTGTGGGATTCTCTGTTAATTTGTGATGCTCCCAGTTAGTGTGTGATTCTCCCAGTTAGTGTGTGATTCTCCGTTAGTGTCTGATTCTCCATCAGAGTGTGATTCTCTGTTAGTGTGTGATGCTCCCAGTTAGTGTGTGATTCTCTGTTACTGTGAGCTGCACCGTTAGAGTGTGATTCTCTCTGTTTGTGTGTGATGCTGTCCGTCAGTGCATGATTCTTTGTTAGTGTGTGATGCTCGCAGTTTGTGTGTGATTCTCCATTGGTCTGTGATGCTCCCAGTTACTGTGTGATTGTCTGTTAGTGTGAGATGCTCTCTTAGAGTGTGATTCTCCCTGTTAGTGTGTATTGCTCTGCATTAGTGTGTGATTCTTCGTTAGTGTGTGATGCTGCTTTAGTGTGTCATTCTTTGTTAGTGTGTGATGCTCCCAGTTAGTGTGTGATTCTCCGTAAGGTGTGATTCTTTGTTAGTGTGTGATGCTCCCAGTTAGTATGTGAGTCTCTATTAGTGTGTGATGCTCCGTTAGTGTGTGATTCTCTGTTAGTGTGTGATGCTCCGTTAGTGTGTGATTCTCTGTTAGTGTGTGGTGCTCCCAGTTAGTGTGTGATTCTCCATTAGTATATGATTCTCCGTTAGTGTGTGATTGTCCGTTAGTGTGTGATTCTTCATTGGTTAGTGATGCTCCCTTAGTGTGCAATTCTCTGTTAGTGTGTGATGCTCCATTAATGTGTGATTCTCCGTTAGAGTGTGATTCTCCGTTTGTGTGTGATTCTCTGTAATTGTGTGAAGCTCCCAGTTAGAATGTGATTCTCCGTTAGTGTGTGATTCTTCGTTAGTGTGTGATGCACCATTCGTGTGTGATTCTCCGTTTCTGTGTGATGCTCCCAGTTAGTGTGTGATTCTCTGTTACTGTGTGATTGTCTATTAGAGTGTTATTCTCCGTTAGTTTGTGATGCTCCATTAGAGTGTGATTCTCCGTTAGTGTGTGATTCTTCGTTGGTTTGTGATGCTCCATTAGTGTGTGATTCTTTGTTACTGTGTGATGCTCCCAGTCAGTGTGGGATTATCTGTTAGTTTGTGATGCTCCCGGTTAGAGTGTGATTCTCCCAGTTAGTGTTTGATTGTCCGTTAGTGTGTGATTCTCCATCAGAGTGTGATTCTCCGTCAGTGTGTTATTCTCCGTTAGTGTGTAATTCTCCGTTAGTTTGTGATGCTCCATTCGTGTGAGATTCTCCGTTACTGTGTGATTCTCCGTTAGTTTGTGATGCTCCCAGTTAGTGTGTGATTCTCCCAGTTAGAGTGTGATTCTCCATTTGTGTGTGATTCTCCATCAGAGTGTGATTCTCCGTTAGTTTGTGATGCTCCATTAGTGTGAGATTCTCGGTTAGTGCGTGATTCTCCGTTAGTTTGTGATGCTCCATTAGGCTGTGATTCTCCGTTAGTGTGTGATTCTCTGTTAGTGTGTGATGCTCCCAGTTAGTGTCTGATTCTCTGTTACTGTGAGCTGCTCCGTTAGAGTGTGATTCTCCCTGTTTGTGTGTGATGCTGTCCGTCAGTGTATGATTCTTTGTTAGTGTGTGATGCTCGCAGTTTGTGTGTGATTCTCTGTTAGTGTGTGATTCTCCATTGGTCTGTGATGCTCCCAGTTACTGTGTGATTCTCTGTTAGTGTGAGATGCTCCGTTAGAGAGTGATTCTCCCTGTTAGTGTGTATTGCTCTGCATTAGTGTGTGATTCTTCGTTAGTGTGTGCTGCTGCTTTAGTGTGTCATTCTTTGTTAGTGTGTGATGCTCCCAGTTAGTGTGTGATTGTCCGTAGGGTGTGATTTTTTGTTCGTGTGTGATGCTCCCAGTTAGTATGTGATTCTCTATTAGTGTGTGATGCTTCGTTAGTGTGTGATTCTCTGTTAGTGTGTGATGCTCCCAATTAGTGTGTGATTCTCTGTTAGTGTGTGATGCTCCGTTCGTGCGTGATTCTCTGTTAGTGTGTGATGCTCCCAGTTAGTGTGTGATTCTCCATTAGTGTGTGATTCTCCGTTAGTGTGTGATTCTCTGTTATTGCGTGAAGCTCCCAGTTAGTGTGTGATGCTCCGTTAGTTTGTGATTCTCCCATTTAGTATCTGATTCTCCGTTAGAGTGTGATTCTCCATTAGTGTGAGACGCTCCATTAATGTGTGATTCTCCGTTAGTGTGTGATTCTCCGATAGTGTGGGAGTCTCTGTTATTGTGTGAATCTCCCAGTTAGTGTGTGATTCTCCCAGTTAGTGTGTGATTCTCCGTTAGTGTGTGATTCTCTGTTAGTGTGTGATGCTTCAAGTTAGTGTGTGATTCCCTGGTAGTTTAGGATGCACCGTTAGTGTGTGATTCTCCCTTAGTGTGTGAAGCTCCATTAGAGAGTGATTCTCCGTTTGTGTGTTAGTCTCCCAGTTAGTATGTGATTCTCTGTTAGAGTCTGATTCTCCGTTAGTGTGAGATGCTCCATTAATGTGTGATTCTCCGTTAGTGTGTTATTCTCCGTTAGTTTGTGATTCTCTGTGATTGTGTGAAGCTCCCAGTTAGTGTGTGATTCTCCGTTAGTGTGTGATTCCCCGTTAGTGTGTGATTCTTTGTTACTGTGTGATGCTCCCAGTCAGTGTGGGATTCTCTGTTAATTTGTGATGCTCCCAGTTAGTGTGTGATTCTCCCAGTTAGTGTGTGATTCTCCGTTCGTGTCTGATTCTCCATCAGAGTGTGATTCTCTGTTAGTGTGTGATGCTCCCAGTTAGTGTGTGATTCTCTGTTACTGTGAGCTGCACCGTTAGAGTGTGATTCTCCCTGTTTGTGTGTGATGCTGTCCGTCAGTGCATGATTCTTTGTTAGTGTGTGATGCTCGCAGTTTGTGTGTGATTCTCTGTTAGTGTGTGATTCTCCATTGGTCTGTGATGCTCCCAGTTACTGTGTGATTCTCTGTTAGTGTGAGATGCTCTGTTAGAGTGTGATTCTCCCTGTTAGTGTGTATTGCTCTGCATTAGTGTGTGATTCTTCGTTAGTGCGTGATGCTGCTTTAGTGTGTCATTCTTTGTTAGTGTGTGATGCTCCCAGTTAGTGTGTGATTCTCCGTAAGGTGTGATTCTTTGTTAGTGTGTGATGCCCCCAGTTAGTATGTGAGTCTCTATTAGTGTGTGATGCTCCGTTAGTGTGTGATGCTCCGTTAGTGTGTGATTCTCTGTTAGTGTGTGGTGCTCCCAGTTAGTGTGTGATTCTCCATTAGTGTGTGATTCTCCGTTAGTGTGTGATTGTCCGTTAGTGTGTGATTCTTCATTGGTTAGTGATGCTCCCTTAGTGTGCAATTCTCCGTTAGTGTGTGATGCTCCATTAATGTGTGATTCTCCGTTAGAGTGTGATTCTCCGTTTGTGTGTGATTCTCTGTAATTGTGTGAAGCTCCCAGTTAGAATGTGATTCTCCGTTAGTGTGTGATTCTTCGTTAGTGTGTGATGCACCATTAGTGTGTGATTCTCCGTTTCTGTGTGATGCTCCCAGTTAGTGTGTGATTCTCTGTTAGTGTGTGATTATCCATTAGAGTGTTATTCTCCGTTAGTTTGTGATGCTCCATTAGAGTGTGATTCTCCGTTAGTGTGTGATTCTTCGTTGGTTTGTGATGCTCCATTAGTGTGTGATTCTTTGTTACTGTGTGATGCTCCCAGTCAGTGTGGGATTCTCTGTTAGTTTGTGATGCTCCCGTTTAGTGTGTGATTCTCCCAGTTAGTGTGTGATTCTCCGTTAGTGTGTGATTCTCTGTTAGTGTGTGATGCTTCAAGTTAGTGTGTGTTTCCCTGTTAGTTTAGGATGCACCGTTATGTGTGATTCTCCCTTTGTGTGTGAAGCTCCATTAGAGTGTGATTCTCCGTTTGTGTGTGAGTCTCCCAGTTAGTATGTGATTCTCTGTTAGAGTCTGATTCTCCGTTAGTGTGAGATGCTCCATTAATGTGTGATTCTCCGTTAGTGTGTGATTCTCCGTTAGTTTGTGATTCTCTGTGATTGTGTGAAGCTCCCAGTTAGTGTGTGATTCTCCGTTAGTGTGTGATTCTCCGTTAGTGTGTGATTCTCCGTTAGTGTGTGATTCTTTGTTACTGTGTGATGCTCCCAGTCACTGTGGGATTCTCTGTTAATTTGTGATGCTCCCAGTTAGTGTGTGATTCTCCCAGTTAGTGTGTGATTCTCCGTTAGTGTCTGATTCTCCATCAGAGTGTGATTCTCTGTTAGTGTGTGATGCTCCCAGTTAGTGTGTGATTCTCTGTTACTGTGAGCTGCACCGTTAGAGTGTGATGCTCTCTGTTTGTGTGTGATGCTGTCCGTCAGTGCATGATTCTTTGTTAGTGTGTGATGCTCGCAGTTTGTGTGTGATTCTCCATTGGTCTGTGATGCTCCCAGTTACTGTGTGATTGTCTGTTAGTGTGAGATGCTCTCTTAGAGTGTGATTCTCCCTGTTATTGTGTATTGCTCTGCATTAGTGTGTGATTCTTCGTTAGTGTGTGATGCTGCTTTAGTGTGTCATTCTTTGTTAGTGTGTGATGCTCCCAGTTAGTGTGTGATTCTCCGTAAGGTGTGATTCTTTGTTAGTGTGTGATGCTCCCAGTTAGTATGTGAGTCTCTATTAGTGTGTGATGCTCCGTTAGTGTGTGATTCTCTGTTAGTGTGTGATTCTCCGTTAGTGTGTGATTCTCTGTTAGTGTGTGGTGCTCCCAGTTAGTGTGTGATTCTCCATTAGTGTATGATTCTCCGTTAGTGTGTGATTGTCCGTTAGTGTGTGATTCTTCATTGGTTAGTGATGCTCCCTTAGTGTGCAATTCTCTGTTAGTGTGTGATGCTCCATTAATGTGTGATTCTCCGTTAGAGTGTGATTCTCCGTTTGTGTGTGATTCTCTGTAATTGTGTGAAGCTCCCAGTTAGAATGTGATTCTCCGTTAGTGTGTGATTCTTCGTTAGTGTGTGATGCACCATTAGTGTGTGATTCTCCGTTTCTGTGTGATGCTCCCAGTTAGTGTGTGATTCTCTGTTACTGTGTTATTGTCTATTAGAGTGTTATTCTCCGTTAGTTTGTGATGCTCCATTAGAGTGTGATTCTCCGTTAGTGTGTGATTCTTCGTTGGTTTGTGATGCTCCATTAGTGTGTGATTCTTTGTTACTGTGTGATGCTCCCAGTCAGTGTGGGATTATCTGTTAGTTTGTGATGCTCCCGGTTAGAGTGTGATTCTCCCAGTTAGTGTGTGATTGTCCGTTAGTGTGTGATTCTCCATCAGAGTGTGATTCTCCGTTAGTGTGTTATTCTCCGTTAGTGTGTAATTCTCCGTTAGTTTGTGATGCTCCATTCGTGTGAGATTCTCCGTTACTGTGTGATTCTCCGTTAGTTTGTGATGCTCCCAGTTAGTGTGTGATTCTCCCAGTTAGTGTGTGATTCTCCATTTGTGTGTGATTCTCCATCAGAGTGTGATTCTCCGTTAGTTTGTGATGCTCCATTAGTTTGAGATTCTCGGTTAGTGCGTGATTCTCCGTTAGTTTTTGATGCTCCATTAGGCTGTGATTCTCCGTTAGTGTGTGATTCTCTGTTAGTGTGTGATGCTCCCAGTTAGTGTCTGATTCTCTGTTACTGTGAGCTGCTCCGTTAGAGTGTGATTCTCCCTGTTTGTGTGTGATGCTGTCCGTCAGTGTATGATTCTTTGTTAGTGTGTGATGCTCGCAGTTTGTGTGTGATTCTCTGTTAGTGTGTGATTCTCCATTGGTCTGTGATGCTCCCAGTTACTGTGTGATTCTCTGTTAGTGTGAGATGCTCCGTTAGAGAGTGATTCTCCCTGTTAGTGTGTATTGCTCTGCATTAGTGTGTGATTCTTCGTTAGTGTGTGCTGCTGCTTTAGTGTGTCATTCTTTGTTAGTGTGTGATGCTCCCAGTTAGTGTGTGATTGTCCGTAGGGTGTGATTTTTTGTTCGTGTGTGATGCTCCCAGTTAGTATGTGATTCTCTATTAGTGTGTGATGCTTCGTTAGTGTGTGATTCTCTGTTAGTGTGTGATGCTCCCAATTAGTGTGTGATTCTCTGTTAGTGTGTGATGCTCCGTTCGTGCGTGATTCTCTGTTAGTGTGTGATGCTCCCAGTTAGTGTGTGATTCTCCATTAGTGTGTGATTCTCCGTTAGTGTGTGATTCTCTGTTATTGCGTGAAGCTCCCAGTTAGTGTGTGATGCTCCGTTAGTTTGTGATTCTCCCATTTAGTATCTGATTCTCCGTTAGAGTGTGATTCTCCATTAGTGTGAGACGCTCCATTAATGTGTGATTCTCCGTTAGTGTGTGATTCTCCGATAGTGTGGGAGTCTCTGTTATTGTGTGAATCTCCCAGTTAGTGTGTGATTCTCCCAGTTAGTGTGTGATTCTCCGTTAGTGTGTGATTCTCTGTTAGTGTGTGATGCTTCAAGTTAGTGTGTGATTCCCTGGTAGTTTAGGATGCACCGTTAGTGTGTGATTCTCCCTTAGTGTGTGAAGCTCCATTAGAGTGTGATTCTCCGTTTGTGTGTTAGTCTCCCAGTTAGTATGTGATTCTCTGTTAGAGTCTCATTCTCCGTTAGTGTGAGATGCTCCATTAATGTGTGATTCTCCGTTAGTGTGTTATTCTCCGTTAGTTTGTGATTCTCTGTGATTGTGTGAAGCTCCCAGTTAGTGTGTGATTCTCCGTTAGTGTGTGATTCCCCGTTAGTGTGTGATTCTTTGTTACTGTGTGATGCTCCCAGTCAGTGTGGGATTCTCTGTTAATTTGTGATGCTCCCAGTTAGTGTGTGATTCTCCCAGTTAGTGTGTGATTCTCCGTTCGTGTCCGATTCTCCATCAGAGTGTGATTCTCTGTTAGTGTGTGATGCTCCCAGTTAGTGTGTGATTCTCTGTTACTGTGAGCTGCACCGTTAGAGTGTGATTCTCCCTGTTTGTGTGTGATGCTGTCCGTCAGTGCATGATTCTTTGTTAGTGTGTGATGCTCGCAGTTTGTGTGTGATTCTCTGTTAGTGTGTGATTCTCCATTGGTCTGTGATGCTCCCAGTTACTGTGTGATTCTCTGTTAGTGTGAGATGCTCTGTTAGAGTGTGATTCTCCCTGTTAGTGTGTATTGCTCTGCATTAGTGTGTGATTCTTCGTTAGTGCGTGATGCTGCTTTAGTGTGTCATTCTTTGTTAGTGTGTGATGCTCCCAGTTAGTGTGTGATTCTCCGTAAGTGTGTGATTCTTTGTTAGTGTGTGATGCCCCCAGTTAGTATGTGAGTCTCTATTAGTGTGTGATGCTCCGTTAGTGTGTGATGCTCCGTTAGTGTGTGATTCTCTGTTAGTGTGTGATGCTCCGTTAGTGTGTGATTCTCTGTTAGTGTGTGGTGCTCCCAGTTAGTGTGTGATTCTCCATTAGTGTGTGATTCTCCGTTAGTGTGTGATTGTCCGTTAGTGTGTGATTCTTCATTGGTTAGTGATGCTCCCTTAGTGTGCAATTCTCCGTTAGTGTGTGATGCTCCATTAATGTGTGATTCTCCGTTAGAGTGTGATTCTCCGTTTGTGTGTGATTCTCTGTAATTGTGTGAAGCTCCCAGTTAGAATGTGAGTCTCCGTTAGTGTGTGATTCTTCGTTAGTGTGTGATGCACCATTAGTGTGTGATTCTCCGTTTGTGTGTGATGCTCCCAGTTAGTGTGTGATTCTCTGTTAGTGTGTGATTATCCATTAGAGTGTTATTCTCCGTTAGTTTGTGATGCTCCATTAGAGTGTGATTCTCCGTTAGTGTGTGATTCTTCGTTGGTTTGTGATGCTCCATTAGTGTGTGATTCTTTGTTACTGTGTGATGCTCCCAGTCAGTGTGGGATTCTCTGTTAGTTTGTGATGCTCCCGTTTAGTGTGTGATTCTCCCAGTTAGTGTGTGATTCTCCGTTAGTGTGTGATTCTCCATCAGAGTGTGATTCTCCGTTAGTGTGTTATTCTCCGTTAGTGTGTAATTCTCCGTTAGTTTGTGATGCTCCATTCGTGTGAGATTCTCCGTTAGTGTGTGATTCTCCCAGTTAGTGTGTGATTCTCCGTTTGTGTGTGATTCTCCATCAGAGTGTGATTCTCCGTTAGTGTGTTATTCTCCATTAGTGTGTGATTCTCCGTTAGTTTGTGATGCTCCATTAGTGTGAGATTCTCCGTTAGTGCGTGATTCTCCGTTAGTTTGTGATGCTCCATTAGGCTGTGATTCTCCGTTAGTGTGTGATTCTCTGTTAGTGTGTGATGCTTCCAGTTAGTGTCTGATTCTCTGTTACTGTGAGCTGCACCGTTAGAGTGTGATTCTCCCTGTTTGTGTGTGATGCTGTCCGTCAGTGCATGATTCTTTGTTAGTGTGTGATGCTCGCAGTTTGTGTATGATTCTCTGTTAGTGTGTGATTCTCCATTGGTCTGTGATGCTCCCAGTTACTGTGTGATTCTCTGTTAGTGTGAGATGCTCTGTTAGAGTGTGATTCTCCCTGTTAGTGTGTATTGCTCTGCATTAGTGTGTGATTCTTCGTTAGTGTGTGATGCTGCTTTAGTGTGTCATTCTTTGTTAGTGAGTGATGCTCCCAGTTAGTGTGTGATTCTCCGTAAGGTGTGATTCTTTGTTAGTGTGTGATGCTCCCAGTTAGTATGTGAGTCTCTATTAGTGTGTGATGCTCCGTTAGTGTGTGATTCTCTGTTAGTGTGTGATGCTCCGTTAGTGTGTGATTCTCTGTTAGTGTGTGGTGCTCCCAGTTAGTGTGTGATTCTCCATTAGTGTGTGATTCTCTGTTAGTGTGTGATTGTCCGTTAGTGTGTGATTCTTCATTGGTTAGTGATGCTCCCTTAGTGTGCAATTCTCCGTTAGTGTGTGATGCTCCATTAATGTGTGATTCTCCGTTAGAGTGTGATTCTCCGTTTGTGTGTGATTCTCTGTAATTGTGTGAAGCTCCCAGTTAGAATGTGATTCTCCGTTAGTGTGTGATTCTTCGTTAGTGTGTGATGCACCATTAGTGTGTGATTCTCCGTTTGTGTGTGATGCTCCCAGTTAGTGTGTGATTCTCTGTTAGTGTGTGATTATCCATTAGAGTGTTATTCTCCGTTAGTTTGTGATGCTCCATTAGAGTGTGATTCTCCGTTAGTGTGTGATTCTTCGTTGGATTGTGATGCTCCATTAGTGTGTGATTCTTTGTTACTGTGTGATGCTCCCAGTCAGTGTGGGATTCTCTGTTAGTTTGTGATGCTCCCGTTTAGTGTGTGATTCTCCCAGTTAGTGTGTGATTCTGCGTTAGTGTGTGATTCTCCATCAGAGTGTGATTCTCCGTTTGTGTGTTATTCTCCGTTACTGTGTAATTCTCCGTTAGTTTCTGATGCTCCATTCGTGTGAGATTCTCCGTTAGTGTGTGATTCTCCCAGTTAGTGTGTGATTCTCCGTTTGTGTGTGATTCTCCATCAGAGTGTGATTCTCCGTTAGTGTGCTATTCTCCGTTAGTGTGTAATTCTCCGTTAGTTTGTGATGCTCCATTAGTGTGAGATTCTCCGTTAGTGCGTGATTCTCCGTTAGTTTGTGATGCTCCATTAGGCTGTGATTCTCCGTTAGTGTGTGATTCTCTGTTAGTGTGTGATGCTCCCAATTAGTGTGTGATTCTCTGTTAGTGTGTGATGCTCCGTTCGTGCGTGATTCTCTGTTAGTGTGTGATGCTCCCAGTTAGTGTGTGATTCTCCATTAGTGTGTGATTCTCCGTTAGTGTGTGATTCTCTGTTATTGCGTGAAGCTCCCAGTTAGTGTGTGATGCTCCGTTAGTTTGTGATTCTCCCATTTAGTATCTGATTCTCCGTTAGAGTGTGATTCTCCATTAGTGTGAGACGCTCCATTAATGTGTGATTCTCCGTTAGTGTGTGATTCTCCGATAGTGTGGGAGTCTCTGTTATTGTGTGAATCTCCCAGTTAGTGTGTGATTCTCCCAGTTAGTGTGTGATTCTCCGTTAGTGTGTGATTCTCTGTTAGTGTGTGATGCTTCAAGTTAGTGTGTGATTCCCTGGTAGTTTAGGATGCACCGTTAGTGTGTGATTCTCCCTTAGTGTGTGAAGCTCCATTAGAGTGTGATTCTCCGTTTGTGTGTTAGTCTCCCAGTTAGTATGTGATTCTCTGTTAGAGTCTCATTCTCCGTTAGTGTGAGATGCTCCATTAATGTGTGATTCTCCGTTAGTGTGTTATTCTCCGTTAGTTTGTGATTCTCTGTGATTGTGTGAAGCTCCCAGTTAGTGTGTGATTCTCCGTTAGTGTGTGATTCCCCGTTAGTGTGTGATTCTTTGTTACTGTGTGATGCTCCCAGTCAGTGTGGGATTCTCTGTTAATTTGTGATGCTCCCAGTTAGTGTGTGATTCTCCCAGTTAGTGTGTGATTCTCCGTTCGTGTCCGATTCTCCATCAGAGTGTGATTCTCTGTTAGTGTGTGATGCTCCCAGTTAGTGTGTGATTCTCTGTTACTGTGAGCTGCACCGTTAGAGTGTGATTCTCCCTGTTTGTGTGTGATGCTCTCCGTCAGTGCATGATTCTTTGTTAGTGTGTGATGCTCGCAGTTTGTGTGTGATTCTCTGTTAGTGTGTGATTCTCCATTGGTCTGTGATGCTCCCAGTTACTGTGTGATTCTCTGTTAGTGTGAGATGCTCTGTTAGAGTGTGATTCTCCCTGTTAGTGTGTATTGCTCTGCATTAGTGTGTGATTCTTCGTTAGTGCGTGATGCTGCTTTAGTGTGTCATTCTTTGTTAGTGTGTGATGCTCCCAGTTAGTGTGTGATTCTCCGTAAGGTGTGATTCTTTGTTAATGTGTGATGCCCCCAGTTAGTATGTGAGTCTCTATTAGTGTGTGATGCTCCGTTAGTGTGTGATGCTCCGTTAGTGTGTGATTCTCTGTTAGTGTGTGATGCTCCGTTAGTGTGTGATTCTCTGTTAGTGTGTGGTGCTCCCAGTTAGTGTGTGATTCTCCATTAGTGTGTGATTCTCCGTTAGTGTGTGATTGTCCGTTAGTGTGTGATTCTTCATTGGTTAGTGATGCTCCCTTAGTGTGCAATTCTCCGTTAGTGTGTGATGCTCCATTAATGTGTGATTCTCCGTTAGAGTGTGATTCTCCGTTTGTGTGTGATTCTCTGTAATTGTGTGAAGCTCCCAGTTAGAATGTGATTCTCCGTTAGTGTGTGATTCTTCGTTAGTGTGTGATGCACCATTAGTGTGTGATTCTCCGTTTGTGTGTGATGCTCCCAGTTAGTGTGTGATTCTCTGTTAGTGTGTGATTATCCATTAGAGTGTTATTCTCCGTTAGTTTGTGATGCTCCATTAGAGTGTGATTCTCCGTTAGTGTGTGATTCTTCGTTGGTTTGTGATGCTCCATTAGTGTGTGATTCTTTGTTACTGTGTGATGCTCCCAGTCAGTGTGGGATTCTCTGTTAGTTTGTGATGCTCCCGTTTAGTGTGTGATTCTCCCAGTTAGTGTGTGATTCTCCGTTAGTGTGTGATTCTCCATCAGAGTGTGATTCTCCGTTAGTGTGTTATTCTCCGTTAGTGTGTAATTCTCCGTTAGTTTGTGATGCTCCATTCGTGTGAGATTCTCCGTTAGTGTGTGATTCTCCCAGTTAGTGTGTGATTCTCCGTTTGTGTGTGATTCTCCATCAGAGTGTGATTCTCCGTTAGTGTGTTATTCTCCATTAGTGTGTGATTCTCCGTTAGTTTGTGATGCTCCATTAGTGTGAGATTCTCCGTTAGTGCGTGATTCTCCGTTAGTTTGTGATGCTCCATTAGGCTGTGATTCTCCGTTAGTGTGTGATTCTCTGTTAGTGTGTGATGCTTCCAGTTAGTGTCTGATTCTCTGTTACTGTGAGCTGCACCGTTAGAGTGTGATTCTCCCTGTTTGTGTGTGATGCTGTCCGTCAGTGCATGATTCTTTGTTAGTGTGTGATGCTCGCAGTTTGTGTATGATTCTCTGTTAGTGTGTGATTCTCCATTGGTCTGTGATGCTCCCAGTTACTGTGTGATTCTCTGTTAGTGTGAGATGCTCTGTTAGAGTGTGATTCTCCCTGTTAGTGTGTATTGCTCTGCATTAGTGTGTGATTCTTCGTTAGTGTGTGATGCTGCTTTAGTGTGTCATTCTTTGTTAGTGAGTGATGCTCCCAGTTAGTGTGTGATTCTCCGTAAGGTGTGATTCTTTGTTAGTGTGTGATGCTCCCAGTTAGTATGTGAGTCTCTATTAGTGTGTGATGCTCCGTTAGTGTGTGATTCTCTGTTAGTGTGTGATGCTCCGTTAGTGTGTGATTCTCTGTTAGTGTGTGGTGCTCCCAGTTAGTGTGTGATTCTCCATTAGTGTGTGATTCTCTGTTAGTGTGTGATTGTCCGTTAGTGTGTGATTCTTCATTGGTTAGTGATGCTCCCTTAGTGTGCAATTCTCCGTTAGTGTGTGATGCTCCATTAATGTGTGATTCTCCGTTAGAGTGTGATTCTCCGTTTGTGTGTGATTCTCTGTAATTGTGTGAAGCTCCCAGTTAGAATGTGATTCTCCGTTAGTGTGTGATTCTTCGTTAGTGTGTGATGCACCATTAGTGTGTGATTCTCCGTTTGTGTGTGATGCTCCCAGTTAGTGTGTGATTCTCTGTTAGTGTGTGATTATCCATTAGAGTGTTATTCTCCGTTAGTTTGTGATGCTCCATTAGAGTGTGATTCTCCGTTAGTGTGTGATTCTTCGTTGGATTGTGATGCTCCATTAGTGTGTGATTCTTTGTTACTGTGTGATGCTCCCAGTCAGTGTGGGATTCTCTGTTAGTTTGTGATGCTCCCGTTTAGTGTGTGATTCTCCCAGTTAGTGTGTGATTCTGCATTAGTGTGTGATTCTCCATCAGAGTGTGATTCTCCGTTTGTGTGTTATTCTCCGTTACTGTGTAATTCTCCGTTAGTTTCTGATGCTCCATTCGTGTGAGATTCTCCGTTAGTGTGTGATTCTCCCAGTTAGTGTGTGATTCTCCGTTTGTGTGTGATTCTCCATCAGAGTGTGATTCTCCGTTAGTGTGCTATTCTCCGTTAGTGTGTAATTCTCCGTTAGTTTGTGATGCTCCATTAGTGTGAGATTCTCCGTTAGTGCGTGATTCTCCGTTAGTTTGTGATGCTCCATTAGGCTGTGATTCTCCGTTAGTGTGTGATTCTCTGTTAGTGTGTGATGCTCCCAGTTAGTGTCTGATTCTCTGTTACTGTGAGCTGCTCCGTTAGAGTGTGATTCTCCCTGTTTGTGTGTGATGCTGTCCATCTGTGTGTGATTCTCTGTTAGTGTGTGATTCTCCATTGGTCTGTCATGCTCCCAGTTACTGTGTGATTCTCTGATAGTGTGAGATGCTCCGTTAGAGTGTGATTCTCCCTGTTAGTGTGTATTGCTCTGCATTAGTGTGTGATTCTTCGTTAGTGTGTGATGCTGCTTTAGTGTGTCATTCTTTGTTAGTGTGTGATGCTCCCAGTTAGTGTGTGATTGTCCGTAGGGAGTGATTCTTTGTTCGTGTGTGATGCTCCCAGTTAGTATGTGATTTTCTATTGGTGTGTGATGCTCCGTTAGTGTGTGATTCTCTGTTGGTGTGTGATGCTCCCAATTAGTGTGTGATTCTCTGTTAGTGTGTGGTGCTCCGTTAGTGTGTGATTCTCTGTTAGTGTGTGATGCTCCCAGTTTGTGTGTGATTCTCCGTTAGTGTGTGATTCTCTGTTATTGCGTGAAGCTCCCAGTTAGTGTGTGATTCTCCGTTAGTGTGTGATTGCCCGTTAGTGTGTGATTCTTCATTGGTTTGTGATGCTCCCTTAGTGTGCAATTCTCTGTTAGTGTGTGATGCTCCATTAATGTGTGATTCTCCGTTAGAGTGTGATTCTCCATTTGTGTGTGATTCTCTGTAATTGTGTGAAGCTCCCAGTTAGAATGTGATTCTCCGTTAGTGTGTGATTCTTCGTTAGTGTGTGATGCACCATGAGTGTGTGATTCTCCGTTTGTGTGTGATGCTCCCAGTTAGTGTGTGATTCTCTGTAAGTGTGTGATTGTCCATTAGTGTCTGATTCTCTGTTAGTGTGTGATCCTCCATTAGTGTGTTATTCTCCGTTAGTGTGTGATGCTCCGTTAGAGTGTTATTCTCTGTTACTGTGTGATGCTCCCAGTTAGTGTGTGATTCTCCATTAGTGTGTGATTCTTCATTAGTGTGTGATTCTCTGTTATTGCGTGAAGCTCTCAGTTAGTGTGTGATTCTCCGTTAGTGTGTGATTCTCCGTTAGTGTGTGATTCTTCGTTGGTTTGTGATGCTCCATTAGTGTGTGATTCTTTGTTACTGTGTGATGCTCCCAGTCAGTGTGGGATTCTCTGTTAGTTTGTGAAGCTCCCAGTTAGAATGTGATTCTCCATTAGAGTGTGATTCTTCGTTAGTGTGTGATGCACCATGAGTGTGTGATTCTCCGTTTGTGTGTGATGCTCCCAGTTAGTGTGTGATTCTCTGTTAGTGTCTGATTGTCCATTGGTGTCTGATTCTCTGTTAGTGTGTGATCCTCCATGAGTGTGTTATTCTCCGTTAGTGTGTGATGCTCCGTTAGTGTGTGATTCTCTGTTCGTGTGTGATTGTCCATTAGTATGTTATTCTCCGTTAGTGTGTGATGCTCCATTAGAGTGTGATTCTCCGTTAGTGTGTGAGTCTCCCAGTTAGTATGTGATTCTCTGTTAGAGTCTGATTCTCCGTTAGTGTGAGATGCTCCATGAATGTGTGATTCTCCGTTAGTGTGTGATTGTCCGTTAGTTTGTGATTCTCGGTTATTGTGTGAAGCTCCCAGTTAGTGTGTGATTCTCCGTTAGTGTGTGATTCTCCATTAGTGTGTGATTCTTCGTTGGTTTGTGATGCTCCATTAGTGTGTGATTCTCCGTTCGTGTCTGATTCTCCATCAGAGTGTGATTTTCCGTTAGTGTTTTATTCTCCGTTAGTGCGTGATTCTCCGTTAGTTTGTGATGCTCCATTAGGCTGTGATTCTCCGTTAGTGTGTGATTCTCTGTTAGTGTGTGATGCTCCCAGTTAGTGTCTGATTCTCTGTTACTGTGAGCTACTCCGTTAGAGTGTGATTCTCCCTGTTTGTGTGTGATGCTGTCCGTCAGTGTATGATTCTTTGTTAGTGTGTGATGCTCGCAGTTTGTGTGTGATTCTCTGTTAGTGTGTGATTCTCCATTGGTCTGTGATGCTCCCAGTTACTGTGTGATTCTCTGTTAGTGTGAGATGCTCCGTTAGAGTGTGATTCTCCCTGTTAGTGTGTATTGCTCTGCATTAGTGTGTGATTCTTCATTAGTGTGTGATGCTGCTTCACTGTGTCATTCTTTGTTCGTGTTTGATGCTCCCAGTTAGTGTGTGATTCTCCGTAGGGTGTGATTCTTTGTTCGTGTGTGATGCTCCCAGTTAGTATGTGATTTTCTATTAGTGTGTGATGCTCCGTTAATGTGTGATTCTCTGTTGGTGTGTGATGCTCCCAATTAGTGTGTGATTCTCTGTTAGTGTGTGATGCTCCGTTCGTGTCTGATTCTCTGTTAGTGTGTGATGCTCCCAGTTAGTGTGTGATTCTCTGTTATTGCGTGAAGCTCCCAGTTAGTGTGTGATTCTCCGTTAGTGTGTGATTGTCCGTTAGTGTGTGATTCTTCATTGGTTTGTGATGCTCCCGTAGTGTGCAATTCTCTGTTAGTGTGTGATGCTCCATTAATGTGTGATTCTCCGTTAGAGTGTGATTCTCCGTTTGTGTGTGATTCTCTGTAATTGTGTGAAGCTCCCAGTTAGAATATGATTCTCCGTTCGTGTGTGATTCTTCGTTAGTGTGTGATGCACCATGAGTGTGTGATTCTCCGTTTGTGTGTGATGCTCCCAGTTAGTGTGTGATTCTCTGTTAGTGTGTGATTGTCCATTAGTGTCTGATTCTCTGTTAGTGTGTGATCCTCCATTAGTGTGTTATTCTCCGTTAGTGTGTGATGCTCCGTTAGTGTGTGATTCTCTGTTAGTGTGTGATGCTCCCAGTTAGTGTGTGATTCTCCATTAGTGTGTGATTCTCCATTAGTGTGTAATTCTCTGTTATTGCGTGAAGCTCCCAGTTAGTGTGTGATTCTCCGTTAGTGTGTGATTCTTCATTGGTTTGTGATGCTCCCTTAGTGTACAATTCTCTGTTAGTGTGTGATGCTCCATTAATTTGTGATTCTCCGTTAGAGTGTGATTCTCCGTTTGTGTGTGATTCTCTGTAATTGTGTGAAGCTCCCAGTTAGAATGTGATTCTCCGTTAGTGTGTGATTCTTCGTTAGTGTGTGATGCACCATTAGTGTGTGATTCTCCGTTTGTGTGTGATTCTCCCAGTTAGTGTGTGATTCTCTGTTAGTGTGTGATTATCCATTCGTGTGTTATTCTCCGTTAGTGTGTGATGCTCCATTAGAGTGTGATTCTCCATGAGTGTGTGAGTCTCCCAGTTAGTATGTGATTCTCTGTTAGAGTCTGATTCTCCGTTAGTGTGAGATGCTCCGTTAATGTGTGATTCTCCGTTAGTATGTGATTCACCGTTAGTTTGTGATTCTCCGTTAGTGTGTGATTCTTCGTTGGTTTGTGATGCTGCATTAGTGTGTGATTCTTTGTTGCTGTGTGATGCTCCCAGTCAGTGTGGGATTCTCTATTAGTTTGTGATGCTCCCAGTTAGTGGGTGATTCTCCCAGTTAGTGTGTGATTCTCCGTTAGTGTGTGATTCTCCATCAGAGTGTGATTCTCCATTAGTGTGTTATTCTCCTTTAGTGTGTGATGCTCCATTAGAGTGTGATTCTCCGTGAGTGTGTGAGTCTCCCAGTTATTATGTGATTCTCTGTTAGAGTCTGATTCTCCGTTAGTGTGAGATGCTCCATGAATGTGTGATTCTCCGTTAGTGTGTGATTGTCCGTTAGTTTGTGATTCTCTGTTATTGTGTGAAGCTCCCAGTTAGTGTGTGATTCTCCGTTAGTGTGTGATTCTCCGTTAGTGTGTGATTCTTCGTTGGTTTGTGATGCTCCATTAGTGTGTGATTCTTTGTTACTGTGTGATGCTCCCAGTCAGTGTGGGATTCTCTGTTAGTTTGTGATGCTCCCAGTTAGTGTGTGATTCTCCCAGTTAGTGTGTGATTCTCCGTTTGTGTGTGATTCTCCATCAGAGTGTGATTCTCCGTTAGTGTGTTATTCTCCGTTAGTGTGTGATTCTCCGTTAGTTTGTGATGCTCCATTAGTGTGAGATTCTCCGTTAGTGCGTGATTCTCCGTTAGTTTGTGATGCTCCATTAGGCTGTGATTCTCCGTTAGTGTGTGATTCTCTGTTAGTGTGTGATGCTCCCAGTTAGTGTCTGATTCTCTGTTACTGTGAGCTGCTCCGTTAGAGTGTGATTCTCCCTGTTTGTGTGTGATGCTGTCCGTCAGTGTATGATTCTTTGTTAGTGTGTGATGCTCGCATGTTTGTGTGTGATTCTCTGTTAGTGTGTGATTCTCCATTGGTCTGTGATGCTCCCAGTTACTGTGTGATTCTCTGTTAGTATGTGATGCTCCGTTAGTGTGTGATTCTCTGTTCGTGTGTGATGCTCCCAGTTAGTGTGTGATTCTCCATTAGTGTGTGATTCTCCGTTAGTGTGTGATTCTCTGTTATTGCGTGAAGCTCCCAGTTAGTGTGTGATTCTCCGTTAGTGTGTGATGCTGTCCGTCAGTGTATGATTCTTTGTTAGTGTGTGATGCTCGCAGTTTGTGTGTGATTCTCTGTTAGTGTGTGATTCTCCATTGGTCTGTGATGCTCCCAATTACTGTGTGATTCTCTGTTAGTGTGAGATGGTCCGTTAGAGTGTGATTCTCCCTGTTAGTGTGTATTGCTCTGCATTAGTGTGTGATTCTTCGTTAGTGTGTGATGCTGCTTTAGTGTGTCATTCTTTGTTAGTGTGTGATGCTCCCAGTTAGTGTGTGATTGTCCGTAGGGTGTGATTCTTTGTTCGTGTGTGATGCTCCCAGTTAGTATGTGATTTTCTATTGGTGTGTGATGCTCCGTTAGTGTGTGATTCTCTGTTGGTGTGTGATGCTCCCAATTAGTGTGTGATTCTCTGTTAGTGTGTGATGCTCCGTTAGTGTGTGATTCTGTGTTCGTGTGTGATGCTACCAGTTAGTGTGTGATTCTCCATTAGTGTGTGATTCTCCGTTAGTGTGTGATTGTCCGTTAGTGTGTGATTCTTCATTGGTTTGTGATGCTCCCTTAGTGTGCAATTCTCTGTTAGTGTTCGATGCTCCATTAATGTGTGATTCTCCGTTAGAGTGTGATTCTCTGTAATTGTCTGAGTCTCCCAGTTAGTATGTGATTCTCTGTTAGAGTCTGATTCTCCGTTAGTGTGAGATGCTCCATGAATGTGTGATTCTCCGTTTGTGTGTGATTGTCCGTTAGTTTGTGATTCTCTGTTATTGTGTGAAGCTCCCAGTTAGTGTGTGATTCTCCGTTAGTGTGTGATTCTTCGTTGGTTTGTGATGCTCCATTAGTGTGTGATTCTTTGTTACTGTGTGATGCTCCCAGTCAGTGTGGGATTCTCTGTTAGTTTGTGATGCTCCCAGTTAGTGTGTGATTCTCCGTTCGTGTGTGATTCTCCATCAGAGTGTGATTTTCCGTTAGTGTGTTATTCTCCGTTAGTGTGTGATTCTCCGTTAGTTTGTGATGCTCCATTAGTGTGAGATTCTCCGTTAGTGCGTGATTCTCCGTTAGTTTGTGAGGCTCCATTAGGCTGTGATTCTCCGTTAGTGTGTGATTCTCCCTGTTTGTGTGTGATGCTGTCCATCAGTGTATGATTCTTTGTTAGTGTGTGATGCTCGCAGTTTGTGTGTGATTCTCTGTTAGTGTGTGATTCTCCATTGGTCTGTGATGCTCCCAGTTACTGTGTGATTCTCTGTTAGTGTGAGATGCTCCCTTAGAGTGTGATTCTCCCTGTTAGTGTGTATTGCTCTGCATTAGTGTGTGATTCTTCATTAGTGTGTGATGCTGCTTTAGTGTGTCATTCTTTGTTCGTGTGTGATGCTCCCAGTTAGTGTGTGATTCTCCGTAGGGTGTGATTCTTTGTTCGTGTGTGATGCTCCCAGTTAGTATGTGATTTTCTATTAGTGTGTGATGCTCCGTTAGTGTGTGATTCTCTGTTGGTGTGTGATGCTCCCAATTAGTGTGTGATTCTCTGTTAGTGTGTGATGCTCCGTTCGTGTGTGATTCTCTGTTAGTGTGTGATGCTCCCAGTTAGTGTGTGATTCTCCATTAGTGTGTGATTCTCCGTTAGTGTGTGATTCTCTGTTATTGCGTGAAGCTCCCAGTTAGTGTGTGATTCTCCGTTATTGTGTGATTGTCCGTTAGTGTGTGATTCTTCATTGGTTTGTGATGCTCCCTTAGTGTGCAATTCTCTGTTAGTGTGTGATGCTCCATTAATGTGTGATTCTCCGTTAGAGTGTGATTCTCCGTTTGTGTGTGATTCTCTGTAATTGTGTGAAGCTCCCAGTTAGAATGTGATTCTCCGTTCGTGTGTTATTCTCCGTTAGTGTGTGATTCTCCGTTAGTTTGTGATGCTCCATTAGTGTGAGATTCTCCGTTAGTGCGTGATTCTCCGTTAGTTTCTGATGCTCCATTAGGCTGTGATTCTCCGTTAGTGTGTGATTCTCTGTTAGTGTGTGATGCTCCCAGTTAGTGTCTGATTCTCTGTTACTGTGAGCTGCTCCGTTAGAGTGTGATTCTCCCGGTTTGTGTGTGATGCTGTCCGTCAGTGTATGATTCTTTGTTAGTGTGTGATGCTCGCAGTTTGTGTGTGATTCTCTGTTAGTGTGTGATTCTCCATTGGTCTGTGATGCTCCATTAATGTGTGATTCTCCGTTAGAGTGTGATTCTCCGTTTGTGTGTGATTCTCTGTAATTGTGTGAAGGTCCCAGTTAGAATGTGATTCTCCGTTCGTGTGTGATTTTTTGTTAGTGTGTGATGCACCATGAGTGTGTGATTCTCCGTTTGTGTGTGATGCTCCCAGTTAGTGTGTGATTCTCTGTTAGTGTGTGATTGTCCATTAGTGTCTGATTCTCTGTTAGTGTGTGATCCTCCATTAGTGTGTTATTCTCCGTTAGTGTGTGATGCTCCGTTCGTGTGTGATTCTCTGTTAGTGTGTGATGCTCCCAGTTAGTGTGTGATTCTCCATTAGTGTGTGATTCTCTGTTATTGCGTGAAGCTCCCAGTTAGTGTGTGATTCTTCATTGGTTTGTGATGCTCCCTTAGTGTGCAATTCTCTGTTAGTGTGTGATGCTCCATTAATGTGTGATTCTCCGTTAGAGTGTGATTCTCTGTTTGTGTGTGATTCTCTGTAATTGTGTGAAGCTCCCAGTTAGAATGTGATTCTCCGTTAGTGTGTGATTCTTCGTTAGTGTGTGATGCACCATTAGTGTGTGATTCTCCATTGGTCTGTGATGCTCCCAGTTACTGTGTGATTCTCTGTTATTGTGAGATGCTCCCTTAGAGTGTGATTCTCCCTGTTAGTGTGTATTGCTCTGCATTAGTGTGTGATTCTTCATTAGTGTGTGATGCTGCTTTAGTGTGTCATTCTTTGTTCGTGTGTGATGCTCCCAGTTAGTATGTGATTTTCTATTAGTGTGTGATACTCCGTTAGTGTGTGATTCTCTGTTGGTGTGTGATGCTCCCAATTAGTGTGTGATTCTCTGTTAGTGTGTGATGCTCCGTTCGTGTGTGATTCTCTGTTAGTGTGTGATGCTCCCAGTTAGTGTGTGATTCTCCATTAGTGTGTGATTCTCCGTTAGTGTGTGATTCTCTGTTATTGCGTGAAGCTCCCAGTTTGTGTGTGATTCCCCGTTAGTGTGTGATTGTCCGTTAGTGTGTGATTCTTCATTGGTTTGTGATGCTCCCTTAGTGTGCAATTCTCTGTTAGTGTGTGATGCTCCATTAATGTGTGATTCTCCGTTAGAGTGTGATTCTCCGTTTGTGTGTGATTCTCTGTAATTGTGTGAAGCTCCCAGTTAGAATGTGATTCTCCGTTCGTGTGTTATTCTCCGTTAGTGTGTGATTCTCCGTTAGTTTGTGATGCTCCATTAGTGTGAGATTCTCCGTTAGTGCGTGATTCTCCGTTAGTTTCTGATGCTCCATTAGGCTGTGATTCTCCGTTAGTGTGTGATTCTCTGTTAGTGTGTGATGCTCCCAGTTAGTGTCTGAATCTCTGTTACTGTGAGCTGCTCCGTTAGAGTGTGATTCTCCCGGTTTGTGTGTGATGCTGTCCGTCAGTGTATGATTCTTTGTTAGTGTGTGATGCTCGCAGTTTGTGTGTGATTCTCTGTTAGTGTGTGATTCTCCATTGGTCTGTGATGCTCCATTAATGTGTGATTCTCCGTTAGAGTGTGATTCTCCGTTTGTGTGTGATTCTCTGTAATTGTGTGAAGGTCCCAGTTAGAATGTGATTCTCCGTTCGTGTGTGATTCTTTGTCAGTGTGTGATGCACCATGAGTGTGTGATTCTCCGTTTGTGTGTGATGCTCCCAGTTAGTGTGTGATTCTCTGTTAGTGTGTGATTGTCCATTAGTGTCTGATTCTCTGTTAGTGTGTGATCCTCCATTAGTGTGTTATTCTCCGTTAGTGTGTGATGCTCCGTTCGTGTGTGATTCTCTGTTAGTGTGTGATGCTCCCAGTTAGTGTGTGATTCTCCATTAGTGCGTGATTCTCTGTTATTGCGTGAAGCTCCCAGTTAGTGTGTGATTCTCCGTTAGTGTGTGATTGTCCGTTAGTGTGTGATTCTTCATTGGTTTGTGATGCTCCCTTAGTGTGCAATTCTCTGTTAGTGTGTGATGCTCCATTAATGTGTGATTCTCCGTTAGAGTGTGATTCTCTGTTTGTGTGTGATTCTCTGTAATTGTGTGAAGCTCCCAGTTAGAATGTGATTCTCCGTTAGTGTGTGATTCTTCGTTAGTGTGTGATGCACCATTAGTGTGTGATTCTCCGTTTGTGTGTGATGCTCCCAGTTAGTGTGTGATTCTCTGTTAGTGTGTGATTGTCCATTCGTGTGTTATTCTCCGTTAGTGTGTGATGCTCCATTAGAGTGTGATTCTCCGTGAGTGTGTGAGTCTCCCAGTTAGTATGTGATTCTCTGTTAGAGTCTGATTCTCCGTTAGTGTGAGATGCTCCATTAATGTGTGATCCTCCGTTAGTCTGTGATTCTCTGTTAGTTTGTGATTCTCTGTTATTGTGTGAAGCTCCCAGTCAGTGTGTTATTCTCCATTAGTGTGTGATTCTCCGTTAGTGTGTGATTCTTCGTTGGTTTGTGATGCTGCATTAGTGTGTGATTCTTTGTTACTGTGTGATGCTCCCAGTCAGTGTGGGATTCTCTGTTAGTTTGTGATGCTCCCAGTTAGTGTGTGATTCTCCCAGTTAGTGTGTGATTCTCCGTTAGTGTGTGATTCTCCATCAGAGTGTGATTCTCCGTTAGTGTGTTATTCTCCGTTAGTGTGTGATTCTCCGTTAGTTTGTGATGCTCCATTAGTGTGAGATTCTCCGTTAGTGTGTGATTCTCCGTTAGTTTGTGATGCTCCATTAGGCTGTGATTCTCCGTTAGTGTGTGATTCTCTGTTAGTGTGTGATGCTCCCAGTTCGTGTCTGATTCTCTGTTACTGTGAGCTGCTCCGTTAGAGTGTGATTCTCCCTGTTTGTGTGTGATGCTGTCCGTCAGTGTATGATTCTTTGTTCGTGTGTGATGCTCGCAGTTTGTGTGTGATTCTCTGTTAGTGTGTGATTCTCCATTGGTCTGTGATGCTCCCAGTTACTGTGTGATTCTCTGTTAGTGTGAGATGCTCCGTTAGAGTGTGATTCTCCCTGTTAGTATGTATTGCTCTGCATTAGTGTGTGATTCTTCGTTATTGTGTGATGCTGCTTTAGTGTGTCATTCTTTGTTAGTGTGTGATGCTCCCAGTTAGTATGTGATTTTCTATTCGTGTGTGATGCTCCGTTAGTGTGTGATTCACTGTTAGTGTGTGATGCTCCCAATTAGTGTGTGATTCTCTATTAGTGTGTGATGCTCCGTTAGTGTGTGATTCTCTGTTAGTGTGTGATTCTTCATTGGTTTGTGATGCTCCCGTAGTGTGCAATTCTCTGTTAGTGTGTGATGCTCCATTAATGTGTGATTCTCCGTTAGAGTGTGATTCTCCGTTTGTGTGTGATTCTCTGTAATTGTGTGAAGCTCCCAGTTAGAATGTGATTCTCCGTTAGTGTGTGATTCTTCGTTAGTGTGTGATGCACCATTAGTGTGTGATTCTCCGTTTGTGTGTGATGCTCCCAGTTAGTGTGTGACTCTCTGTTTGTGTGTGATTGTCCATTCGTCTGTTATTCTCCGTTAGTGTGTGATGCTCCATTAGAGTGTGATTCTCCGTGAGTGTGTGAGTCTCCCAGTTAGTATGTGATTCTCTGTTAGAGTCTGATTCTCTGTTAGTGTGAGATGCTCCATTAATGTGTGATCCTCCGTTAGTCTGTGATTCTCTGTTAGTTTGTGATTCTCTGTTATTGTGTGAAGCTCCCAGTTAGTGTGTGATTCTCCATTAGTGTGTGATTCTCCGTTAGTGTGTGATTCTTCGTTGGTTTGTGATGCTGCATTAGTGTGTAATTCTTTGTTACTGTGTGATGCTCCCAGTCAGTGTGGGATTCTCTGTTAGTTTGTGATGCTCCCAGTTAGTGTGTGATTCTCCCAGTTAGTGTGTGATTCTCCGTTAGTGTGTGATTCTCCATCAGAGTGTGATTCTCCGTTTGTGTGTTATTCTCCGTTAGTGTGTGATTCTCCGTTAGTTTGTGATGCTCCATTAGTGTGAGATTCTCCGTTAGTTTGTGATTCTCCGTTAGTTTGTGATGCTCCATTAGGCTGTGATTCTCCGTTAGTGTGTGATTCTCTGTTAGTGTGTGATTCTCCATTGGTCTGTGATGCTCCCAGTTACTGTGTGATTCTCTGTTAATGTGAGATGCTCCGTTAGAGTGTGATTCTCCCTGTTAGTATGTATTGCTCTGCATTAGTGTGTGATTCTTCGTTAGTGTGTGATGCTGCTTTAGTGTGTCATTCTTTGTTAGTGTGTGATGCTCCCAGTTAGTATGTGATTTTCTATTCGTGTGTGATGCTCCGTTAGTGTGTGATTCACTGTTAGTGTGTGATGCTCCCAATTAGTGTGTGATTCTCTATTAGTGTGTGATGCTCCGTTAGTGTGTGATTCTCTGTTAGTGTGTGATGCTCCCAGTTAGTGTGTGATTCTCCATTAGTGTGTGATTCTTCATTGGTTTGTGATGCTCCCTCAGTGTGCAATTCTCTGTTAGTGTGTGATGCTCCATTAATGTGTGATTCTCCGTTAGTGTGTGATTCTTCATTGGTTTGTGATGCTCCCTTAGTGAGCAATTCTCTGTTAGTGTGTGATGCTCCATTAATGTGTGATTCTCCGTTAGAGTGTGATTCTCCGTTTGTGTGTGATTCTCTGTAATTGTGTGAAGCTCCCAGTTAGAATGTGATTCTCCGTTAGTGTGTGATTCTTCGTTACTGTGTGATGCACCATTAGTGTGTGATTCTCCGTTTGTGTGTGATGCTCCCAGTTAGTGTGTGATTCTCTGTTTGTGTGTGATTGTCCATTAGTGTCTGATTCTCCGTTAGAATGTGATTCTCCGTTAGTGAGAGACGTTCCATTAATGTGTGATTCTCCGTTAGTGTGTGATTCTCTGTTATTGTGTGAAGCTCCCAGTTAGTGTGTGATTCTCCCAGTTAGTGTGTGATTCTCCGTTAGTGTGTGATTCTTCGTTGGTTTGTGATGCTGCATTAGTGTGTAATTCTTTGTTACTGTGTGATGCTCCCAGTCAGTGTGGGATTCTCTGTTAGTTTGTGATGCTCCCAGTTAGTGTGTGATTCTCCCAGTTAGTGTGTGATTCTCCGTTAGTGTGTGATTCTCCATCAGAGTGTGATTCTCCGTTAGTGTGTTATTCTCCGTTAGTGTGTGATTCTCCGTTAGTTTGTGATGCTCCATTAGTGTGAGATTCTCCGTTAGTTTTTGATTCTCCGTTAGTTTGTGATGCTCCATTAGGCTGTGATTCTCCGTTAGTGTGTGATTCTCTGTTAGTGTGTGATTCTCCATTGGTCTGTGATGCTCCCAGTTACTGTGTGATTCTCTGTTAATGTGAGATGCTCCGTTAGAGTGTGATTCTCCCTGTTAGTATGTATTGCTCTGCATTAGTGTGTGATTCTTCGTTAGTGTGTGATGCTGCTTTAGTGTGTCATTCTTTGTTAGTGTGTGATGCTCCCAGTTAGTATGTGATTTTCTATTCGTGTGTGATGCTCCGTTAGTGTGTGATTCACTGTTAGTGTGTGATGCTCCCAATTAGTGTGTGATTCTCTATTAGTGTGTGATGCTCCGTTAGTGTGTGATTCTCTGTTAGTGTGTGATGCTCCCAGTTAGTGTGTGATTCTCCATTAGTGTGTGATTCTTCATTGGTTTGTGATGCTCCCTCAGTGTGCAATTCTCTGTTAGTGTGTGATGCTCCATTAATGTGTGATTCTCCGTTAGTGTGTGATTCTTCATTGGTTTGTGATGCTCCCTTAGTGAGCAATTCTCTGTTAGTGTGTGATGCTCCATTAATGTGTGATTCTCCGTTAGAGTGTGATTCTCCGTTTGTGTGTGATTCTCTGTAATTGTGTGAAGCTCCCAGTTAGAATGTGATTCTCCGTTAGTGTGTGATTCTTCGTTAGTGTGTGATGCACCATTAGTGTGTGATTCTCCGTTTGTGTGTGATGCTCCCAGTTAGTGTGTGATTCTCTGTTTGTGTGTGATTGTCCATTAGTGTCTGATTCTCCGTTAGAATGTGATTCTCCGTTAGTGAGAGACGTTCCATTAATGTGTGATTCTCCGTTAGTGTGTGATTCTCTGTTATTGTGTGAAGCTCCCAGTTAGTGTGTGATTCTCCCAGTTAGTGTGTGATTCTCCGTTAGTGTGTGATTCTCTGTTAGTGTGTGATGCTTCAAGTTAGTGTGTGATTCCCTGTTAGTTTATGATGCTCCGTTAGTGTGTGATTCTCCATTAGTGTGTGAGTCTCTCAGTTAGTATGTGATTCTCTGTTAGAGTCTGATTCTCCGTTAGTGTGAGATGCTCCATTAATGTGTGATTCTCCGTTAGTTTGTGATTCTCCGTTGGTTTGTGATTCTCTGTTATCGTGTGAAGCTCCCAGTTAGTGTGTGATTCTCCGTTAGTGTGTGATTCTCCGTTCGTGTGTGATTCTTCATTGGTTTGTGATGCTCCATTAGTGTGTGTTTCTTTGTTACTGTGTGATGCTCCCAGTCAGTGTGGGATTCTCTGTTAGTTTGTGATGCTCCCAGTTAGTGTGTGATTCTCCCAGTTAGTGTGTGATTCTACGTTCGTGTGTGATTCTCCGTTGGTGTGTGATTCTCCGTTGGTGTGTGATTCTCCGTTAGTGTGTGATTCTCCGTTAGTTTGTGATGCTCCATTAGTGTGAGATTCTCCGTTAGTGTGTGATTCTCCGTTAGTTTGTGATGCTCCATTAGGCTGTGATTCTCCGTTAGTGTGTGATTCTCTGTTAGTGTGTGATGCTCCCAGTTAGTGTCTGATTCTCTGTTCCTGTGAGCTGCTCCGTTAGAGTGTGATTCTCCCTGTTTGTGTGTGATGCTGTCCGTCAGTGTATGATTCTTTGTTAATGTGTGATGCTCGCAGTTTGTGTGTGATTCTCTGTTAGTGTGTGATTCGCCATTGGTCTGTGATGCTCCCAGTTACTGTGTCATTCTCTGTTAGTGTGAGATGCTCTGTTACAGTGTGATTCTCCCTCTTAGTGTGTATTGCTCTGCATTAGTGTGTGATTCTTCGTTAGTGTGTGATGCTGCTTTAGTGTGTCATTCTTTGTTAGTGTGTGATGCTCCCAGTTAGTGTGTGATGCTCCCAGGTATTATGTGATTCTTTCTAAGTGTGTGATGGTCCGTTGGTGTGTGATTCTCCCACTTAGTGTGTGATTCTCCATTAGTGTGTGATTCTCTGTTAGTGTGTGATGCTCTCCGTTAGTGTGTGATTCTTCGTTAGTGTGTGATTCTTCGTTCGTGTGTGATGCTCCCAGTTAGTGTGTGATTCTCTGTTCGTGTGTGATTGTCCATTAGAGTTTGATGCTCCCAGTTCGTGTGTGATTCTCTGTTAGTGTGTGATGCTCCCAGTTAGCGTGTGATTCTCCATTAGTGTGTGATTCTCCGTTAGTGTGTGATTCTCTGTTATTGCGTGAAGCTCCCAGTTAGTGTGTGATTGTCCGTTTGTGTGTGATTCTTCATTGGTTTGTGATGCTCCCTTAGTGTGTAATTCTCTGTTAGTGTGTGATGCTCCATTAATGTGTGATTCTCCGTTCGAGTGTGATTCTCCGTTTGTGTGTGATTCTCTGTAATTGTGTGAAGCTCCCAGTTAGAATGTGATTCTCCATTAGTGTGTGATTCTTCGTTAGTGTGTGATGCACCATTAGTGTGTGATTCTCCGTTTGTGTGTGATGCTCCCAGTTAGTGTGTGATTCTCTGTTAGTGTGTGATTGTCCATTAGTGTCTGATTCTCTGTTAGTGTGTGATTCTCCATTAGTGTGTTATTCTCCGTTCGTGTGTGATTCTCCCTGTTAGTGTGTGATGCTCTCCGTTAGTGTGTGATTTCTCGTCAGTGTGTGATTCTCTATTACCGTGTGATTCTTTGTTAGTGTGTGATTCTCCATTCGTGTGTGATTGTCTGTTAGTGTGTGATGCTCCTAGTTAGTGTGTGATTCTGTGTTAGTGTGTGATGCTCCGTTAGTGTGTGATTCTCTGTTAGTGTGTGGTGCTCCCAGGTAGTGTGTGATTCTCTCTTAGTGTGTGATGGTCCGTTGGTGTGTGATTCTCCCACTTAGTGTGTGATTCTCCATTAGTGTGTGATTCTCTGTTAGTGTGTGATGCTCTCTGTTAGTGTGTGATTCTTCGTTAGTGTGTGATTCTTCGTTCGTGTGTGATGCTCCCAGTTAGTGTGTGATTCTCTGTTCGTGTGTGATTGTCCGTTAGAGTTTGATGCTCCCAGTTCGTGTGTGATTCTCTGTTAGTGTGTGATTCTCCATTAGTGTGTGATTCTCTGTTAGCGTGTGATGCTCCGTTAGTATGTGATTCTTCGTTAGTGTGTGATGCACCATTAGTGTATGATTCTCTGTTAGTGTGTGATGCTCCCATTTATTGTGTCATGCTCCCAGGTATTGTGTGATTCTCTGTTAGTGTGTGATTCTTCGTTGGCTTGTGATTCTCCGTTATTGTGTGATTCTTCGTTAGTGTGTGATGCTCCATTAGTGTGTGATTGGCTGTTTGTGTGTGATGCTCCCAGTTAGTGTGTGATTCTCCCTGTTAGTGTGTGATGCTCTCCGTTAGTGTGTGATTCTTCATTAGTGTGTGATTCTTCGTTAGTGTGTGATGCTCCCAGTTAGTGTGTGATTCTGTGTTAGTGTGTGATTGTCCGTTAGAGTTTGTTGCTCCCAGTTCGTGTGTGATTCTCTGTTAGTGTGTGATTCTCCCAGTTAGTGTGTGATTCTCTGTTAGTGTGTGATTCTCCATTAGTGTGTGATTCTCCCTGTTAGTGTGTGATGCTCTCCGTTCATGTGTGATTTCTCGTCGGTGTGTGATTCTCCATTATTGTGTGATTCTTCGTTAGTGTGTGATGCTTCCAGTTACTGTGTGATTCTCTGTTAGTGTGTGATTCTCCATTAGTGTGTGATTCTCTGTTAGCATGTGATGCTCCGTTAGTATGTGATTCTTCGTTAGTGTGTGATGCACCATTAGTGTGTGATTCTCTGTTAGTGTGTGATGCTCCCAGTTAGTGTGTCATGCTCCCGGTTATTGTGTGATTCTCTGCTAGTGTGTGATTCTTCGTTGGTGTGTGATTCTCCCAGTTAGTGTGTGATTCTCCATTAGAGTGTGATTCTCCGTTATTGTGTGATTCTTCGTTAGTGTGTGATGCTCCATTAGTGTGTGATTGTCTGCTTGTGTGTGATGCTCCTAGTTAGTGTGTGATGCTCCCAGTTAGTGTGTGATTCTCTGTTAGTGTATGATGCTCCATTTGTGTGTGATTCTCTGTTTGTGTGTGATTCTCTGTTAGTGTGTGATTCTCCTTGTTCGTGTGTGATGCTCTCCATTTGTGTGTGATTCTTCGTTGGTGTGTGATGCTCCGTTAGTGTATGATTCTCCGTTAATGTGTGATGCTCCTGGTTAGTGTGTGATTCTCCGTTAGTGTGTGATTCTCTGTTATTGTGTGATGCTCCCCGATAGTCTGTGATGCTCCCTGATAGTGTTTGATTTACCGTACTCAATTAGTAGCAAGTTCTTCTGAGTGAACAATCTAAAACAAAGTAACAGATCTTTTTAAAGCTTTAGTTTGTTTTGGCAATGATCTTTTGAGATGAGTCTTAGAATCAGAATCAGATTTATTGGCATGGTCTTGTGAGATGTGAAATTTTTTGTGTCCTGGCTGCAGTTCGGTGTATATATATCAAATTATAGTAAATTTCAAAATAAAAATCAATGCAAAAAAGGAGCACTCTGGTCCATTTTGGTATACTACAGAACACCAAACTATGTGCAGCTGGTTGACAACATGCTTCAAGCATACAAAACCATGAAGTGCAACATGTCACTAAAGATTCATTTTCTGCATTCGCATTTAGATTTCTTCCCTGCAAATCTTGGCGCTGTCAATGATGAACATGGGGAAAGGTTTCATCAGGACATTATAGTTATGGATAGTTTTTATCAGGGCAATTGGAATTCTTCAATACTGGCTGATTATTGTTGAACACTTAAGCGAGAAGCCTCAGTCATGGAGTACGAACAAAAATCATCAGTAAAACATTTTTAACTTTGTTGAACTTTTAGAAAGTATCAGCACTGTTATGCAATTAAATGTATTATATTCAATAAAAGTTAATTTCTTCTTTCTCCCAATTCCTACAAAATGCAAATAATATTGTGTTCAGCTTCAAGCGGTCAATCAAAACTAAAACAAAATTTCTGAGAAAGCAAGATTTTTGAAAATATTTGCTGTCCAGTGTATTTAGTAACATCTTATTTGTCTGTGAGTTTTGTTATCAATAAAGAAGGGAGAGAAAAAAAAAAGCATAGTGGCTAGTGGGAGATGAGTACAACTTACAGTGTCGGAGTTTACGGTTCAAATCCGGAGTCTTCCATCTGTTCCTCCCTATGAGCATGTGGGTTTCCTCCCAGTGCTGCAGATTCCAAAGACACACAGTCCAAAGACGTACCAGTTCGTAGGTTAATTCATCATTGTACATTGTCCCATGATTAGACTAGGGTTAAATTAGGACATTTGTGGCTAAGTAATCTAAAGGATGAAGGTGAGCTGTAATGGACGTCTTATCTAAGAAAGGATGTGCTGGTATTGGAGAATGATCCCGAGAATGAAAAGATTAACATATGAGGAGTGTTTGATGGTGCTGAGCCTGTACTCACTGGAGTTTAGAAGAATGAGGGAGGATCTCATTGAAACCTACTGAATATTGAAAGGCGTAGATAGAATGGACCTGTAAAGAATGTTTCCTATGGTGGGGGACTCTAGAACCAGAGGGCACAGCCTCAGAATAGAAGCATGTCCCTTTAAAACTGTCATAATGGGGGGTGCTGGGAGTGGACCCAAATGCAAGACATAGACACTGAAGTACTAGGAACAGTTCAGGACTAGAGACTAGAGTTAGGGACGTGACTGGATGCAGACTAGGAACAGGGACAAGAACACAGACTTGGGCTAGGACATTGGCTAGGTGAGTGGGACCAGGACTAGGAACTGGTAACTAGGAACTAGGAGCCGGGGCTTGGACTCCAAGCCAGAGACTGGACAAGGACCCAGAATCTGGGTCTTGACTTGGGCTCGGACCCCGGATTTAGGCAAGGACATGATGTGGCTACACAACTGGACATGGCTTGGGTTCCTCAAGGCGAGGACATGACATGGCTTTAGTTCCTCGAGGTGAGGATATGACGTGGCTTTGGTTCCTCGAGGCGAGGACATGATGTGGCTTGGGTTCCTAGAGGCTTGGGTTCTTCGTGGCTAGGGTTCTTCATGGCTTGGCTTCCTCGAGGCGAGGACATGACGAGGCTTGGGTTCCTCGAGGCGAGGACATGACGCGGCTTGGGTTCGGACTCTGAGCCAGAGACTAGACAAGGACCCAGAACCTGGGTCTTGACTCGGGCTCAGACTCCGGAACTAGGCAAAGACATGACATGGTCTTGGGAAACAGGAACCTCAGAACACAAAGCTGGAAGCCTCGACTTGGTCGAGGGAGAGACAGGAATGCAGAGTCTTGGTCCAGGGAGAGACAGGAATGCAGAGACATGGAACACAGAGCTGGCACCCACTCCCTTGGGAACAGGACATAGGGCCGGGACTCATACACAGAATGCTAAACACGATGAAACAGTTCCAACACTAGCTAGCAGCAAACGGCCAGACCTACCTAGCAAAGGCGTGGACACAGAGACGGTTCCGAACACTAGGTAGCGGCAAATGGCCAGACCTACCTAGTGAAGGTGTGAACACAGAGAGACAGTTCCAAATAACGACAGACAATTCCCTATCTTGCTCCGGCAGTTGAACTTGACAGCGGAGCAGGCAAGGGTTACAGGTGGGGGAGGGGGAAGGGGAGGGGTGAGAAAGGGGAGAGGGGGAGGGGGAAGGGGAAGGGGAAGGGGAAGGGGAAGGGGAAGGGGAAGGGGAAGGGGAAGGGGAAGGGGAAGGGGAAGGGGAAGGGGAAGGGGAAGGGGAAGGGGAAGGGGAAGGGGAAGGGATTCAGACAGAGGGTTTGGACAGGAACAATCCAGCAGCTGAAGCTGAAACAAGGAGCTATTAATGTAGCCAGCTCATAATGTGAATCAGCTGCCTCAATTAGAGCACCCAACAGAAGAAGGGAAAACCAGAAAACCTGGAATAAGGAACGATGGACTGGACCATGAACCGGAATCCAGACTTCACGGACCGGACCATGACAAGAACAGAGATGAAGAGGAATTTCTTTAGCCAGAGGATGGCGAATCTGTGGAATTCATTGCATGGACAGCCGTGGAGGCCATATTATTGAGTATATTTAAAGCAGAGGTTGATAGGTTCTTGATTAGTAAAGGCATCAAAGGGTATAGAGAGAAGGCAGGAGAATGGGGTTGAGAGGGACAATATATCAGCCATGATGGAATGGGTGAGTGGTATCAATGGGCCAAATGGCCTAATTCTGCTCCCATGTCTTTAGGCTTTATCATGTAACCCGAACAGGGGAATGTGACTGAGTAGAATCAGGAATTAATATAGACTCAATGGGAACATAGGAAATGCAATTAGGTAATTATTGTCATATGTACCAAGGTACAGTGAAAAACTTGTTTTACAATACTGTTGACACAGATGAAATGATTACATGGTGCACTGAGATTGATCAATGTAAAGCAATGGCCCAATCAAGGTCATCTTTATTTGCCATATACATTTACATCTATTAGGAATTTTCTGTGATGTGTTTCTCATGGCACAGTATGCAACAATATTCAACAACCATAAAGAATTGTGTAGAAAAAAATTATACACTATATAAATTAAAAAGTACTGAATAAAGTGTAACAGCTACAGAGAAAGTGCATTGCAGTTAAACAATAAGGTGTAGGATCATAACAAGGTAGATTGTGAGGTCAAGGGCGCATCTTATCATTCAAGATGTCCATTTAAGAGTTTGATAATTGCAGGAAAGAAAATTCCTTGAGCCTGGTGGTAGATACTTTCAGTGTCAGGAAACGTAGAGGAGACTTGACCCAAAAGCAGAGCAGCAGAGACAATTCAGTCATGAACAATAACTTTAATAATGGACCACAAAATAACAACCCACCACCGGCCAAAAAACAAGAGAGGACAGAAACTAGACTTAACAGGCAACAAACTAAACTTTAGAAAGGGAGTGTGAAAGCTAGAAAAAACTGGTTGAGGCTGGCTGGTGTGATTAGTGAGCAAGGACTATGGAAGAGAACCGGGTTTAAATAAGCTGCAGGTGACGAGTCTGGAATGAGTAACAGGTGAATCCTATTAGCTGGTTAGAAATCAGAATGTGCCTCCATGTGCAGGCTGGGAGGTCAGTGGGAGTGACCGGATATTCAGGCTTCTGTGTCTTCTGCCTGATGGGAGTGGGGAGAAAACGTCCAAAATGGGTGGGCTCTTTGATTATGTTGGCTGCCTTATTGAGGCAGCAAGAAATATAGACAGAGTCCATGGAGGGGAGGCTGACTTGCATGATGTATAGAGTTCTGTCCACAACTCTCTGCAGTTTCTTGTGGTCTCATGAAGAACAGTTGCCATGCCGAACTGTCTTAATGTGTTGGATCATAGACCTTGTCATTTACTTTAAAAGTAACACTCCTTTTTCCAAACTTCTCTTTTATGTAGCAAGCTTTGGAAAACATTCCATCTGACTGCTTCAATTGGTTTTTTGACTCCTATTAGTGTTGGCTTGCTCTTCTGAGCACTAGAAGGTAAATTTCAATTCCCACGTTCTAACCTATAACAATCTGAAGAACTGCATCAATAAAACAAACCCTTTGCATGCCATTGTCCCTTCATCAATATTCTAATTTGCACACTTCACAGCTGGATTGATACACTAACTTAGGTGTTCTGCCTGGGTGAAACCAAGAGGGGATGTTGAGTGACTTGATTAACACTAAGCTGAAAGTGTGAGGGTGGAGGAGGTGGGATGAATGAAGAAGCTGGGAAATGATAGCTGGAAAAGGTAAAGGGTGAAAGAAGAAAGAATCTGATAGGAGAGGAGAGTGAATCGTGGGAGAAAGAAGAGGAGGGGCAGGTGAGGAGAAGAGGTAAAAGGGTATCCAGAATGGGGAATGGAAGGTGTGTAAACTGTTGCTGTTTTTGTAGGCTGAACCAAAGGTGGTGATGAATCAACATACAGGAGGGAGATTGAAAATTTGGCTGAGTTGTATAATATCGACAACCTCTCAGTCAATGTCAATAAGACCAAGGAACCGATTGTAGACTTCAGGAGAGGGAAGCCAGGAGTCCATTAGCCAGTAATCATCAGAGGATCAGAGGTGGAGAGGGTCAGTAACTTTGAATTCCTGGGTGTCACTACCTCTGCGGACCTGTCCTGGACCCGTTATATAAATATAATTGGAAAGAGAGCAGAATAGCATCTCTGCTTCCTCAGGAGTCCTCAAAGATTTGGCATGTCATCAAAAACCTTGTCAAACATTTATAGCTGGGTGGTGGAAAGTGTGCTGACTGGCTGCATTATGGCCTGGTATAGGAACACCAATGCCTTTGAGTGGAAAATCCTACAAAAGATAATCAATTTGGGCCAGTACATCATGTGTAAAACCCTCCCAACCATTGAGCACATCTATATGAAACATTGCCATAGGAAAGGAGCATCCATCGTCAAAGATCCTCACCACCCAGACCATGCACTGGTCTCACTGCTGCTATCAGGTAGAAGGTACAAGAGCCTCAGCATCACCAGGGTCAAGAAGAGTCACCTCAACCATCAGGCTCTTGAGCAAAAGGGGATAACTACACTCATTTAAGGACTCTTTTATCTTGTTATTTATTGCTGTTTATTTATATTTGCATTTGCACCGTTTGTTGTTCATTGACCCTGTTCACAGTTACTGTTCTATAGGTTTTCTAAGTATTCCCACAGAAAAAGAATCTCAGGGTTGGATGTGGTGATATGTATGTACTCTGATAATAAATTTTACTTTAAATTTTGAAAAAGAGAGGAGGGAGAGGGGGGAGAAATTGCCGGAAGTTAGGGAAATCAATGTTCAAGCCATCAGATCTCTAATCTCTAATCAGGATATTTAACTTCATAGAAAAACAATTGCACGCCTACCGTCATTAAGATGTAAATAACTTTCCACATAGTTGGTGGGCAGGTAATTGAAAATGTTTTCCAAGGGTTTCATAGGAAGTTGGCAAGAATCCTCCCCCATTGTTAGTATCTCCAAAAGTGGAATTCCCGCCCTGTACATCTTCACCCCCACTCCTCCACCACTCCCCAGAACTGTCCTTCGTGATCTGTATGGATTGTATCCACAAGTCATGGAGTGGAGATTGACCACAACCTTTTCAATCAGAGGCAAAAGTGCTACCAACTGAGCAGCGCTAGCACAGGTTGCACAGCTTGAGTTTGGTATCGTATGACATTTAATCAATGGCCTGACTGTAGAGTATATAAGGCCTAAATTGACAGGCCTCTCCCGGCCTGAACTCATGAACTTCAGAAATTAATGTCCCATTAGACCAGCCCACAAACACTCCGTATTTTATGTGAGGAAAGTTTTTTTTTTGCTTAGGCTTTTATCTCCTCTTTGTTCCCCTGAGATTCGTTGCCACAGTGAGATGGAATGAAGTCATTGGGCCTGTCCAAAATAGTCACTGTGGCATCTGAGACGTAAAAGGTCACTCCAGTGATTGAGTTAGAAAGTGGACATCTCAGCATGGGGCGGCTGAGTCAAGAATAACAGAAACCAAGTAACAAAGTAGGTCTGAAGCGAAGATCGATTGTACGAGTGAAGACGTAAAAGAGCTAACATCAGAGAGACAGAAACATTTGAGCTCAGGGAGGGCAAAAGGTACTTGAAGGTACAAGGATTGATCACAAAATGCCAGAAAGAGTAAGATCAGACGGAAATAAAAAGGATTGCACCCTTTCTGTTCATCATTTATTACCTTGAGGTTTACTTTACAACTTAGAACCTACTAGTCAGAGATTTTTGGATTGCTTTGTATGTGTCACTGGATACTTCTATACAAGAATAATGTATCTGTAATGTACTTACAGCCCTATACATTCCCACTGTAACTTAAACATTTGTGTAAACTGTATATACACTAGTGACAGCTTTCACACAGTAACTCAAATCAGTCGGCTATCCTCAGACTATAAATGGCCAAATGAGCGCTCATAATATTATTAAATTCAAACATCCTATGTACATTTGTTCCTACAAAAGGCACAACCAGTCTCCTCTCACTCTCTTCAGAATCAGGCTTGTTATCACTGACATGTATATCATGTTATGTGGCAGCAGTACAGTGCAAAACATAAAATATACTACAAATTACAAAATGAAATACACACACATATTTATATAACTTACATAATATTTTGTAGTAACCTGCAGAAAGTGGTACAATTAGTCAGCTCTCTCATGGGCACTAGGCTCTGAAGTATCCAAAACATCTTCACAGAGTGGTGCCTCAGAAAGGCCACATCCATCATTAAGGACCCCCACAACCTGGACATGCCCTCTTCTCATTGTTACCATCAGGAAGGAGGTACAGAAGCCTGAAGGCACACACTCAGCGATTCAACAACCCGATTTCTGAATGGACATTGAACCCATGAACACTACCTCACAAATTTTTTATTTAATTTCTGTTTTTGCACTACTTAGTTTAATTCAACCATTTAATATACGGATATATACATACTGTAATTTAGTTTTTTTCCTTCATTTACCATGGTATTGCATTGTACTGCTGCCAAAAAGTTAGCAAATATCACAACATATGCCGGTGATATTAAACCTGATTCTGAGGATATATAAGTAGTGTAAAAAGAGTGAAAATAGTGAGGTAGTGTTCATGGAAGCATTGTCCAGTCAGAAAATTGAATGGGGGAGGGGAAGAAGATGTTCCTAAATCATTAAGTGTGTGTCTTCAGTCTCCTATACCTCCCCTCTGATGGTAGCAATGAGAAGAGGGCATGTCCTGTGTGATAGCAGCCTTAATGATGGATGTTGCCTTTTTGAGGCAATACTTTTTGGAGATGTCCTGATTACTGACTGGAGATGGAGCTGACTGATCTACAAACCTCTGCAGCTTTTTCCGATCTTGTGCATTAATGTGCCCCCCCCCCACCACCACCATGCCAGACAGTGATGCAATCAATCAGAATGTTCTTCATGGTACATCTGTAGAAATTTGGTGGCATATCAATTTTTTTGTATTTCTTTTTTCTTCTCAGTCTTGTGTGTGTTTTGATGCTATTCATTACAGTACAGTGGAGGTATGGCTACCATAGAGTGATGCATGTGCATTTTCCAATTTATGGACATATTCCAAACATGAGATGGTCTGCAGATGCTAGAAATCCAAAGCAATACACACAAAATGCTGAAGGATTTCAGCTGGCCAGGCAGCATCCATGGAAAAGCCTGAACAGTCGACGTTTCCTTCTGAGATCCTTCAGAAAAGAGTGAACAGTCGACAGTTCGGGCTGAGACCCTTCCTTTATTGTATTTCCAGCATCTGCAGATTTTCTCATGTTTGTGGCAGTCCTGATGAAGGGTCTCGGCCCGAAACGTCGACTGTATTCCATAGATGCTGCCTGGCCTGCTGAGTTCCTCCAGCATTTTTTGAGTGTTGCCTTGGACGTATTTGACTTGTGGACATCAGTATATCAGAATCAGGTTTAATATCATTGGCACATGCTGTGAAATTTGTTGTTTCACCTACATAATCTGAGACTGTATGCAGATCAGTAAACACTACCATTCAAGAATACAATTCTAAGGTACACAGATCTGTACAACACTAGGACTCCTGTGAAGAGACAGGCAGTAGAGGAAATGCCGATTATTACCATCTATCAAATACTGTTTTAACAAAAGTCTTTCTTTAGGTAAAGCATCCACTTATAAATTCTGACCTTTTGTGTTCTTCCTCTGTAATGAACTCCCCTTGTGGAATAATGCACACAGAATGTAACGGTGAAGAGTATGCCCATGACCAGAGCTGTACACTTTATCAGTGCAGCAGTTTATCATCAGAGATGGTTAAGATTGCTCTAATCCAGCTTCAAGTTAGAGAGCTTTAGAAATATGAAATTAATTGAAGAAATAATCCAGGTAGCAGGAGTTATTGATTTACTGTTTCTGCACAACAACTCCTGTCTCTGATTCCTGCTGAACTCCTTTCTCTCCACAGCACACAGGGAGATTTTCGGTTAGTGATTTGGTTAGCTTGGCACTGAAGCGGACAAAGGACGGCCATCGCCGGAAGCAAGGGTGCCGGGGTAGTCTTCAAGCTAGATTAAAGCGTCGAGGCCTGAGAGTGGAAAACAAACTGGCCCCACTACTCCGTGACTGCCAAGATCCCCCAGCTGAGCGCTTCCTTTCAGCAGGTTCAGGAACACTTGTCACCCTCCAGCCATTGTGCTCCTGGATGGCTTCACCTGCCTCAGTGCCGAACTGTCTCTGCAGCCTGTGTAGATACACTTTCAGGGACTCTGCCTTTGATGTTTTTTCATCGATTCTGTTGTATTTCTTTATTTTCCTCTGGATCCTGCAAGAAAATGAATCACAAGGTTGTCTATGGCATACAAACTATGATAATAAATTTACTTTTACTTTTGTATAGTGATGTAGTCAATGTTTCACTTTTGAATGTGAAGGACTTTCTGGCAGGCAAGTGAGATAAAAGACAATTATCTCAAATTACGAATGCAGCATCTGCAGTCTCTATATTATGTGGTTGAATTCAAGGATTGAGTTCCAATGGTCAAATTAGAAGTCCAGAAGCTGAGGCCCATTTGACAGAGCCACGGGTCAGCACATCCACTGGGATAGTTGAAGGCCCAATGTCTGCGAGTCTGAGTCTGAATCCCAGTCTGCCAGAGGCCGCAGACTGAAGATGACAGCCTGTCCTGGGCTTGGAGGACTGTGAATGTGAGTGGGTTAGAGAGAGGAACTGAACTTGCTTTGTTGCTTGTTGTGCTCTGTGTTGTTCTGCCAAGCATGGTGCGCACGCTATGTTAGCGCCAGAGTGTGTGGCGTCACGACACATGTGGGCTGTCCCCAGCACATCCTGGGGTGTGTGATTGATGATGCAAATGACATATTTCACTGTATGCTTTGATGCACACATGATCAATAAACTTGAATCTTGAATATTATTATACTTGTCCTTCTCCACAATTGTTATTCCATGATCTGTAAGATATGGTGGTAATTGGGAAGAATGAGGGATGATGATGCACTAGTATCTATCAAAAGCTCATACTGAAGAGTCCAGCGTAAGGTCAGTATATCCCTGATATACTTTTCTATGGGCCATGCTTCTAGTTTAATATGACACTGCCGAAGACAGATGACAACTTACTGGCGGTTCCCAAAACAAGAAATACAACTAAGCATGTTATTAATAAGACTTCTGTAAAAAAAAATTATGCAAAGGCAAGGTTGACTTAAGGGTCAAAGCATGCAGGTGCAATGCAAAGTCAGGGCAAGGTCGAGGCATGGTCAAGATGCAATCAGGGCATGTGAAGCATAGAAAAGTCAGAGCAGAAGTTTTGGAGCCAATCCACCTAAATTGAGAGCGAGATCTGTTTGATCTAAGCGTCAGGCCAATTTGGAAAGGTTGGGTATGGGCCAGAACAAGGCAGTGGGGTCCAGGCCCAGAGTGTGCTGACATGACAGGATCCAGGGCTTAGAGCAAGGAATGACCCAGTGTTTGAATGATCTAAACATCAGCGCCAGAGGCAAGGGTTGGGCTGGTTCTGCTTCCCGCTCCGCAACGTTTGTTCCACCTTTCACTGCACTGAGGCCTGCTGTAGCTGCTCTGGGCTTGGTGTCTATGGACTCTCTTTCATTCTGAATGCTGTTGCTTGCTTTCATTGTTTGCACAATTTATATGTGTTTTTCTGTCTCTCTCCATATTGACTGTTTGTTGTTTTTTTTTAATGGGTTCTTTTGGGTTTCTTGTTTCGTGGCCGCCTCTAAGGAGACAAATCTCAAGGATGTATATAACATATATACTTTGATAACAAATGTACTTTGAACTTTGAAATATACTTTAAAACTGCAAAATTTTCAACATGGAGTCATGGAGAGACACTGAGTAATACAGTACTGACGTAGAACCTCCAGCCCAGCCTGTCTATGCTAAACACGGTGCCTACCTTGCCCTCCAATTTCCTGTGTTTGGTCCAAATCCCTCTAAGCCCCTCCCTTTTACAGACCTATCCAAGTGCTTCTTAAATGATACTATCACACCTGCCTCAACTAATACACATCAAATTGCGAGATGAACAGTAAAACTCATTTGTGAGACTGCGCATGTTCTCAGAGTTCAAAGTTCAAAGTAATTGTATTATCAATGTACATATATGTCACCACATACAAACCTGAGATTTATTTTCTTGTGGGATTCACAGTAAAAACAAAAAAAAACACAACAGGATCAATGAAAGACTGCACACAAGACAAGCGAACAACTGATTTGCAAAAGACAACAAACAGGTGTAAATACAAAAAGAAAAATTAATAAATAGATATCAAGAACATGAAATGAAGAGTTCTTGAATGTATAGTACTGTGCAAAAGTCTCAGGCACATATATATAGCTAGGGTGCCTAAGACTTATGCACGGTACTGCAGCAATTTTATGTATTGCACTGTTCTGTGGCCACAAAAATAAACAAAACTCATGGTCATCCACTGCAACCAAGGAAGACACTAATTCAAGTTCCTGGATGTCGATATCTCTGAGGATCTAATCTGAACCCAATATATCGATGCAGCTACAAAGAAAGCATATTTCATTAGGATGTCTGAGGAGATTTGGTATGTTACCAAAGACACTCACAAATTTCTAAAGATGTACCATGAACAGCATTCTAACAGGCTGTATCACTGTTTGTTATGGGGGGGGGTTGGGGAAGGACTACTGCACAGGGTCAAAATAAGCTGTAGACAGTTGTAAACTTAGTCAGATTCACCATGGGCACTAGCCTCCGTAGTATCCAAGACAGCTTCAAGGGTCGATGACTCAAAAAGACGATGTCCATCATTAAGAGCTCCCATCACCCAGGTCATTTTTTTGTTCTCATTGCTACCGTCAGGAATTTGTTTAACGTGTACTTGATGTTGCACTCCAAGAAGCACACGATACTTCACAAATCAACAAACTGATTCCAGTGGCATGGAAACCATGACGATTGGAGCTGATGGATTTGTTGCAGCCTTCATCCGCCTTCACAGCCGTTGGTTCGAAGTAACTTTGTCCGCCTGTTCCATCGTTGAGGTCTTGGTTGGATTGTTCTTTGTCAGGGACCTCACCCTCGACCTTACCGCCACGGGTGACCCTACCAGGAGCATAGCTCCAGATAGCATCACTCTCGGGATCTCAGGACCACACAAGCCTCTCCACTGCAACAAGGTGACAATGCTCCTACAACAGATTCTGACTGCCTTCAACCATGCATACATGAAACTTGGACTTACCATCAATTCCAAGAAGACTCAGATCATCTATCAACCGTCACCAATTGAGAGAAATCGAATAGATCCAACAATTCAGCTTGGTGAAACAACCCTGGAAAACGTGGACCACTTTCCATATCTTGGAAGTCACCTCTCCTCCAATGTCGACCTTAATGACAGGGATCCAACATCGTCTTAAATGCGCTGGAACAGCTTTTGGACATCTCCGAACAAGAGCCTTTCATGATTGTGACATCTGAACAGACACCAAAATGTTAGTGTACAAAGCAATGGTCATCTCAACGCTCCTGTATACATCAGAAACCTGGACAACATACTGACAACATCTGAAGGCACTTGAAAAGTTCCATCAACACTGTCTTCGAAACATCTTAAATATCAGCTGGGAAGATAGAAGAACCAACGTCAGTGTGTAAAATGAAGCAAAAACAACAAGCATTGAAGCCTACGTCATCAAGGACCAACTAAGATGGAGCGGTCATGTTGCTCGGATGAAAGATGAACATCTGCTGAAACAAATCTTCTACTCCCAGCTTAAAGAAGGCAAATGTAAAAGAGGCGGACAACAGAAGAGATTCAAAGACGTCTTAAAAGCCAACATGAAGAAATGTAACATCGACAACAACAATTGGGAAACCAATGCCAAGGACAGGAAACTCTGGCAAGCCATCATCCGAGAAGGAACAGCGACTTTTGAAGCCAACAGATGTGCAGAATTAGAAGAAAAGAGAAGAAAATGGAAAGAGAGGCAGCAACAACCAAAGCCTGATCTGCCAACTGGAACTACCTGTCCTGAATGCAGAAGAACTTTCAAAGCCAAGATTGGACTCATAAGTCACTTGAGAGCCCATAAGCAGATTAACAGAATGAAGACCATCATCCTCGATCACGACCACGACCACGACCATCAGGATGGAGGTACAGAAGCATGTAAGCTCACACTCAGTGATTCAGGAACAGCTTTTTCCCTTCTGCAATCAGATTTCTGAATGGACACTGAACCCATGAACACTAACTCAATACTTTTTTTAGTTTCTATTTTTGCATGACTTACTTAATTTAACTACTTAACATACTTACTGTAATTTACAGCTTTTTTACTATTCTTATGTATTGCATTGTCCTGCTGCTGCAAAGAGAACAAATCTCACGACATATGGCAGTGATATTAAACCAGATTCTGATTCTGATTTTGAGTTGTGACAACTAATCGTACCACTAGACCCGGACTTCCGAGGTCGAGAGAGTGAAACTGCCCCGTGCGGTAGCTTTTCCACTTTAAAAACTCTCCCACACAAGTTTCCTGTCACCATCCGATATGATGGACAACCACCACCACATTACCACAAGACTTTATTGGGTGCAAAGTGCTTTGAAACATTCTGAAAGGTGTCATATGAGTACATGACTGTTCTGTATCTGTGTGACAATCCTCCGTTATGAATAATGCAAATACAATGAAAATAACAGAATTTAGCACTACAGAGTCCAGAGGTCAAATGCGCTGAAAATTATGGATTATCACCTGAATATTCTCTCTTCATAATCAGGTTCTGCTGCCATGAGTTTCATTAAGAATTAATGATTGAGCAAAAACAAAATTCTGATTGGTCAGCCGAGGTTATTACGAATTAGCAATCTTTTCATTCAGCGTACAATAATGATACGAATCAGGCAGATTCATCTGGTTTGTCCCCAGTCATTTACTCTAGGAAGGCAAATTAAAAGTGCTGAAACCATCCACAAAAATCAACAACAAATCTGCTGTTGAATCTTCGTGTTTTAGCAATCCAAAGGTTGAGCAATACAACTTGTTGCTTACTATCATTTTATTAAGTGTTATTGGGGTGTATGGGATGTCCAAGGAAGAGTAGCACTTCTGTTGGCTGGCTTGTCATGCTCGTCCACCTTTGGTCCCCACCTGCCACCCAGCTCTCATCTCTGGCTCCAAGTAACTGTTTGCATGTGACAGTGGCCACAGCCCGGTACACCGCATTGACAGGTGGGCTAAACCAGGTGAAGGTAGCAGGGAACCTCGAACCCCAGTGGGATAGCGATATGCCTGCCCCAGCATACGAAACCAGTTCTGGCAGACTGGGCGGATCAGATCAACTACAAGATCCAACAGCCAAGAAGGCAACGCTGCAATGCTTCGTGGAGAGCAGAGGTCATGACAAGGCACAAGAGGTGTCATGGCTATCTACTGCAGCCAAGGGAGTCTCCAGTTGTGTCTCCGTTGGACCAGGATTCTTGAGGCCAAGAGAGTGGAATTGCCCCAGTGCAAAACTCTTCCTGCACAGGTTGATATCATCATCGGAAAACAACAGACAACCAACACAATAGGTGTTACACAAGTATAACAGTGGTCAGCACACTGCTATTACAGCTCAGGTCGTCAGAGTTCCCAGTGTGGTCTGACCAATGCCTTATAAAACTTCAGGAACCATTCCAGAATCTAGAGGCTCTTGAAAAATCATTACTAATGGCTCCAAAATCTCAATGACCACTTACAGAACCCTGGGGTGTAGTCCATCTGGTCCAGGAGACTTATCTACCTTCAGACCTTTCAGCTTCCTAAGTAACAGCAACTGCACTCTCTTCTGCCCCCAACACTCTCAAACTTCTGGCATTCGGCTAGTGTCTTCCACTGTGAAGACTGACACAAAATACATTTTAAGTCCATCTGCCATTTCCTTGCCCCCCATTACTACTTTTCTAGTGTCCATTACCAGCGGTCCGATATCCACTCTCATCTCTCTTTTACTGTTTGTATATCTGAAATAGCTTTTTGTATTCTCTTTTATATTATTGACTAGCTTGTCTTATTATTTCATTTTCTCTCTATGGCTTGTATAGTTGCTTTCTGTTGGTCCTTATGCTGCCCTTGACTCCCCTTGCCAGTTATGGTCGCCTCATCCTCCCCTTAGAGGATCTATCCTGCGCCTCCCAAATTGCCCCCAGAAACTCCAGCCATTGCTGTTCTGTTGTTATCCCTGATAGTTCAAATTCGTGGGTTTCTTTAGAGATTGTCTAACCGGCATCAGTGGTCACATAACCAGGATTTGTGATCTACACCAGCTGCTCCCATAGCTTCACGTGACCCTGATCTGGGTGGGCCAAGCAGGTGCTGCACCTTGTCCAAGGGTGACCTGAAGGCTAGCAGAGGAAAGGAGCACCTTACACCTCTTTTGGTAGAGATGCAGCTCCACCCCACCACCATATTTTAGGGATACAGTGCAAAACAGGCCCTTCCAACCCTCTGAGCCACACCACCAGCAACACAACGTTTTAACCCTTGCCTAATCGTGGGACAAAATACAATGGGAGGAGGGATCTGGGGGTCGATATACCTTTTCCATTTTGTTCTTTTTTTGTGGGGAGGGGTGATTTCGGGGTTGATGATCTTTCCTTTCTTTTCTTCTTTGGTTTCCTGGCTACCCACAGGAGAAGACTTTCAAATTGTAAACTTTGATAATAAATATACCTTTGAACCTTTGAACTGCATCATTTGCATCAAAGACCAACACAATCCAAGGGTGTGCTGGGGGCTGCCCACAGGTGTCGCCAAGCTTCCATCACCAGTGTAGGAACCCTACTACCCCCTAACCTAACCAGTACATCTTTGGACTGTGGGAGGAAACCAGAGCACCTGGAAGAAACCCACATCTTCACGGGGAGGATGTACAGTACAAACTCCTTACAGATGACATTGAAATTGAACACTGAACTCTGATGCCCCAAGCTGTAATGGTTTCACGCTAGCCCCTATACTACCAAGGCAAATACTTCTGGTTGAAGACCCCTAGCTAAGTGTTTCAAGCATTTTCTGCTTTAATTTTGCACCACAACTAATTGATTTGTTGTGTCTTAACTCAAGTCCTGATTCTACTGTGTTTGATGATTAATACTGAACCAGCAGGGAGGAGGTCTGAGCAATTTTCACTCTGTGCAACTCATTTATAAGCAATTTCAGGTTCCTAAGTGTCAACATCTCTGAGGATCTATCCTGGGCCCAACGTATCGATACAGTTTCAAAGAAGGCACAACAGCAGCTATATTCCATTAAGAGTATGAGGAGATTTGGTATGTCACCAAAGACAATTGCAAATTTCTACAGTGGAGAACTTTCTGACTGGCTGCATCACTGTCTGGTATGGTAGGGTTGCTACCACACAGGATCGCGATTAGCTGCAGAGAGTTATAAACTTAGTCAGCACCATCTTATTCACTGAGGAAGACATCAGAAATTCAGGAGTTTCAGACCATGATGAATCCAGTCAGGACGTTTTCAAGAATCAGAATCAGGTTTATTATCACTGGCATGTGTCGTGAAGATTGTTAACTTAGCAGCAACAGTTCAATGCAGTACATAAAATAGAAGAAAAAAACTAAAATAAAATAATAACAATAATAAATATATAAGTAAATCAATTGCAGTATATTAGATTATGAGAATACTCAGTCCTCTTTTATTGTCATTTAGAAATGCATGCATGCATTAAGAAATGATATAATGTTCCTCCAGAGTGATATCACAGAAAAACAGGACAAACCAAAGACAAACACTGACAGAACCACTTAATTATAACATATAGTTACAGCAGTGCAAAGCAGTGCCATAATTTGACGAAGAGCAGACCATGGGCATGGTAAAAAAAAGTCTCAAAGTCCCGATTGACTCCCAAGTCCCTGATAGCAGGCGGCAAAAGGGAGAAACTCCCTGCCATAAACCTCCAGGCACCGACAACTTGCTGATGCAGCACCATTGGAAGCACCCAACAACAGCTGACACTGAGACCGTCCATCTGAAAACTTCGAGCCTCCGACCAGCCCCTCCGATACAGTCTCCTGAGCGCCACCCTCTGCCGAGCACCTTCGACCTCATATATGTATATTGAATAGATTAAAAATCATGCAAAAAAACAGAAATGATATTAAAAAAGTGAGGTAGTGTCCAAGGGTTCAATGTCCATTTAGGAATTGGATGGCAGAGGGGAAGAAGCTGTTCCTGAAGCACTGAGTGTGTGCCTTCAGGCTTCTGTATCTCCTACCTGATGGTAACAATGAGAAAAGGGCATTACCTGGGTGCTGGAGATCCTTAATAACAGACGTTGCCTTTCTGAGACATCACTCCTTGAAGATTTCCAAGTACATCTATGAAAATTTGTTCAAAAATTCAGTAACATGCCAAAATACCTTAAACTTTGTGCCTTCCCTGTGACTACATCTATATACTGGGCCCAAGGCAAGTCATCTATTGCTTAGCAATTGAAAGTAGCTGATCCACAGTTGTAGATGGGCACAGGCAAGTGATGTCAGGGTCATACTCAGGTTTAATATCTCACCGGCATATGTCATGAAATTTGTTGTCTTAGCAGCCGTGCGTTACAATACATAATCATAGGAAAAATATGAATTACAGTAAGTATATATATATATATATATAGAATCATTTATAAGCAGTGCAAAATAGAAATAATAAAAGTAGTGAGGTAATATTTATGGGTTCAATGTCCATTCAGAAATCTGATGGCAGAGGGGAAGAAACTATTCCTGGATCATTGATTGTGTGCCTTCAGGCTCCTGTACCTCCTCCCTGATGGAAACAAGGAAAAGAGGGCATGACCGGGGAGATGGGGGTCTTTAATGATGGACGCCGCCCCTTTGGGGCATCACCCCTTGAAGATGTTCTGGATGCTATGGAGGCCAGAGCAAGTCAAATGTGCAGAAATGTAAGACGTTGCAGGGACCCTGTCCAGTGTAGCACAGACAGAACACTCCCCTGTCACTAGTAGTACCTACAAGAGGCAACTTCTATCATCAAAGATGCCCACCATCCTGGCTATTCCATCTTCCCACAGCTACTACCAGGCAGGAGGCACAGAAGCCTTCAGCAGGACAGGAGAGGAAGAAGGCCAAAGCCTGAGTAAGCCGTTGAGAAGCTGTTGTTCTAGGTTCTTCCCCCTTCCTTTCCAATGTTGACGAAGGGTCTCGGTCTGAAAAGTCAACTCTTTATTCCCCTCCAAAGGTACTGCTGAGTTCCACCAGCATTTTGTGCGTGTTCAACCAATTGATTCGTCCACTCCAGTGGCTGAGAGTGGATATTGTCCTAAAGTCATCATCAACATATTCAGGCACTTCGGCCCACTGAGTCTTTACTAGGTACCAGGCACTAATTTATACCAATCCCTTTTTTTCCTAGTCTCCCCCTATTTCAATGAACTGCACCCACCCACCCACCCCCAGAATTTACCACTCACCTACCTGGTACAATTTATAAAATATCGACCCATATGTCTCCGGGGTGTGGGTGTGGAAGCCAACAGGACCAACCAGTGGAAACCTACAAGGTCACAGAGAGAATCTGCAAATTCTGCATAGGCAGCACTCAAGATCATAGAAACATAGAAACATAGAAAATCTACAGCACAATACAGGCCCTTCGGCCCACAAAGCTGTGCCAAACATGTCCTTACCTTAGAAATTACCTAGGGTAATAGCCTTCTATTGTTCTAAGCTCCATGTACCTGTCCAGGAGTCTCTTAAAAGACCCTATCATATCCGCCTCCACCACAGTCACCGGCAGCCCATTCCACACACTCACCACTCTCTGCATAAAAATTACCCCTGACATCTCCTCTGCATCTACTTCCAAGCACCTTAAAGCTGTGCCCTCTCGTTTTACCCATTTCAGCCCTGGGGAAAAGCCTCTGACTATCCACACCATCAATGCCTCTCATCATCTTATACACCTCTATCAGGTCACCACTCATCCTCCTTCGCTCCAAGGAGAAAAGGTTGAGTTCACTCAACCTATTCTCATAAAGTATGCTCCCCAATCCAGGCAACATCCTTGTAAATCTCCTCTACACCCTTTCTATGGTTTCCACATCCTTCCTATAGTGACGTAGTCAGAACTGAGCACAGTACTCCAAGTGGGGTCTGACCAGGGTCCTATATAGCTGCAACATTACCTCTCGGCTCTTAAACTCAGTCCCATGATTGATGACGGCCAATACACCTTACGCCTTCTTAACCACAGAGTCAACCTGAACAGCAGATTTGAGTGTCCTATGGACTCGGACCCGAAGATCCCTCTGATCCTCCACACTGCCAAGAGTCTTACCACTAATACTGTATTCTGCCATCATATTTGACCTTCCAAAATGAACCACCTCACACTTATCTGGGTTGAACTCCATCTGCCACTTCTCAGCCCAGTTTTGCATCTTATCAATGTCCCGCTGTAACCTCTGACAGCCCTCCACACTATCCACAACACAACCTTTGTGTCATCAGCAAATTTACTTATCCATCCCTCCACTTCCTCATCCAGGTCATTTATAAAAATCATGAAGAGAAGAGGTCCCAGAACATATCCCTGAGGCACACCACTGGTCACCAACCGCCATGCAGAACTCGACCCGTCTACAACCACTCGTTGCCTTCTGTGGGCAAGGTAATTCTGGATCCACAAAACAATGCCCCCTTGGATCCTATGCCTCCTTACTTTCTCAATAAGCTTTGCATGGGGTACCTTGTCATATGCCTTGCTGAAATTTATATACGCTACATCTATTGCTCTACCTTCATCAATGTGTTTAGTCACATCCTCAAAAAATTCAATCAGGCTCGTAAGGCACGACCTGCCTTTGACAAAGCTATGCTGACTATTCCTAATCATATTATGCCTCTCCAAATGTTCATAAATCCTGCCTCTCAGGATCTTCTCCATCAACGTACCAACCACTGAAGTAATACTCACTGGTCTATAATTTCCTGGGCTATCTCTACTCCCTTTCTTGAATAATAGAACAACATCCGCAACCCTCCAAACCTCCAGAACCTCTCCTGTCCCCATTGATGATGCAAAGATCATCGCCAGAGGTTCAGCAATCTCCTCCCTCGCCTCCCACAGTAGCCTGGGGTACATCTTGTCCGGTCCCTAAGACTTATCCAACTTGATGCTTTCCACAAGCTCCAGCAATCCTCTTTCTTAATATCTACATGCTCAAGCTTTTCAGTCCACTGTAAGTCGTCCCTACAATCGCCAAGATCCTTTTCCGTAGTGAATACTGAAGCAGAGTACTCATTAAGTACCTCCGCTATCTCCTCCAGTTCCATACACACTTTCCCACGGTCACACTTGATTGGTCCTGTTCTCTCTTGCCTTATCCTCTTGCTCTTCACATACTTGTAGAATGCCTTGGAGATTTCCTTAATTCTGTCCACCAAGGCCTTCTCATGGTCCCTTCTGGCTCTCCTAATTTCTTTCTTAAGCTCCTTCCTGCTAGCCTTATAATCTTCTAGATCTCTATCATTACCTAGCTTTTTGAACCCTTAGGAAGTTCTTCTTTTCTTCTTGACTAGATTTACAACCTTCGCACACCACGGTTCCTGTACCCTACCATCCCTTCCTTGTCTCATTGAAATGTATCTATGCAGAACTCCATGCAAATATCCCCTGAACGTTTGCCACATTTCTTCTGTACATTTCCTTGAGAATATCTGTTCCCAATTTATGCTTCCAAGTTCTTGCCTGATAGCCTCATATTTCCCCTTACTCCAATTAAACGCTTTCCTAACTTGTCTGTTCCTATCCCTCTCCAATGCTATGTTAAAGGAGACAGTATTTTGATCACTATCTCCAAAATGCTCTCCCACTGAGAGATCTGGCACCTGACCAGGTTCATTTCCCAATACCAGATCAGGTACAGCCTCTCTGCTTGTAGGCTTATCTACATATTGTGTCAAGAAACCTTCTTGAACACACCTAACAAATTCCACCCCATCTAAACCCCTCGCACGAGGAGCATGCCAACCGATATTTAGGAAATTAAAATCTCCCACCACAACAACCCTGTTATTATTACTCCTTTCCAGAATCTGTCTTCCTATCTGCTCCAGGATCCAACCCAGGATGTTGGCAGCTCTATTATCTTCTGCCAAGCCATGTTAGTTGTGCAAGAATTTACAAAGGGCAGAATTTATGGCTTCACAGGTGAGAGGATCCGTATACATTGCACAGAGAACATTTGCACATTGGTTGTTTGTCAGTCTTTGCTTGTGTGCAGTCTTTCATTGATTCTATTGTATTTCTTTGTATCTACTGTGGATGCACACAAGAAAATTAATCTCAGGATAGTATACGGTGACATATATATCCTTTCATAAAATAATTTACTTTGAACTTTGAATTTTGAGATGACCTAGAAGTACATGAGGGGCAACAATCCTATTGGTTTTAAGGAATGCAAGAGAACAGCGCTGAAAGTTGACTTTAATATAAGAATGAGCAGGTATTCTTGTAAAAAGATTTTTAATTTGAATAAAGTTTATTTTAATAAAATAAAAGAGTAACTCCACAGGAGAAGACTTGGAACAAAGCAGAATGACCTGTATAGGAAAACAAAGCAAAAATGCTGGCATGGGAGAGGATCCAGAACAAAGCTGAAAACACAATACTGTAGCAGTTAATTTAACACTATGAGAGTGTTAGTTCCACCACAACTGACCTCAGTGCTTATGAATTAAAAATAGAATGAGAATCAGCCAGACTTTAACCAATTTGGAATCCACCTTATCCTCCTGAGTGCAGTTTGTCTGCGCAGCCCCAGTGGCCTAATATCTAGATCAGGGGTTCCCAGCCGAGAGTCCACAGACCCCTTGGTTAATGGCAAGGCTCCATGGCATAGAAAAGGTTGCGATGAAAATGAACAGCTGATCTCACTGGATGAATGGATTTGGGTATGGTCATCAGACAAACAAGACTCCTGTCCAAGGGGAGAAGACAAAAAGTCAGGAAAATGAAGTTTGCTGTTATCAACGGCACATAATAAAAAAAATGTCATTGTCTTTCTTTCTCCACAGATGCTGCCCGACCTGCTGATTGTTTCCAGTAGTTAACGTTTCTATTTTGGAATTCCAGCATTCAGGGTTTTTTGGGCCAGCTATAGTACAGACTATGTAAAGGCTGAATCACTAAAAGGAAGTGATGACCTTTCTAATGCTTGATTACTGTCTGCATCTCCTTAAATCAATGCCTCACAGTGGAATGTACGACAGATAAACACCTTAGTGACCGGATTTTAGGCAGCGGACTTCTTTAGCGGCCAAAAGGTTATCAGTTGAACTCATAAAAGCTCTTCTTTATTTGAATACCGTGGGTGATGCCACAGTAGCATAGCAGATATCACAATGCTGTTACAGCTCGAGGTGTTTCAGAGTTCAAAGTTCAATTCTGGTGTTGCGCTGTACGTACTCCCCATGGAATGCAAGAGTCTTCTCAAGGTGCTCCAGTTTCCTTCCACAGTCCAAAGATATACCTGGTAGGCTAATAGGTTTTTATAAACAGTCCCATGATTAGGTTAGGGTTAATTGGAGGAGGAGAAGATGGCGGTGCGACGGCAGTGCGCACGGCCACTTCGGTGGTGATGTCTGTTATCTGTCAAGTAGGGGACCGTGCACAACTCTGATTTGATGGAGACGGACGTGAGAGTACGGAGGAATATATGGAAAACTGAAATATCTGCTTCTCTGCCTCTGCTACTGTGTGGTAACGCGAATCTCCGGAGCTGAAGGCCCCGAAATCCTCGGCTTTGCGTGTTTCGGCAGCTGGGGCGAGGTCGAAGGCACTCGGCAGAGGATGGCGCTCGGGAGGCTGTATTGGAGAGGCTGGTCGGAAGCTCGAAGTTTTCGGATGGATGGACTCAGTGTCAGCTGTGTTCGGCTGCTTCCAAGGCATCGGCAAGTTGACGGTGCCTGGAGGCTTATGGCAGGGAGTTTCTCCCTTTTGCTGCCTGCTATCGGGGACTCTGGAGTCGATCGACTCGGGGACTTTTGAGACTTTATTTACCGTGCCCATGGTTTGTTCATCAAATTATGGTATTGTTTTGCACTGCTGTAACTATATGTTATAATTAAGTGGTTCTGTCAGTGTTAGGCTTTGGTTTGTCCTGTTTTCTGTGATATCACTCCAGAGAAACATTGTATCATTTCTTAATGCATGTATGCATTTCTAAATGACAATAAAAGAGGACTGAGTGTTCTTATAATGTAATATTAATCTAATTGACTTTGCCAGGGCTTGCTGGGACGACATGCCAGAAGAGTGTACTCTGCACTATATTGCTAAATAAATGAATAGATAGATAGGTAGCTATATAGATAGATAGATAGATAAATGGCATGTTGAAAAACTCTTCTGTATTATAAGTGTCGGTTAGTGGCAGTCATTCGAACCAGAGCGCCAACTATAAAATATCTTGTCAAGTGGTTGTTCTTGGATGTACAGATACCAGAGTACATCTGGGAGGATAGTCGAAGAGGGGGTAATATCAAAATGGCAGTTCTGGGCGGCATGGCAACGTGATGGTCGGAGCAATCGTTTTACAGCGCCAGTGATCACTGATGGGGTTTCAACTCCCGTCACTGTCTGCAAGGATATTTATACGTTCTCGTCACCGCCACGTGGGTTTCCTCAGGGTGCTCCAGTTTCCCCCCACGTTCCGAAGGTGTACAGGTTAGGGTTTGGGTTGGTAAACTGTGGGCACATGATGTTGGTGCTGGAAGCGTGGAAAGCACACAGCACCATCCTCGCTGTTTCAACTTGGCGCAAAAAACGCGTTTCACCACATGTTTCAATGTTTCCGTGTACACGTAACAAATAAAGCTAACCGTTTTCACAAACAAAAGAAAATCTGCAGATGCTGGACATCCAAGCAACACACACAAAATGCTGGAGGAACTCAGCAGGCCAGGCAGCATCTATGGAAAAACAAACTGTTGACGTTTCAGACCGAGACCCTTCATCAGGACTGGAGCAAAAAAGGTGGGGAGTAGATTTTAAAGGTGGGGGAGGGGAGGAAGAAAAACAAATTGGTAGGTGAAACAGGAAGGGGGAGGGGCGAAGTAAAGAGCTGGGAAGTTGATTGGTGAAAGAGATACAGGGCTGGAGAGGGAGGAGTCTGATAGGGAGGACAGAGGCCATGGAAGAAAGAAAATGGGGAGAAGCACCAGAGGAAAGCGACGGGCAGGTAAGGAGATAAGGTGAGAGAGGGAAAAGGGGTTGGGAAATGGTGAAGGAGAAGGGGGGGGCATTACGGAAGTTCGAGAAATCGATGTTCATGCCATCAGGTTGGAGGCTACCCAGATGGAATATAAGCTGTTGTTCTTCCAACCTCAGTGTGGCCTCATCACAACAATGGAGGAGGCCATGGATAGATTTATCGAAATGGAAATGGGAAGTGGAATTAAAATGGGTGGCCACTGGGAGATCCCACCAGAAATAGCCCCAATCTCCTGCCTTCTTCCCATAATCATTCATGCCCTGACTAATCAAGAATCTATCAACCTCCACATAAAATGTGCTCAATAACTTGGTCTCCACAGCTGTCTATGGCAGTGAATTCCACTGATTCGCCATCCTCTGGCTAAAGAAATGCTTCCTTATCTCCATTCTAAATGGTTGTCCCTCTGTTGTGAAGCTGTGCCCTCTGGTCCTAGACTCTTCCACCATCCTCTCCATATCTACTCTATTTGAGGCCTTTCAAAATTTGATAAGCTTCAATGAGATGCCCTTCATTCTTCTAAATTCCAGTGAATACAGGCCCAGAGACATCAATCAGTCCTCATATGGTAACCCTTTCATTCCCGAGATCATTCTCTTGAGCATCCTCTGAGCCCTCTCCAATGTCAGCACATCCTTTCTGAGATAAAGGGCCCAAAACTGCAAACAATGCTCCAAGTGAGCTCTTACCAATGTCTTATAAAGCCTCAGCATTACATCCTTGCCTTTATAATCTAGTCCTCTCGAAATGAATATGAACATTGCATTTACCTTCCTCACCACCGACTCAACTTGCAAATTTACCCATGGGGAATCCTGCACAAGGGCTCCCAAGTCACTTTGCAACTCAATGTGTTACAACACTAAATCTAGCAGGAAATGTTATTTCCTATTAATCCCACCAGCTCTGGAACTATTCTTCATCATAATCCCTTTCAATAATCTACAGAGCCAGGAAAGCTCGCCAATGCCTCTACTCTCTGAGGTGGCTGAAGGGAGCCAGACTTTGCACATCCATACTCACGTCTTTCTACAGGTATGCTGTAGAGAGCATCCTGACAAGCTGCGTCAATGCATGGTAGAAAAATCACTCTGCAGTGGTCAGGAAGGCTCCACAATGGGTAGACAATACTGCCCCTAGCTTCTCTGCCAGTAGCCTACCCACCTTCAGGGATGTATTTACAAAAAGGTGTTACAAAAGTGTTACTATCATCATGAAGGATCCCACCCATTCTGATTTTGGACTGCTTGTCCCATTCCCATCAGGGAGGACGCTACGTAGCATCCACACCAGGACCATCAAATTCAAAAATAGTTACTTTCCCCAAGCAGTAAGGCTGATCAACACCTCCACCCCTCCACACTCCCAACCGCCACTACTTTATCATTATATGTCATAGTCTCCTTAGGTTCAGACACACCTGTGCCTAGCATCACTTTATGGACAGGCATACAATCAATCTATGTATAAATCTTATTTATTTATATTTATGTGTTTTTTATTGTTATCGTGTTATCTTGTGTGTGTGTGTGTGTGTGTGTGTTTGTGCTGCATCAGATCTGGAGTAACAATCATTGCATTCTGTTTGATACTGGTGGACTTGAAATGACATCAAATACTTTAAATAATCTTGACTATACTTGGAGGCAAAGACAATTTATACCAATCCATGGGAATTTACACAAAGTAGCTGACAGTGGGAAATTTTTTTCCCTCTCCAGAATGCAGAAGTAAATGTTGATTTTTTCTCACTTTGGAGGCCAGGTGCTCGAACATATTTTAATAATTTTTCATGTTAACAATGCTAAAATGGTAACATTTCCAAACAGATTCATCTGCAAGATTTAGTACTGATTTGTCAGGTGGAAGAGCATACGGAAGATCTTTATCATTGGCGCTGAGGGAGAGGTCAGTCAGAGAATAGAATAGCAGGGAGCACACAGGTCAAAGAAAATCAAAGCCATTGATCTGGGGGCATAGGTCACTCCATGCCATCTGTGATGTCATCAGGTAGGCCTCACCCACAGCCACTAATCACTTGAAGCACATTCTGAGATGCAATATATTTGTAACAACAGACACTGACAAACACCATCTAATGGCTTGTTGGCCACCAGAATAGCGTTTTTTTTTTCTGATTCTTTTAATATCGGATCTCATTAACAAGTCAAAATCTGACCTCCATTCTATTTTTAAAGTTGGATATGCCCTTTGACCTCACTGAACAAAGGTGACTTCCTCAGTAAGGTTCCGTGTCAAAGTAATAATCAAATTTTGCTGTATTGTTTCAGAAACAGAGACCTTGAGGTCTTTAAGGATTATTTTTAACCAATTTTGTCCCATTATTTAGCTCTTTTATGATTTCTATCATTGTGGGTTGTTAGAGCAGAGAGTGAATATTTTGTCACTTACTGGTATTCATTTGGTCACTTTTGTTGGCCTAAAGACCAAAATATATAGGAAAAGAATTAGGCCATTCAGCCCATTGAGTCCGATCTGCCATTTGATCATGGTTGACTTATTATCCCTCTCAACCCTGTTCTCCTGCCTCCTCCCTTTATCCTTTGGCACCCTCACTAATCAAGAAGCTATCAGCCTCCACTTTAAATATACCTAATGTACTTCCGCAGCCGTCTGCGGCAATGAAAGCCACAGATTAGCCCTCTGCCTAAAGAATTTCCTCCCCATCTCAGTTCGGAAGGAACATCCCACTGTTTAGAGGCTGTGCCATCTGGTCCTTGACTGCCCCACTTGAAATCATCCCCTCAACATCCACTCTATCTAGGCCTTTCAATATTCAGTAGACTTCGCTAAGATTCTAGTAAGTTTTGTAACTTCAAAATATTAAACTAATAACAAAGAAGACACAGGAATCTGAAATGGGAGTCTAACTTCGTGTTTACTTTAAGCAAGGGGCACATGTATCACATGGTAGTGTGATGACATATGCAATTCACGTATTTTAGATATATAACCAGTAATGAATTATTTAAATGAACAGGATTGCTTAATCAACCTATATATACACACAAAAGATTACTCACACAATAATGAAGTATTAAATACACAACAGATTCCCCCCTCATTCTTCTAAACTCCATGACTATGGGGCCAGAGCCATCAAATGCTCCTCATAAGCTAACCTTTTCTAATATCATCAAAAGTTAGAAATATTCTTTCCTAACTTGGTCGCATGGTTATTTTTATTCCAGGCCAACCTTAAAAACATGGGGTTGGATTATATTTCTGTTTTTTTACTTGTATCACATTTCTAATTGACCTTAGGCTGAGTGGGTTGTAAAACCATTTTAGGGTCAAGCATGGTGGGTCAGCCAACACATACAAGCTAGAACATGTAACGATAGCAGACATCCTTCCTGAGCAACATGGCAAGTCAGATGGGTTTTACAACAGTCCAGCAGTTTTATGGTGATCATCATGAATTGTTTGGTGTTGGTGTTGGTTTACTATTGCCTCATGTACCAAGATACAATGAAAAGTGCTGTTTTACATGCCATACAGACATACCTTACATAATTACATTGAGGTGATTATAAAGTAAAACAAGAACACATAACAACACAACCAAAATTCTGGAGGAACTCAGCATGTCTGGAAGTGAATAAACAGTCGATGTTTCGGGCCAAGATCCTTCTTCAGGACTGGAAAGGAAAGGAGAAGACACCAGAATAAAAGGGTCGGGTAGGGGAAAGAGGATTAACGAGAAGATGATAGGTGAAGCCAGGGAGGTGGGAAAGGTAAAGGGCTGGAGATGAAGGAATCTGGTTGGAGAGGAGGGTGACCTGGGGAAGGAAGGAAAGGAGGAGGGGCACCAGTGGGAGGTGATAGGCAAGTAAGAAGTGGTAAGAGACCTGTGTGGGGAATAGAAGAAGGCGACAAGATATAGGAGCAGAATTGGGCCATTTGACCCATCAAGTCTGTTCCACCATTTCATCATGGCTGATGTATTTTTCCTCTCAGCCCAATCTCCTACCTTCTCCCTGTATCCCTTTGCGCCTTGACCAATCAAGAATTGATCAACCTCTGCCTTAAATATACCAAATGAGTTGGCCTCCGCCAAATGAGTTGACCTGTGACAATGAATTCTACAGATTCACCACTCTCTGGCTAAAGATATTCCTCCTGGTCGCCATTCTAAAAGGACATCCTTCTATTTTGAGGCTTTATCCTCTGGTCCTAGACACCTCACCATAGGAAACATCCTCTCAATAAGGTTACCTCTCATTCTTCTGAATTCTAGTGAGTACAAGCCCAGCGCCATCAAGTGCTGTTCATATGACAATCCTTTCAATTCTGGAATCATTTTCGTGAACCCGCTTTGAACCCTCTCCAATGTCAACACATCCTTTCTAAGATAAGGGGCCCAAAACTGCTGACAATACTCCAAATGAAGCCTCACCAGTGCTTTATAAAGCCTTTACATTACATCTTTGCTTTTATATTCTAGCTCTCTTGAAATGAATGCTCATATTGCATTTGCCTTCCTCACCACTGACTCAACCTACAAATTAACCTTTAAGGAATCCTGCACAATGACTCCCAAGTCCTTTGGCATCTCAGATTTTTGAATTTTCTCTCCATTTAGAAAATAGTCAACCCTTTCATTTCTTCTACCAAAGTACATAACCGTACACTTCCCAACACTATTCCATCTGCCACTTCTTTGCCCATTCTCCTAATCTGTCTAAGTCCATCTGTAGCCTCTCTACTTCCTCAAAACTATTCTACACTTATCTTTGTATCATCCGCAAACTTTGCAACAAACCATCAAATATGCAATCCAAGTTATTGACATATAACGTAAAAAGAAGTGGTCCTAACACAGACCCCTATGGAACTAATCACTGACAGCCAACCAGAAAAGGCTCCCTTTATTCCCACTGTTTGCCTCCTACCAATCAGCCAATGCTTCATCCATGCTAGAATCTTTCCTATAATACTACGGGCTCTTAACTTGTTAAGCAGCTTCATGTGTAGCACCTTGTCAAAGGCCTTCGGAAAATCCAAGTACACAACATCCACCGATTCTCCTTTGTCTATCCTGCTTCAGACAGAGGTCAGAGTTTGGCCGTGAATGTACTAAACAGAAGGCAAGATGCAATGTATTGGAACTGATGACTCCTGTGTGGATAGTAACTTTTTATCTGTATTTTTTACCTTGGCTGTTGATCACGACAATTACATGATAGAATTATGATAGAAGTACATCTCCAATGTTTAGAGATTCCAGGAGTTCCCAACCCTTTTTATGCCATGGAACAATACCATTGAGAAGGGGTCCATAGACCCCAAATTAGCCTATATTTAGAACTGTTCTGCTTAAGAAAACAGTGGCTGCTAGTGCATTATCTTTCGATTTTAAATATAACTACAATACTGTGCAAGGATCTAAGGCACAGATATATATATCTAGGGTGCCTCAGACTTTTGCTCAGTACTGTAGTAATTTTATGTATTACATTATACTGCTGCCACAAAAAGAAACAAATTTTGTGACATATGTGAGCGATGATAGACCTGATTCTGAAATGGGTCTCTATTTTCGACTGAGAGTGGGAAGGGGGCAGGGAGAGAGGAATCGTGGTTGGGAAAAGGGGAAGGAAGAGGGGAGGGAGTGGGAAGCACCAGGGAGACATTCTGCGATGATCAATAAACTAATTGTTTGGATGCAAATGACCTTACCTAATATCTCAGGGCTGGGTGTGTCTGCACCCGTGCCACACCCCACCCTTGGCACTCCTTCTCTGCCACCTGTCCCACACCCCTCCCTCCCTCGCCATTCCAGACATCCTTTGCTCCCTCCAGATTTACTGGGCAGTGCAGCTCGGTGGACCAGAAGGGCCTGTTCCATTTAGTATCTCTAAATAATCACCATGACTTTGTGGCTTTCTCTGATGACCTTGGCACCCTGTGCTTGATCTAGGTCGTTACATTGGGAGCTTGAGACAGAGGACAAGTGATGGGCGATCAGTGATGGCCTAAGTGTAGAGAGATAGACACAGCCATGGAATGAACAGTTCACTGAGTTTTAATACGAACTGTACAAACTAAGGAAAATGATAAACTCCTGGCCAACAGGGCTACGAACTAAAACTCTCAGACTTATAGCTAATGCCATCACTGTGGTAAGGCAGCAGTAAATGAATGGTTGCTCCATTAATAGTGTCAATCTAACTTACTAATCTTTTTTCTCAAAACGTGAACGAAGATAAACCGGGAGCCCATACAGTTGTCATCAATGTGCTTCAATCAAGTCTTGACAAGAAACTCATATTGGTTGGAAGGGGCATTCTCGCACGCATGATTGCCGACTTCTTCCAGCTGCCCAGTTGGGAGAGTGCCCGGATTCTGCAGTGGTGTTCACAGTTGTGACAACGAGCCAAGAGTCTCTTGTCTGCACGTGCTGTAATTGCTGGCAGCCTTGAAGTGCTCTGACAGCTCCAACCAGAGAATGGAAGCGTAAATCTTCCTCGCTCCTTGTTGAAGCTAAATAGTCACTGCTTCAAGCAGCCAAAATAAGAACATTTCCCACAGTGACTACAGAAAGGATACCTAGTGGAACGTAGATTGTGGTGGTCGTGCAGCGATTAGCACTTGCAATCGAGGTTCAATTCCCATCACTGTCTGCGATAAATTGTACGCTCTCCCTGTAATTGTGTGGGTTTCCTCCAGGTACCCTGGTTTCCTCCCAAAGACATACAGTCTGGGTTAGGGTTAGTAAGTTACGGATGTGCTGTGTCAGCACCAGAAGTGTGGTGACACCTGCAAAACATCTCAGAAAGAATTGAAGTAAACGATGTATTTCAATGTTTCGATGAACGTGACAATTAAAGCTGATCTTTTCTTTAATAACCTCTATCCCGGGCGGCATCCCGCCAAAGCTTTTCCAAAGCTTTCACATCCTTCCTGTTAGTGCAGTAGATATTTTGGGAAATGTATTAAATCTTCGTCAATAATGATTTGATCAGCAAGTTTGAAGCTGGCGATGATGAGAGCAGAGGATGGGTGGGTGTTCGGTGCTGTCCGTCTGCATTTGGCCAGTCTTCCTCTCCCTTTCGCTGGCTGCTGTCGGAGGAACGTGCAGGAGACTTGGGTTCCATGAGGCAAGGATTGATCGGCGAGGCAGTGGACTCATTTTGGGAGACGTTGAGGATCATAGTGCATGTACTTCTGGATTCTGTTTTTTTTTGCTGTTTTTGAGCAGTTTGATTAGGGCAATCGACGTGGACTGGGGCGCTTCAGTGAAGAATGGCTCCGTGTGCATCCTGCAGGGGGCTGGCAGCGCAGCGCTGAACTGAAATACTCCAGGACTCCTGGCTTGAAGTTTGATATTCTACATGTTGTCCACCTGCTCTTTGCCATTTGCACAATTTGTTCTTTCACTCATTGGGTGTTTGATGTTTTCTTGAACAGGTTCTGTGGTGTTTCTTTGTTTTGTGTCTGCCTGCGGGAGAACAAACCTCAGAGTTGTATTCTGTATACATACTTCGGTAATAAATGGGCTTTGAATCTTTGTATTTCTTTGATAAAACAGAATAAATAACCTCAATCCTCATAAACTGAAAGGAGGAAGATTAAAATTTTGCACAGGACATAACACTTCCTGCCTAACTAAACATTGAAAAATTTGGAGCTTGTTGATGATAGTGGAAATGACCAATTTTTACTATCTTTTACTCAGAGGTTCAATTATAATGAGACAAGGCATCTATAAAAACATACAGTAACCCTCCTTACTCTTTGAGTCTTCTCTTTGTGATCTACCAACTGTAGACTCTAGACTCTAGAACTGTAGACTCATTTTTTTTTAGAAAAAATGATGGCATGAAGGTCAATTTCTCTAACATCTGGTAATTTCTCCCCCTCCTCCTTTTCTTTCTTTCTATTCCTCATTCTGACTCCTATCTCACTCCTTCTTTTCTCCTCACCTGTCCATCTAACTCCCCGTGGTTTCTTTCATTCTTCCCTTTCGCCAATGGTCTACTCTCCTCTCCTATCAGATTCCTTCTTCTCCATCCCTTGGCTTCTTTCACCTATCACCTCCCAGTTTCTTACTTCATCCCCCTCCTCACCTGTTTTCACCTATCACCTCCCAGCTTCCTCTTTCATCCCCCCTCACCTGTTTTCACCTATCACCTGCCAGCTTCTTACTTCTTCCCCTCTCACCTGTTTTCACCTATCACCTGCCAGTCTGTACTACTTCCCCACCCACCCCCACAACATTCTTATTTTGACTTCTTCCCCCTTCCTTCCCAGCCCAGGATCTCGAGTCTAAACGGCGACTGTTTATTCCTCTCCATAGATACTGCCTGACCCACCAAGTTCCTCCAGCCTTTTGAATGTGGATTCCCAGCATCTGCAGAATCGCTTGTGTTAAAACATATAGCACTCCATTTAAGTGCAACCTGCCACTGAGGTAGCAATGAGAAGATGTAAAGATGGTTAGGATGCATTAAGGCCTATTTGGGAGTTTCCAAGAAAATTACATGTCACTAAACTGGAACCAAAATAATTCATGTTAATAACATATGTTGCACTCCTCGACCATTGGCAAATCCAATTAACTCATCAATTGATTCTATCTATGCGCCCCAACCTGTGGCAAAAACTCCATCTCAACCAGAAGGACAAATGTCTTGAAATGCAAGATGAGCACAATGTATCAGTTGGAACCTATCCAGAGTTGCAATGACTCAACAGACCTCAGACCACAATCTAACGATCCACTACAAATGATTTTTACAAATGAAATGTTTATCATAACATTCCGAATGGAAATTAATAGGATCAGCATTCTACAAACATACAAATTAATGTACAAATCGAATATTATTTGTAATTGTTCTGTTATTCAATATGATCATGGTGGAGCTGACTGTATCTTCAACTCCACATTCTCACCTAGCCCCTAACGAAGGGTCTGTGCCCAAACCATTACTGTTTATTTCTCGCTATAGATGCTGCCCAAACCTGCAGAGGTCCTCTAGCATTTTGAGTGTGTAACTCACCTAGCCTCATAACCTTCCACCATCTGGCTTATCAAGAAAACTTTACTTACACCACCATGTCACAGTCTGCCCTGGCAATATTAGAACCCAAATGCAGAGGAAAGACAGACTCTGTCAGCCGAGCAGTATCGTAAGCAGTAACATTCTCAAAACTAGGACCCCACAATTAGCGCTAATCAGGCATCCGCTTAAATAATACAAGTAACACGTAATCCCTGAGCCTATCAAAATAAACATAATAGGTTTAACAAAAAGCGTTACAAGGAGCAAGTCACTCAAGAAAAACACGGGGAATTCTGAACAATTAATGACTGCTATTAAACAACAATTAACCAATTCAGGTGCTGTAACAACCTGAGAGCCAAATGCTCTCTGGCACCCCACACTGGCCTGAAGCACTCATTACACACCATTTGCAGAAGGAAGTTTCAAGAACTCATAACGCTTAAGAAGAATCATCTCATTTCTGTCTTAAATGGGCGATCGCTTATTTGCAAAGAGAAGCCACTAGATCTAGACTCTCCTAGAAGAGAAAGCATCCTCAATATAACCACCTTGTCAAGAGCCCTCAGAAAAAAGTATGTTCCAGTCAAGTCCCTTCTCGATCTTCTACACCCCTGTAGATACAAGCCTGTCTAACCTATCCTCAGCTTGTCTACCCATTAGTTCTGATGAACTCGGTGGCATTTCATCAAAACCCGTCACTCATGTTCTCAATATTTATTGATTATATTATTATTATCAATATTTTCACAATTAGTCATCTTTTGCACCTTGGTTATCTGTATTGTGTGCAGTCTTTCATCGATTCCATTATGTTTCTTCCTGTGAATGCCCACAAGAAAATGAATCTCAGGGTTGTATGTAGTAACATAGATGTATTTTGACAATAACTTTGCTTTGAACTTTGAATTTTGAAGCCCAGAATAAGGAATGCAAATACAGAAATTTTATCTGTGCATGTTGATGCAATCAAGGATAACAACTTAATAATAGAGAAGAAGATACAAAATTGATGTTGGACAATATGAACTATGTATTAAAATTTAAAGCAATTCGATGATTTGAACAATCTTTGGAGATGTGGTAAATAACATAAAAACTATATTCTTGTGAGAAGTTTGGAAGAAAGTGCATGGAGAATGTTTTCTTCTTTATTGGAAAATAAGTCGCACTTCCTCCTGATGCTCTGTGATAAACTCAAATTCATATTCCAATCACTTATTGTAGTTCAAACATTGTTAACTACATCAAAGTCAGGTTTATAAGACATAAGACCATAAGACATAGGAGCAGAATAAGGTCATTCAGCCCATTGAGTCAGCTCCTCATGATAGCTTACTTATTTTCCTTCTCAGTCCCATTCTCCTGCCTTCTCATCATAACCTTTGATGCTCTAACTAATTAACTACCTATTAATCTTTATTTTAAATATAAACAATGACTTGACCTCCACAGCCGTCTGTAGCAATGAATTCTGCAGATTCACTATCCTCTGAGTAAAGAAATTCCTCCTCACCTCTATTCTAAAGGGACATCCTTGTATTCAGAGGCTGTGCCCCCTGTCCTAGACTCTCCCACGACTGGAAATATCTTTTGCATATGCACTCTATCTAGGCCTTTTGATATTCAATAGGTTTCAATGTCGACCCCGCCCCCCCCCCACACCACCATTCTACTAACCTCTAACTAGTACAGGTTCAAGCCATTTAAGGTTCATCATACGTTAGCCCTTTCATTCCCAAGATCATTGTCATAAACAGCATATGAATCCTCGCCAATGTCAACACTTCTTTTCTTAGATATGGGGCCTAAAACTGCTCACAATGCTCCAAGTGTGATCTGACCAATGACGTGACCATATGCTCCAGTATATCTATGGGCAAATGCAATGAGAAACTTGCTTGCAGTAGCATCATAGGCATATAGCATCATATAAGCATCATATAGCATATATCATTGGCGTATAGCATCATATAAGCAGCATTCACAAGAAAAAAAATGTAAATTATACATAAAGTATACATGACATGTACAGTACCAGAAAACACAATTAGAACAAAATAGGTCCATTTTAGTGCACAGTGGAACAGTTAACATCCAAAACCATGAAGACATCTCAAGATTAAAGATTCAAGTTGGTTTAATGTCATTTCCAGTCCACAAGTGTAAAGGAGAATGAGATCATTGTTACTCAGGATATGATGCAGTACAAAAAAAACACAATAAGATAAATAACACAATAATAATAAAAATCAAAGTAAATAAAAGTTTGTAAGATGACCTATAAACAGAAATTGATTGTGTCTGTACATAATGTGACTCTGACAGGAAATGATAAAGTAGTGGTGGTTGGGGGTGTGAATGGGGTGGGTTAGTGGCTGGAGGTGTTGTTCAGCCTTACTACTTGAGGAAAGTAACTGTTTTTGAGTCTGGTGGTCCTGGTGTGGATGGTATGCAGCCTCCCCCCCGATGGGAGTGGGACAAACAGTCAATGAGCAGTGCGTGTGGGATCCTTTATGATGTTACCGGCTCTTTTCTGACACCTTTCTGTATATACGAAATAAATCAAGTTAATCAAATTTCTTAATCATTTATCATATCAAGAAAGATACTGCACAAAGTTCAATTACTGGCTCTCTAGACCTACAGCCCATCGTCATCCATTTATAGTCTTGTAATGACAGTGCTGGCAATCTAGCTTAAAGCATGCGGGAGTGTGATCTGAAACCGTTATGTTAGATTCTGGTAGGATTAACTGAATGGCTCTTTTAGCGACCCAAACATCCCCCTTCTGGCCTTGTTTTACTCAGGACAGGCATTGCTTCCAGGAATCCAGTGTACAAAGCCCAGCTGTTCTCTCTGAGTTTGCAAGTCCATTTTTATGACCAATTACTTCAAGGAAGTGGATTGAAGAGCCTACAAGTATTAAAACAAAGCTCAGAAATAATCACATCACAAATTGGTAAGTATCGTTGAACACATCAAACATTATCATTTCCTGGGGTTGGAGGACTATTCTTGCGTGTGTGTGGGTGGGAGGGAGGAACGGGGTTTGTTTTGCTGTTGTTGTTTTGTTGCTTGTTGTGTTCTGTGTTGTTCTGCCGGGTATTTTTGACATGCTCTGTTGGCACCAGAACGTGTGGTGACACTGTCAACACATACTTAAGTTGTGTTGGTTGTTAATGCAAAGACACAATTCACTATATTTTTAGATGTACAGTAATCTGCTAAAGTCTTAGGCACATATATATAGCCAGGACTATATATATATAGCTAAGACTTTTATACAGTACTGTATTTGTAAACATGGAGTGGAAAGTGAGTTTGTAACTCTGGCGGGAGCAAAGGATGTTGGGAATGGTGAGGAAGGAGCCTCACAGGAGGGGTGTGGGACAGGAAGCAGAAAAGAAGTGCCAGGGATAGGGGTGGGGTAGTGCGTGTGCAAGCACACAGGACCCTGAGACACCAGGCAAGGTCATTTGATTCCAAACAATTGGTTTATTGATCATTACAGAAGGTCTCGCTGATGCTTCCTGCTCCCTCCCCTCTCTGCAGCAGTACAGAGCAATGCATAAAGTTACTATGGTACTGTGCGAAAGTCTTAAGCACCCTAGCTATATGTGTGTGCCTAAGACTTTTGCACAGTACTGAATGTGTGATAAATAAATCTGAATCGGAATCATTTCAACATGCAACTTTACTTGTATAAGTTTTTTTAACTAAAATATTAGACAAATATTTTAAAAATGAGTAAGATTGTAATGAATTATTGGTGGAATATATGAGTAAAGATTGCACCCTACGCCACAAAAAACATATTTTCATACTTTAATCGTAATTAATCACTTTTTAGTCACACATTTACAAATACCTTCATTTAATAGTTCCCTAGAGTCTTTGCTCTAAATGAGGTGTAAAAATCCAAGCCACAAAAAATAGCATGCAGCTCCAATCAATAGACTCTCACAGCTGCATCGATTAACGACGATATTGTTCATTTATTAATTATGAAGCCAGATTTCATGTATACGGTGAAGATGGCTGATTTATCTCCTATTATGAATTAGCATTCCCATTAGAACAAAGAACTAACTACTTACGCTCGTAATACCAGCCTGAAAATCTGAAAGAAATTGCCACTTACTTTCTAATTGGTTAAAGTTGCCGTTAGGTTAACTGAACTCGCACTTGCATTGAATACTTTCTGCTTTATGTTCGGGTCTAGTGGGCTGGGCTGTATAGTTTTATTGATGATGTGAAATGAACCCGGGCTCAAACTCAAGCAATTTGTTTATTTAGTTATTTTGAGATACCGTGTGGAACAGACGCTACGGGCCCATCAAGCTGCACTGCCCAGCACCCTGTCTATTTAACCTTAGCCTAGTCATAGGGCAATTTAAAGTGAACAATTAGCCTTCTAACTTGTACCTCTTCAGAATGTGGGAGGAAACCAGAGCACCCGGAGGAAACCCAAGCGCTCATAGACCTAAGGCTCCAGTACCAGCTGCCCAATGGTAGCAGTGAGAGGAGAACGTGGCCTAGGTGGTGTGGGTCCTTGATGATGGATGCTACTTCCTTGTGACAGCGCTCTGTGTGTGAATGATGCACCGTACTCGGCCCAAGCCTGTGGATATGGTGGTGGTCTCACTTCTTCAACTTCCATTCCAACTCCTAAGACCATAAAACAAAGGAGCAAATTTAGACCATTTGGTACATTGAGCCTTCTCCGTCATTCAATCATAGATTTACTGTCGCTCTCAACCCCATCCTTCTGCCTTCTCCCCATACCTTTGAGGTCCTTAATAACCAAAAACCTATCAACTTCTGCTTTAAATCTACCCAATGAGTTGGTCTCCACAACTGTCCGCAGCAATGAATTTCAGAGTTTCACCATCCTCTGGCTAAATACTGTAAAGTCTTCCTCATCTCTCTTCCAAAGGGACATCGTTCTACCCTGAGGCTGTGCCCACTGGCCCTGGACTCCACCACTGTAGCAGCTCCATTGAGCTCTGGTTTGACCACATTTGGAGAATTGTGTTCAGTTCTGGTCACCTCATTGGAGAAAGAATGCCAAAGCTTTGGGAGGGTGCAGAGGACATTTACCAGGATGCTGCCTGGATTAGAGAGTGTGTTTTATGAGGAAAGGCTGAGTGAGCCAGGGTGTTTCTCTTTGGAGTGAAGAAGGATGCAAGACAACTTGTTTGAGGTGTATAAGATTATAAGAGGGATAGATAGAGTGGAGAGCCAGCGTTTCCCCCCCCCCCAAGGTGGCAATGGCTAATATTAAAGGGATATACTTTAAAGGTGATAGTTTGAAAGTCTAGGGGGGAGATCTTTTTACGCAGAAACTGGTGGGTGCATGGAATGCCCTATCATGGGATGATAGTTGAGGCTGATACATTAGGGACATTTAAGAGACTCTTGGAAAGGCATAAGGATGAAAGAAAAATGGAGGGTTATATAGGAAGGAAAGGTTAGATTGATCTTAAAGTAGGTAAAAATGTTGGCACAATACCATAGGCCTAAGGGCCTGTGCTGTGATGTACAGTTCTACGTTCCATTTCATTTAAGCTTAATGCTTTCAATTATTTCTGTTTTGATTTATTTTTAATTTTAATAACTTCTAATTAGTAACTTCAATTTTAATAGTTCTTCAATTTATTTGAACATCATTTAAAAGCAATTAAAAAAAATGCACACAGATTTCTCAGTCAGCAAAGCGTAGGCCAAGCACTTTTCAGAGGGAAAACTGCCTCGGCCCCCAGGAGATGCCCTACCACAGCCAGGAGTTTTCAGGCCTCCAACTTCCAGAGCAGGGACAGATTCAAGATTCAAGATTGTTTCATATCATTTCCAGAATACAAGTGTAAAGGAGAACAAATAACACAATAAATATAAATACATAATATCGCATCGATCAGGGGTTCCCAACCTGACATCCATAGCATAAGAATAAGGTTGGGAACACCTGTTTTATATATATATATTGATTGTACGTCCAGAACGAGATGCGAGTCTGCACATAACGTGACTGACGGGAAATAATAAGGTAGTGGTGGAGTTAGTGGGTGGAGGCCTTACTGCTTGGGGAAAGTAACTGATTTTGAGTCTGGTGGTCAGGTGTGCATGCTACGTAGCCTCCTCTCTGATGGGAGTGGGACAAACAGCCCATGAGCTGGGCGGGTGGCGTCCTTCATGACGTTACTGACACTCTTTCCAACACCACTCTATACACATTTTCCCGGTGGTGGGTAGGTTGGTGCTGATGAGGGACTGTGGAGCCTTCCTGTCTACACAGTGCTGTCTCCGTACAGAGCATTGATACAACTTCTCAGGATGCACTCTACTGCGTTTCTGCAGAATAACGTCCGTATGGAGGTGTGAAAATGGTCAGTGATGCTGCAATAACTTGCTTTGCATTTGATTTATTATTGTCGCACGTACTTGGGTACAGTGACAAGCTTGTCAGTCAGTCTGACCTCTGCTGAACCCACAGGAATTGCGCTCCAGACAAGTAGGAAAAGGGACAATAAACATTTGTGTCTGTGCACGATGATGAGCATGGATGTGCTTCACATTGTGAGAACAGTGGGACTGTTGTTTCACTCCTAAGATACATTACTGTGCAAAAGTCCTTGGCACATATAGATAGCTAGGGTGCCTCAGGCTTTTACACAGCAACATATTTGTCAACGTGGAGCAGAGAGCGAGTTTGTAAATCTGGCGGGAGCAAAGGATATTGGGAATGGCGATAGTGGAGCATCACTGGAGAGGTGTGGGGCAGGGGGCAGAGAAGGAGTGGCAGGGCTGGGGGGTGATGCAGATGAAAACACACCCAGCTCTGAGACACCAGGAAAGGTCATTTGATTCCAAACAATTGGTTTATTGATCATCACAGAATAGACTTTGCTGCTTCCCGCTCCTTTCCTTCTCCCTGCCCCTTTTCCCAACCATGATTTCCCTCTCCCTGCCCCCTTCCCACTCTCAGTCCACAATAGAAACTCATATCCGAATCAGGTTTATCATCACTCACATATGTCATGAAATTTGTTTTCTTTTTGTGGCAGCAGTAAGGTGCAAAACATAAAATTGCTACGGTACTGTGCAAAAATCTTAGGCACACTATATAGGCATCCGTTAGTCTCATGACACCATGAATTTGCGCCTTGAAAGGTTTCCAGGGTGCAGGCCTGGGCAAGGTTGTATGGAAGACCGGCAGTTGCCCATGTTGCAAGTCTCCCCTCTCCATGCCACCGATGTTGTCCAGGGGAAGGGCATTAGGACCCATACAGCTTGGCGCTGGTGTCATCGCAGAGCAATGTGTGGTTAAGTGCCTTGCTCAAGGACACACACGCTGCCTCAACCAAGGCTCGAACTAGCAACCTTCAAATCACTAGACGAATGCCTTAACCACTGTGTGTGTGTGTGTGTGTGTGTGTGTGTGTGTGTGTGTGTGTGTGTGTATGTATGCCTAAGACTTTTTAAACAATACAGTATGTCGGTGAATGCACTCAGTGAACATACACTCAGTGGCCACTTTATTAGATACACCTGTACACCCACTTATTAATGCAAATATCTAATCAGCCAATCATGTGGCAGCAACTCAGTGCATAAAAGCATGCAGTCATGGTCAAGAGGTTCAGTTTTCAGACCAAACATCACAACGGGGAAGAAATGTGATCTAAGTGACTTTGGCCATGGAATCAATGTACCCTCTAATAATTTTTACAGTCGAGTGAACCAGCTATTGTTCTGAGCAGGTAATTCCTAGACAGTCTGAAAACTGCATGGCACTTTAGTAAGACATTATATAAAAGAAGATTCCAGTTATGAGGCAACAAAGGCTATGTTCACAGGAGCATTTCAGTTACTGTGCAGCCGCACACCCACTGAGCTCAGAGGGAACAGTGCATGGAGTGATTGCTGGTGCCAGATGGGGTGGTTTGAGCATCTTAGAAACTGCTGATCACCTGGTATTTTCATGCACAACCGTATCTAGAGTTTACAGGGAATGAGCGAACAACAGAAAACATCCAGTGAGCTGCAGTCATGTGGATGACAACACCTTGTTAATGAGAGAGGTCAAAGGGCAAAGGGCAGGTTAGTTCAAGCTGACAGGAAGTCAACAGTAACCAAGGGTTACAACAGTGGTGTGCAGAAGAGTATCTCTTAATGCACAACATGCCAAATCTTAAAGTGGATGGGCTACAGCAGCAAAAGACCAGGCTGGTTTCCCCTCCAGTACCTAATAAAGTGGCCACTAAGCAATGTAGGAAAGTGGGAAGTTGGTGCTAAAGTATTGAAATATTAAATAATCTATAGTCATACAGCACAGCAGCACCAAAACAGGCTCCCTTGTCTATCTTGTCCATGCCGAATTGTTATTCTACCTCGTCCCGTTGACCCGGACCCAGAACAAAGCTCTCCATCCCCCTCCCATCCATGTACCTATCCGAACTTCCCTTAAAGGTCAAAATCGAACCCATACCCATCACCTGTGCTGGCCGTTCATTCCACTCTCTCATCACCATCTGAGTGAAAAGTTCCCACTCACGTTCCCCATAAATATTTCACCTTTCACCTTTAACCTATGAACTCTAGCTGTAGTCTTACCCAACCTCTGAGGAAAAAGCCTGACTGAATTTACCCTCTCTATACCCCTCATAACTTACAGTAAGTGATTTTGAACTGAGGATTCAACTGGGCATTGCTGAAAGGTAAGGGTAGGTGGGCCAAGAGAGGACTCTTGGTGTAAATGGACATGTGAGAAGGAAGTCACCTCAGAAAGTGTCCTCTCCTCTGCTGATGTCCACTAGATTAAGTGAAAGAACTATTGAGTAGTTTCAGAAGTCACGTCGGTGCAAAGATCCATGGAATCAGTCTCCACAAACAGTGATATATTAGTCACAACCACATTGATTTACAAATGGATTGGTTTTGACATTGGATAAATATGAATATAAAGTATATTTTGGTGTAATCAAATTGTTATTTGAGTTTATATCAATGGAATTGTCATCATGAGACTGCATATTTTCAGCCAGTACTTAACCCTTTATGCAAGCTTGCAGATGAATACATCGACCTGATTTAAGCCTTTTTTCAGATTCAAATTTCAAGTTCAAGTCCTGCAAAATAAAACGCTTATTAAAAGGTGACATCCACTTAATAGACAGGTGATTTTTATTCTCCATCGAGGACGTACTGCAATATTGTTCTTCCCCTTCCAACTCACTATTTAAGCAAGAGTTGAGAAGAAGTAAGACCATAAGACATAGGAGATACAGGAGCAGAATTAGGCCATTTGACCCATCGCTTCTGCTCTGCCATTTCATGATGGCTGATCCAATTTTCCCCTCAGCCCCAGTCTCCTGCTGCCTCTCCCCATAGCCCTTCATGCCCTGACCAATCAAGAATCAATCAACCTCTGCCTTAAATGTACATAAAGATTTGGCAACTACAGCTGCCTATGGCAAAGAATTCCACAGATTCACCACTGTCTAGCTAAAGAAATTCCTCCTCATCTCCATTCTAAAAGAATGCCCTCTATTCTGAGGCTGTGTCCTCTGGTCTTAGATCCTCCCACCATAGGAAACATTATCTCCACATCCACTCTATCAATGCCTTTCACCATTTCATGGTTTCAATGAGGGTCACCCCTCATTCTTCTGAATTATAATGAATACAGGCCCAGTGCCATTAAACACTCTTCATATGACAAGCCATTCAGTCCTGGAATCATTTCCATGAACCTCCTTTGAACCCTCTCTGGTTTCAGCACATTAAGATACCATAATCAGAGATCCCCACTATCCAGGTCATGCTCTCTTCTTGCTGCTGTCATCAGGTAGAAGGTACAGGAGCCTCAGGACTCACACCAATGGTTCAAGAACAGTTACTACCCCTCAACCATCAGGTTCCTGAACAAAAGCGGATAACTACTCATTTAAGGACTCTTTTATTTTGTTGTTTAATGCTTGTTATTTATTGCTGTTTGTTTACAGTTTACAATTCCTGATGTTTACAGTTTACAGATCCTGTTTACAGTTACTGTTCTCTAAATTTACTAAAGTGTTCCCGCAGAAAAATAATTTCAGGGTTGTATGTGGTGACATGTATGTACTCTGATAATAAATTTCACTTTGAACTTTGATATCAAAGTTCAAAGTAAATGTTATTATTAAAGTACATACATGTCACCATATACAACCCTGAGATTCACTTTCCTGTGAATCTATAGAATAGTAACTGTAAACAGGATCAGTGGAATATCAACCAGAGCGCCCAAGACAACAAACTGTGCAACTGCAAATATAAATAATAGCAATAAATAATGAGAACTTGAGATAAAGAGATAAAGACCCCCTAAGGCGAGATCATTGTTTGAGGGGACAGCTTAATGATGAAACAATAAAGTGCAGTTATCCCCTTTGTTCAGGAGCCTGATGGTTGAGGGCTAGTAACTGTTTTTGAACCTGGTGATGCGAGTCTTGTACCCTCTAGCTGATGGCAGCAGTAATGAAAGAGCATGGACGAGGTGCCGTGGATCTTTGGTGATGGCTGCTGTTTTTCTACACAATGTTTCATGTAGCTGTGGGCTTTACTCATGTTGTATGAGGCCAAATCCACTACCTTTTGTAGGATTTTCCACTCAAGGGCATTGGTGTTCCCACACCAAGCTGTAATGCAGCTAGTCAGACACATCAGTAGAAGTTTGGCAAGGTGTTCAATGACATGCCACATCCTCTGCAGTCTCCTGAGGACGTAGGGGCACTGTCATGCTTTCTTTGCAATTATATTTATATAATTGGTCCAGGACAGGTCCTCTGAGGTAGTGACATCCAGGAATTTAAAGATACTGACCCTCTCCACCTCTGATCCTCTGATGATTGCTGGCTCATGGACCTCTGGTTTCCCTCTCCTGAAGTCTACAATCAGTTCCTTGGTCTTACTGACATTGAGTGAGAGTTTCTATTACACCACTCAGACAAGTTTTCAATCTCCCTCCTGTATGCTGGTTCATCACCCACTGTGATACAGGCCACAACGGTGGTGTCATCAGCAAACGTATATGGTGTTGGAGCTGTACTTAGCCACACAGTCATAGGTGTAGAGCAAGTAGAGAGGTGGCTTAGAACACAACCCTGCAGTGCTCCTCTGCTGGCAGAGGTTGTAGAGGAAATGTTTTTTGTCAATCCAAATTGACTGGGGTCTACAAGTGAGGAAATTCGGGATCCAATTGCACAAGGGGGCATCGAGGCCAACCTCTTGGAGTTTACTGATTAGTTTTGAGGGGATGATGGTGTTAAGTGTCAAGCAGTAGTTGAGAAGGAGCATCCTGATATATGCATCTTTGCTGTCCAGATGTTCCAGGGTTGTGTGAAGAGCGGAAGAGATAGCATATGTGGCGGACCTGTTGCTTTTGTAGGCGAATTGGAGCAGATCCAAGCCGCCATTCAGACAGGAGCTGATGTGCTTCAATGCCAGCCACTCATCACTGTGAATGTAAGTGCCACCGGGCAATAGTCACTTAGACAGATTACCACGCTCTTCTTGGGCACCGGTACGAATAAAGAATGTTTGAAGCAGGTGGGCACCACACACTGCTGGAGTGAGAGGTTGAAGAGATCTGTAAACACACCAGCTAGTTGGTTGGCAAAAGTCTTCAGTACTCGGCCTGGTAGTCCTTCCGGACCAGAAGCTTTCCATGGATTCACCCTTTTGAAGGCAGCCCACATATCATCTTCAGATACTAAGACCAAAGGATCATTTGGAGACAAGAGATGCACGATGAGTCCCCCCTGATCTGGTGGTCAAGGTGAGCATAGAAGGCATTGAGCTAGAAGTGAAGTTCTCCGTGTCCCCTAGGTTGCGAGATTTAACTTTGTAGGAGGTTATGGCATTCAAACCCTGACAGAGCTATCAAGCCTTCCTCGTTGATTGCAATCTAGTCCAGAATCTCCACTTCACCCAAGAGATAGCTTTCCGGAGATCATACCAGATGTAGCATTCTTGATCTCCAGACTTGAATGTCTCTGATCTGATTCTCAGCAGGTTCCCGATTTCACTGTTCATCCGGGGCTTCTGATTGGGGTAAGCTCTGAATGATTTTGTGGGAAACATTCATCCACAGTGATTTTAATAAAATCTGTAATGATCCTGGTGTAATCATTCAGGTCCTCAGATGAGCTCTTGAACACAGCCCAGTCCACTGACTCAAGGCAATCCTGTAACCATTCTTCGACCCCCCCCCTTAGTTGTCTTGATCTATGGAAAATGCTCTATAGGCTCTGTCAGTATGCAGGTCATAGAAGTACAGCCAAATGATCTGATTTGTCAAAATGCGGTCTCAGGAAGGAACGATAGGCATTCCTTATTGCAGTGTAGCAGTGTGTTGGACTTCTGGTGCTACAGGTTATATGCTGGTGATAATTGGGCAGGGTTTTCTTCAAACAGGCCTGATTAATTCGCAAGCTATAACTTGCAAGCTATAAGCCGTTCCTTGTTTACAGACAGCATTGTGCAGTTTCGCGACTGCTTGCTTATAATTGGCCACTGGTAGTATGTAAACTACAGTCAGGATCACGGATGAGAACTCCCGAGGCAAATAGAGTGATCTACATTTAATCATTACTTGTTCTAAGTCTGGGGAACAAGAAGTTGACACAACCCCAACATCTGTACACCAATGAGAATTGACTGAAAAGCATACACTGCCATCTCTCTCTTCACCAGAATTTGAGGATTGATCCATTCTGAAAATTGTAAAACCTTCCGGTCGGATGCCGCTTCTGGCGTGTTTGCTGTTAACCAAGTCTCAATGCAAAAAATAACCGAGATCTGCCTCATCTGCCCCTGAGGTCATCGATCTCATTTTCAAGTGACTGTACATTCACCAACAAGATGGTAGGCAGAGGAAGCCTCCTCTCTTTGCGCTTCCGCCTAGTTAGAATCCCCCTGCCACATTTTCGGCCACAGCTATGGGGTTGACCCTTAAAACCATCGAACCAGACTCCTCAATACCCAGAGCCTGGCTTGACACCAGCCTACTATACCCTCTACTGTGCCTGCTGTCTTTTTTATTATTTATTGTAGTGCCTACACTGTTTTGTGCTCTTTATGCAGTCCTGAATAGGTCTGTAGTCTAGTGTAGTTTTTGTGTTTTTTCTTAAGTAGTTCAGTGTAGTTTTTGTAATGTATCATGTAGCACCATGGTCCTGGAAAACGTTGTCTCATTTTTACTGTGTACTGTACCAGCAGTTATGGTTGAAATGACAATAAAAAGTGACTTGACTTGACCTGACTTGAATGTGAGATCTGAAGATCGTTGATGTAGTTTCATAGTCTGCTGTTAAGAGGAAATTTACATGCTGCAGACTGCAGTGAAAGGAGTTCAAAGGGGGTTTACTTAAGACCTTATTTTGTGTTTTATATTTATAATTAATTTAGATCACTTTGTAGAGATCTTTTTTCACTTTGACACAAAAGAGCCTTTTTCTGTTGATCAGCGTCAAAAAAAACCAAATTAAATCCACTGAGATTCAATGTTGTAAAACAATAACACATGAAAACTTCTAAAGGGGGTGAATACTTTTTGTAGGCATTGTAAATATGTAAATGAATAACACTGAGAACATGAGTTGGAGAATCCTTGCAAGTGAGTCTGTAGGTTGTGGAATCAGTTCAGAGCTGGGGTGAGTGAAGTTATCCACACTGGTTCAGGAGCCTGATGACTCGAATTGAGTACAATGTTCTCCAAAGAGGTTGTGTATTGGTGGGTCTTCAGGTGACTGTGGAGGCCCATCTGGTATACACATAACCGGATGTTAGGGTGGATTCCCTTAACAGAGAAGACCTGTCCGTGACTTTGTTTAACGTGGGGAGGCTGATGCACAGGCAGCCACCATTCAGTACTTGACAGATTGGGATCAGTGCCCAGTGGCATGGAATACAAGATGACTGGAGACCTTTCACTGCTTCAGCCTTCCTACGCTTCACTGCCATTGTGGTGTGACATCATTTCCACTAGCTCCACCACTGAGGTCTTTGTTGGATCGTTTTTGCCTGGAACCTCCCCGTTGATCTTACTGCCATGGGTGACCCTGCCAGGAGCTAAATGTCAGACAGCATCATTTTCAGGATCTCAGGAACTCACAAACGTCTCCATCACAACAAGGTGACATCCTGGTAATAACTGTTCTTGAACTTCTTGGTGTGGGGCCTTAGGCTCCTGAATCTCCTGCCCAATGGCAGCAGCGAGAAGAAAAAATGGCCTGGATTGTGGACGTGCTTGGTACTGCTCTCCTGTGGCAGCACTCCTTGGAGACTCGTGTAAGTCCTTTTAAGTCCTTGTATCATGTCCTCTTGTGAGGCGAAGTTGCTGGGAATCAAGAGGAAAACTTTCCATGAGCTGAAATCGTATTTCCCATAAAGGAAGAAGGCTGAGGATATTGGAGGCAGATGATCACATACCCCGGATAACAGGCTTTTCTTGGAGTACATTCACTATGATTATTCTATACCTGAATGATCTAATGTTACAGTGAACCTCAAAAATTGATTCTGATGCAGAATAATTGTATGGAATCATATTTCACCATTCATTATCATCTTTTTATTGCAGTCCAGTCCATCACAGGCAAAGCCTTCCCCACCATTGAGCACATCTACAAAATAGCTCCACCCAGCATTGAGGACCCTCACCATCCCGGCCACCCTCTCTTCTCACTGCTACCATCAGGAAAAAGTTTTAGAAGCTTTAGGTCCCACAGCACCAGGTTCAGGAACGGTTATTACCCTACAACCATCAGGCTCCTGAACCAATGTGGATAGTTTCACTCTCCTCAAAACTGAACTGACTTCTCAATCTACAACACATTTCCAGGGATTCTACAACTCATGTTCACAATATTATTTATTTATTTATTTTATTTGTACAAGCTTTGTTACAGAGGACGCCGGATTGAACCCCAGACTCCAACACCCTGAGCTGCAGTAGAGTCGCACTAACCCTGTGTTACTGCGGCGTACAAGTGCTGCCTGAGCTGCTGAGTTCCTCCAGCATTTTGTGTGTGTTGGTTGAGATAATTGTTAATCATAATACTTATCATAGACATATATCTGATTGTGTCTTTTGCACTAAGGTCTTGATTATGCTCTCTCTCTCTCTCTCTCTCTCTTCCTTTGTTTATTTACTTTCTTGTATAACTTGAGTATGAACATGTAGTTTCGATGCACATGTGATAAATCTAACTCTAGATTTCAATCAAGGAGTTAGGGTAGCTCAGTACAGATGCTCACCTTTCAGCCCAATAAGTCCATGTCAACCATGGTGTCAACCCATCTAGTCCCAATTTCCTACATTCAGCTCATATCCCTATGATTAATGTTCAGCAAACTTTAATATTATTTAATACTGTACACTCAGTGGCCATTCATTAGGTACATCTGAAGACCTGCTTGTTGATGAAAAATATCTGATCAATCTATCCTGTGGTAGCAACTCAGTGCACAAAAGCATGCAGACATGGTCAAGAGGTTCAGTTGTTGTTCAGACCAAACAACGGAATGGGGAAGAAATGGATCCAAATGACTTTGACTGTGGAATGATTGCTGGTGTCAGCCGGTTGGTTTGAGTATCTGAGAAGCTGCTGATCTCCGGGGATATTCATGCACTGTGGTCTCTAGAGCTCCAACATACATCCAGTGAGCAGCAGATTTGTGGGCAAAAATCCCTTGTTGATGAAAGAGGCCGGAGGAGAATGGCCAGACTGGTTCAAGGAGATAGGAAGGGAACAGTAACTCAAATAACCACACGTTACAACAGTGGTGTGCAGAAGAGCATCTCTGAATGCACATGTCGAACATGGGATTGGGTGGGCTACAGCAGCAGAAGATCACAAACATACACTCAGACAGTTTGAGCAATCTGGCGCTTTGCTGTCTCTGAGTTAGTTCAGTGAGGTTTGGGGCAGGGTTAGCACCTGGAAACCTGGAGGCCTGGAGATGGGATCCGAGCCCATGGTGGACTCCGTTGCTTCTCTCTGACTGAGGTGTCGAGCAAGGTTGAAGTTGATGAGGATGAAAGTGAAGGACGGGCAGGTGTTGAGAGCCATCTGCCTGTGTTTGACCGGTCTTCCGCTTCCTCATGCTAGCTGCTTTCGGAGGAAAGTGCAGGAGTATTGGGATCCATGTTGCAAGGATTGATCGGAGAGGCTGAGGACTCGTTTTAGGGGCCTTTGGGTTGATGTTTCATGTGTTTCTGGATTCTGGTTACTCTTTTTTTGTTGCAGTGTGCTGTCAGGATGACACTGAACTGAACTAAACTGAATACTACTGGACTCCTGGCTTGATGTTTAATATCTATGTGTTGTCTGCTTGCTTTTTGCCCTTTGTGTAATTTGTTCTTTTTTTTGCACATTGGTTGTTTGATATTTTCTTGAACAGGTTCCATCTTGTTTCTTTGTTTCGTGGCTGACAGTGGGAGGATGAATCACAGAATTGTATTCTGTATACATACTTCGATAATAAATTTACAGTGAATCTTTGAAATTACCTAATGAAAGCTATATGTCTATGAAATTGACCAGTCAGAAAATTGTTGGAAGGAATTTGAATTGAGTATGATTTATGATTATTTGTGTTTAGGGGTTATTAATGATACTCAGGATTGATTTAGAAAATGAAGATCCCGCCTCAGTAACTCACGGTAAGTTTTTCCCCAAAAGATCGGAAAATTAATGTTGTATATCTGATTTTCAAACAAAATGTTCTCAGAAGTCACAACATTAAAAGATATATGAGAACACAAGAGATTCTGCTGATGTTCAAAGGTTCAAAGAAAATTTATTATCAAAGTTCGTAGATGTCACTAAATACTACACTGAGATTCATTTTCTTGCAGGGAATCACAGTAGAACAAAGAAATACAATAGGATCAATGAAAAACTACACACAAAGACTGACAAACAACCAATGTGCAAAGAAAACAAACTGCAAATAAAAAAAAGAATAATAATATAATAAATATATATATATTATTGAGAACATGTGTTGTGGAGTCCATGAAAGTGAGTCCATTAGCTTCGAAATTGCGAGCAACACATGCAAAGTACAAAAGATTTGTAATGTTGTGCCATTTATAATCTTAATTTAGTCGTAGAGTCATACAAGAGTACAGCACAGAAACAGGCCCTTTGTCCCATCCAGTCTGTGCTGAAGCTTTGAAAATACCTTCTCCCATCAACCCACTCAGGGACCATAGCCCTCCATACCCCTACTATCCATGTACCTGTTCAAACTTTTCTTAAATGTTAAATTCAAGCTTGCATGCACCACGTGCTGGCAGCTTGTTCCACACTCTTACCACCCTCTGAGTGAAAAAGATTCCCCTCATGTTCCCCTTAAACTTTTCACCTTTCGCCCTTAACCCATGACCTTTGGTTGTAGTCCCACCCAACATCAGTAGAGAAAGTCTGCTTGCATTTATCGTATCTATATCCCCCATAATTTTGTATACCTCTATCAACTCTCTTCTCAATCTTTTTACGTTCCAAGGAATAAATTCATAATGCGTTCAATCTACTTATAAACTCAGGACCTTCAGTCCCAGTAACATCTTTGTAACTTTCTCTGTACTCTTTCAACCTTATTTACATCTTTCCTGTAGGTAGGCTCCATGATCCCAATAGTTGGTCTTTGGTGTGCTTGTGAGTTGGACATCCTGGCTACTTACATTCTGTGCAACAGAGTTCTGAGTTTCTCATTTCTGTGCAATAAGAAAGGTCACTGCAACCTCATCAAATGACAGAAGACAACTGGGGCCTGGCAAAACAAACCAGAATATTATCTGTCTAAAACTCAGGAGATTCTGCAGATGCTGTAAATCCCAAACAACACACACAAAATAGACAATAGACAATAGGTGCAGGAGTAGGCCATTCAGCCCTTCGAGCCAGCACCGCCATTCACTGTGATCATGGCTGATCATCCACAATCTGTACCCTTTTCCTGCCTTCTCCCCATATCCCCTCACTCCGCTATCTTTAAGAGCTCTATATAACTCCTTTTTGAAAGAATCCAGAGGATTGGCCTCCACTGCCTTCTGAGGCAGAGCATTCCACAGAACCACAACCCTCTGTGTGAAAAAGTTTTTCCTCAACTCCGTTCTAAATTGTCTACAACTTATTCTTAAACTGTGGCCTCTGGTTCTGGACTCCCCCAACATCGGGAACATGCTTCTTGCCTCTAGCGTGTCCAATCCCTTAATAATCTTATATGTTTCAATCAGATCCCCTCTCATCCTTCTATGCTGGAAGAACTCAGCAGGTCAGGCAGTATTCAAATTCAAGTTCAGATTATTGTCACGTGTGTCCCGCATGTGGCCAAATGAAACAACTCAATGCATAAAACTCACACACACAACACATAAAGTAATATCACAACATATAAATGAACAAATAATAAGGGGCATTTACGACACAAGCTAAAAAGTAAAAGCTATAATGCTACTGGCACTTCATGTGTGATGAGACCTGGGTGGTGGCAGGGAGTTCAGTAATCTCACGGACTGGGTGAAGAAGCCGTTTCCCATCTAACAGTGCTTGTCCTAACGCTATAGTACGTCCTGCCTGCTGGTAGGGGGGTCAAGAAAATTGTTGGAGAGATTGGAGGGATCATTGAAAATGCTAAGGGCCTTGCGTACGCAATGCTCTAGACAAATATCACTGCTGGGTGGAAGAGTGACCCTGATGTATCTATAGAGAGGAATAAATAGTCAACATTTCAGTTCAGACTGCTCATCAGGTCCTGATCAAGGGTCTCAGTTCAAAATGTCAACTGCTTATGCTCCTCTGTAGACGCTGCCTAACCTGGTGAGTTCCACTAACTCTCTAACATATTTCAATCCAATCAAATATTCAAGGTTTCAGCATCACTTCTAAAACTTTGACAAATGTCTATAGATGTATAGTAGAGAGTACACAGGTGTCGCTGTCTGGTATAGAAATACAAATGCCCTGAACAGAAAATCCTACAAAGAGTAGTGCATATGGCCCAGTCCATCATGAGTAAAACCATCCCAACCATTCAACACATTTACATGAAATGCTGCCACAGGAAAGTCGCCTCCATTATCAGGATTACCACCACCCCGGACACGCTCTCTTCTTGCTGCTGCCATCAGGAAGAAGGTACAAGATCCTCAGGAGTCACATCACAAAGTTCAGGAACACTTACTACCCCTCAACCATCAGGCTCTTGAACCAAAGGGAGTAACTTCACTCAACTTCACTTGCCCCATCATTGAAATGTCCTCACATCCAACCAACTCACTTTCAAAGGACTCTTCATCTCATGTTCTCAGTATTTATCGCTTATTTATTTATTTATTTTTATTTGTTTTCTTTTTTATTTGCAAAGTTTGTTGTCTTCTGCACTCTGGTTGAATGTCCCAGTTGGGTGGACTTTCATTTATTCTGTTATGGTTATTATTCTATAGAGTTATTGAGTAGGCCCACAAGAAAATGAATCTCTTGGTTGTATATGGTGGCATATATGTACTTTGATAATAAAATTTACTTTGAACTTTGAAATTTATAACAAGCCTGTAATCTATAACAACCCAGCTGCAGTGCTGTCGACAAAAAAGCCTTGCAGAGGGTGGTTAGGGGAGCAGAGAAGGTTATTGGGGTCTCCCTACCTTCTGTCCAAGACCTCTTTCGGAGTCGATGCCTCCAGAAGACACGATACGTTATTAAAGACCCCTCAGACCCTCTCCATGAACTGTTTGTTCTTCTGCCATCAGGCAAACGTTACAGGAGCATCAAAACTAAAACCACAAGGCTACTAAACAGCTTCCTCCCACAGGCAGTCAGACTGCTAAATAGCTGCTCTACCTGACTCTGCTTTGGACACTTTTAACTTGCACTGGACACTTATAACTTGATTTTAACTGACATGTGGCTGTTGTGTTTTACTATTTATTGTTATGTTTATTATTTAGTGTTGCGTTTGTTATGTTATGATTGCACTGCTCCTGAGAAACGCTGTCTCATTCTGCCCTGCAGAGCTGATGTACGGTTAGAATGACAATAAAGTTTTTTGAATCTTTGAATCTGATATTTTAGTCATGAAAAGAAAAAACGAATCAGATACATTTTGTTTGTTTTCTGCTTTGATTCTCGTTTTCTCCATTCAGTTTCTCAAAGGAACAAACTCCATGTTTCATATATAGAACTTCTAAACATATTACCATGTACTTTCCTTGTCATATATTTTATAAAATATGGGGTGTATGGAGGGTTCAGAGAGGGTAGCACCTCTGGTGAAGGGACTTGTTGTGTCCATTCTGGGTCCTCGCTCACCTTTGGGTCTCCATTGTGGACTGAGAGTGGGAAGGCGTCAGGGAGTCATGGTTGGGAAAAGGGGAAGGGAGAAGGAAGGGAGCAGGAAGCACCAGAGAGACATTCTGTAATGATCAATAAACCAATTGTTTGGAATCAAATGACCTTGCCTGGTGCCTCAGAGCTGGGTGTGTCTGCACCCACACCACCCCCACCCTGGCACTCCTTCTCTGCCACCTGTCCCACACCCCTCCCGTAGCACTCAGTCCTCGCCATTCAAAACATCCTTTGCTCCCTCCAGATTTACAAACTCGCTCTCCGTTTCACATTGACAAATTCAGTGCTGGCAAAAGTCTTAGGCATCCCAGCTATATATATTTACCTGAGACTTATGCACAGTACTGTACATGCATACGGGTACATATATATGATAGTTCATAGATATAGATGTTGAGTATGCCCACAAGAAAACGAATCTCAGGGGTGTATACAGCGACATATATGTGGGTGAGTGAGTGAAGGTGTTGATCGGCCTTACTGCTTGGGGAAAGTTTCTGTTTTGAGTCTGGTGGTCCTGCTGAAAATGTTACCACAGTTAAGGCTCATCGCCCCAATGTGGGTAAAATATTGTTTGACTTCTTGCAGCATCTTAAGTGGCGAATGACTGCCGCAGAAGTAGGTGTAAGTCATTTCAATTAACATGTACTGCCTCATTGCTCTTGATAAGCATTTCTGGCACTTCACTTCATCAGCAAAGCTGCTCGCCATTTTCTATCACATGCCTCTCCCAGTAAGACGTTTTTTACTATTTTTCTCACTTAAGATATTCGATTTACCAAGAAGCTAATGATGTCAAATAAGGTCAGTATTAATAGATTATTGACCAATGTAACATTTTGAAAAGAGGGCCAGTACAGTTTGTGATGCACATGGTTTGAACTGACTGGCAAACCCATATGAAGATAAAGCTGATAAATGGCATTTTGTTTAAATACCTTGTCATTTATGTTCGATTGCATTGTGAATTCCTCTCACATCAGAATTCTCTGCATTTATAATATTAGATATTGAAAATTCCATTTCACATTAATACCCTGAAGTTTCAGATGGTATCATTTTCGATTCTAGCAACTTGACTGATTTAAGCATTAACTCTTTGCACAACCAAGACGTTTCACAAGATTCAAGATTTAAGATTGTTTAATGGCATTTCCAGTACACAAGTTGTTGTGCGTTTAATATTTCAGTAATATTTCAGTAATCTTCTATGTATATGGTTTGATTAAGCATCCTTGTTCATTTAAATAATTCATTACAGGTTATATGTTTAAATACATGAAACGCATGCATCATCTCGCCACCACGTGATACGTGTGTGCCTCTCTTAAAGTAAGCACACTGACATTTTGGACTCCCGTCTCTTCCTTTGAATTAGATTAATGTTTTGAAGTTACAAAACATAACACAGGTGTAAAGGAGAAATAAATGGTTGTTTCTCCAGATCCAATGCAGCACAGAAAATGCACAAAATATAAAGGGCACAATAATAATAAGATACAATAAAAATACATACAAATGCAAACACGAGGAAATCTGCAGACGCTGGAATTTACTATGTTAATGCAAAGCATGATGGGATGGAGTGTATCTATTAATGTGTATTTTACTATGAAAATACATTACTATGAATTTCACTTGGATTTTTACATCTGCATTAATGGGGTTATATACAAAGAGATGTATATAATGCAGGGTCTCAACCCAAAACATTGGAAGGTCCTTTACCCCCTACAGATGCTCTCAACCTGCTGACCTCCAGCAGACTGCTAGGAGCTGTATAAAACCATAAGACACAGGAGTAAAATTAGGCCATTCAGCCCAACGAGTCTGCTGCACTGATTTTATTATGCGTCTCAACCCCATTCTCCTCCCTTCTCCCCATAACCTTTGATGCCCTGACTAATCAAAAGCTTATTAACCTCGCTTTAAATATACCCAAGGATTTGTCGTCTTTGGTAATGAATTCCACAGATTCGCCACCCTCTAGCTAGAGATACATATAGATATTGTCGATGTACAAAATCTCAAGTTATCATTTTCATACTCATATGATGTACAGCATCCTTGCCTTTAACATTTGAGACATTGAGTTCCAGTGTCCAGAAATCAAAACTCACCTCAGCACTGAACTGATTCCACAACAAATGGGCTTACATTCAAGGACTCTACAACTCATGTTCTCAGTATTATTTATATGTTTTGTATTTAATATTTATTTATATATTTGTATTCTATTCGCACAGTTTGTGTTCTTTGGCACGTTGGTTGTTGGTCAGTCTTTGTGTGTAGTTTTTCATTGACTCTGTTGTATTTCTTTGTTCTACTGAGAATCCCTGCAAGAAAATGAATCTCAGGGTGACATATTCATGCTTTGACAATAAATTTACTTTGAAATGCTTTGAAACTCTGGTTAAGATGCAATTGCAGTGTTGTATTCAGTTCTGGTCACCCCTTAGGGAAGGATGTGGGGGCTTTAAAGGGGGTGCCAGAGAGGTTTACCGTAACACTGCAATAAAAAGAACTGCTATAAAGAGAGGTCAAACAATCTTGAGTTGTTTTCTCTAAAGTAACAGGATGCTAGGGGGAGACTTGTTAGATGTTTATAGGATTAAAGGAGGCATAGATAGAGAAAACAGCAGTATCCTTTTCCCATGGTCAAAATGGCTAATACGGGAGGGTATATAAGATACTACTAGTAGGTGTACAAGATGATGAGGAGCATGAATCATGTGGATAGCCAGAGGCTGAAATGCATAACACGAGGGGGCATCGTTTTAAGGTGCTTGGAAATAGGTACCAAGGGGATGTCAGGGGTAAGTTTTTTCACACAGAGAGTGGTGGGTGCATGGAATGCACTGCTGGTGAAGGTGGTAGAGGCTGATACAATGGGGTCTTTTAAGAGCCTCTTAGATAGGTACATGGAGCTTAGAAAAATAGAGGGCTATGCACTGGGGAAATTCTAGGCAGTCTCTACAGTAGGTTACATGGTCAGCACAACATTGTGGGCCGAAGGGCCTGTAATGTGTTGTAAATTTCTATGTTCTATGTAGAGGGCATGTATTCAAGGTGAGGGGGTTAAGTTCAGTGGAGATTTGTAGAGCAAGTAGTTTTTCACACAGAGAGTGGTGGGTGCTTGGAATGTGCTGCCAGGATAATGCTGGAGACATACAAAAGAGGCATTTCAGAAGCTATTAGATTAGGGGTTCCCACGGACCCCTCAGTTAATGGTAGGGGTCCATTGCTTAAAAAAGATTGGGAACCCTTGCCTTAGATAGTTAGGCACACGAATGTGCAGAGAACGGAGGGAGATTAAAATTGTGTCGGCAGAAGGGATTAGTTTAGTTAAGAATTTAAGTTGGGCGGTATGGTAGCATAGTCATTAGCACAATGGTTTACAGATCGAGCGACCCGGGTTCAATTCCCACCGCTGTCTGTAAGGAGTTTGTACATTCTCCCTGTGATCATGTGGATTTCTTCCAGGGTCTCTGGTTTCCTCCCTCAGTCTAAAGATGTATCCACTAGTAGGTTAATTGGTCATTATAAATTCTGTGATTAAGCTAGGATTAAATGAGGGGTTGCTGGGCGGCTCGAAAGGCCAGAAGGGCCTATTCCGTGCTATCTCAATAAATAAATAACTAGTTCGGGGCCTGTACTTGTTCTGTGTTCTTGGGCTCAGAGATTGTCAGGAAGATCAGTGTTTATCACCCAGGAGAAAATCGTTGCCTTCTTGAACTACAGGTAAAGGAAATTGCCACTGTGTTGCTGAGTAGAGAGTTTGAGAATGTAGGCCCAATGATGATCGAGGACTGGTGAAGTTCTGAGGCAGCATGGTGTGTGATTTGGGCAGGGCTCTACAGCTGCTCCCATATGCCTGTCGCCATGGCTGTTTTAACCGGTAGATGTTTCAGGCTTGTGAAGTGCCTCGGCAAGTAACTGCAGCGCATTTTGCCCTTGGCACACATCGAAGGTGCAGGAGGAATGAATGATTCAGGTGACTGACGTGTCCAGCATCTTTTGAAGATATATCTTCAAATATCTACACCACGGTAGCGTAGTGGCTAGCATGACGCTATAACAGCCTGGGGTATCAGAGTTTCGAGTTCAATTCCAATGTCCTCTGTAAGGAATCACAAACAAGAGAAAATCTGCAGATGCTGCAAATCCGAGCAACACACACAAAATGCTGGAGGAACTCAATAGGCCAGGCAGCATCTATGGAAAAGTGTACAGTCAACGTTTTGGGCCAAAACCCTTTGGTAGGACAGGAGAAAAAAGGCTGAGGAGTAGATTTAAAAGGTGGGGGGAGGGAGACAGAAACACAAGATGCCAGGTGAAACCTGGAGGGGGAGGGATGAAGTAAAGAGCTGGGAAGTTGATTGGTGAAAGAGACAGAAGGCCATGGCAGAAAGAAAAAGGGGGGAAGGAGCACCAGAGGGAGGTGATGGGCGGGCAAGGTGATAACATTTATGGTTATCACCTTGCGTCACCTATTCACCATTCACTCACCTGGCGTCACCTATTACCCAGCCTCTCCTTCTTCCCCTCCCCTTTTTATTCTAGCATCTTCCCCCTTCCTTTCCAATCCTGATGAAGAGTCTCAGCCTAAAATGTTGACTGTTTATTCCTCTCCATGGATGCTGCCTGATCTGCTGAGTTCCTCCAGCGTTTTGTGTGCATTGCTCTGGATTTCCAGCTTCTGCGGAGTCTCTTGTGTTTATGGGAATACTTCCTGATTCAAACAACCACAATTCTATCTTAAAGTGAACTTGAATGGGAGATTGACTTAAAGGAATCTTCTGGGAAAGGACAGATTCTGAGCAACACAAACAAGATGCTAGAGAATCCCAGCAGGTATATGAAAGTGAATAAATCATCGACGTTTTGGGCTGAGATCCTTCATCACGACTGGAAAGGAAGTGGGGAGATACCAGAATAAAAAGGTGGGGAAGGGGAAGGAGGTGATAGGTGACGCTATGTAAGAAGGAAAGGTAAGGAGCTGGAGAAGAAGGAATCTGATAAGAAAGGAGAGTGGCCCACAGGAGCTGTTTAACCATTGAGGTGATTAAGCTGGGCAACTCAGGAAGAGTTGTCGCTGTCCTGGGAATTTTGAAATTCCTTCATCTAACACCTGAGGAAGTGTCTCCGCCCAAAATGTCGACTGTTTATTCTTTTCCATAGATGCTGCCTGACCTGCTGAGTTCCTCCAGCCTTTTGTGTATGCTGCTCTGGATTTCCAGCCTCAGCACCCTCTCCTGTGCTTGTGAATTACTTAGAGTTATAGCTATTTTTACACTTCAGTTATTATTAAAAATATTGATATATCCGCAAGCAAAATGATTTTCATGCAGATTTTTGTTCAGTGATATTGTTAAGGAGGGCTAAACGTGCACAGACGTCTGTATTTGCTCACTTGTTGAACATGTTCAAGGCTAAGAGTGATTGATTTTTTTCGGGCTCTAACAGACTGGAATACAGCAATCAGGAGGGATGTTGTCTTGATGTCTGGATTGTCAGTGAATGTCAGGACACCTTCGAGGTGCCGTTCCCCCCTTGGGTTTCCTACTTTCCTATTCAACATTGCTTCCAAATATTCTTTTCAATCGATTGGTGTCAACACATTGCTTGAGTTCCTTAAAGATTTAAAAGTTCAAAGTAAATTTATTATCAAAGTATGTACTGTATATCAAATACGACACTGAGATTTATTTTCTTCCAAGAATTCACAGTAGAACAAGAAACACAATAGAATCAATGAGAAACCACACCCAAAAAACGAAAAGCGACCATTATGCAAACTAAGGCATACTGTTCAAATACGAAACAAACAAATAAATATATAGATAGATAAATGAATAAATAAGTAGATAGATAAATGAGCAGATAAACAGATGGACAGATAGACAGAAAGATAGATACAGACATAGAATTGAAAACATGAGTTGTAGAGTCTTTGAAAATGAGTCCATAAGTTGTGTTCAGAGATCAGAGATCATTCAGAGATGAATGAAGATGTCCACCTTGGATGGGTTGAGTTGTTCTCTGATCTTGGCAATCCATTTGCAAACGTTTCGTCACCATACGAGGAGACATCATCAGCGTGCTGTTCACTTGTGGTGTGTCCTCTGAATGCTTGGCCTTACATACTTTCTAAAGGCCACGCTTTGCAAATGGATCGCCAAGATCGGAGAACAACTCAACTCAACTATCAACCACCCAAGCGAAACATTTTCAGAGTTATTTCCATGTCCACTCTGGTTCAGGAGCCTGATGGTTAAAAGCAAACAGCTGTTCCTGCACTTAGAAGTGAAAAGCATTGTTGAAATCACACTGTAGGCTTTGACAATAAAATCCAACATTCAAAAGACAGAGAGAGATTATGTAAGATATTTTGTTGCATTTGAAAATAAACTTGCATTCGTCTTAGCTGAGAAAAATTAAGCCAAGATTTTTTTCTGTGGTAATAACTGGAAATTAATACTTAATCCTTATTGCCCAAGAGATGACAGAAATGAGCAGTTCATATTCAACTGGAACAAAAATCAATTTATAATAAAATTTTATTCCCAATGGGACTGCAAAGTGCACGATGCCCAAAGATTCCTGATCTCTGATGATGTTCTAACCTTTAACTTGCTGCAGGACATCCAGAGGTATTGCTCTTGACCTTGTATACATTTAATTTCAAAGGCAGCATAAAAAATTGAATGCATTAAATTACGCATTTTTACATAAAGTATTCATGAACGATAGCTTGCATTGCCTTCAACAAGCCTCCAAACTCAGGAATATTGATATAAATTGTGACTGCAGACCAGCCTAGGAGTAACATTGTTTTGCTAATGTGCCATAAACTTTACATAGTTTTTGCACATCGTTTGATGGGCCAGAAGAAGCCATAATCAATGTAGTATGAGAAACAAATGCATTCCTAATGGTACGTTTGCATTAACCATATAACATTGCTCTTAAATGAAGAGGATGTTTTAATATTGTTTAAAAGCTTGTTTGAAAACTGCATTTTAAGCACTTAGAGCCAAATGAAAACAGCACATATGCGCTGCTTTATCTTTCAAATTGGAGGAGATGATGCCAGAACATTAAACTAGGTTTTAAAGTCAACATCACTAAATGCTCTGCTAATCATGGTCACATCTCCTGCCACAGGAGACTAACAAAATCAACTATAACTGTCTGAGTACTAGGTGCGTACTTGAAGCCAATGGGAAGAGAAATTGAGCCTAGTATAAAATCAAGATTTGAGATTGTTTAATGTCATTGCTAGTACACAAGTGTAAGGGTGATCAAAGTAATTGTTACTCTAGATCTGGTGCAGCAGGAAAAAACGCAGTAAGATAAAGATCGCAATACTAAAACACACAATAAATAGAAATATGTAAGATTGATTGTATGTCCATAAAGTGACACTAGACACAGAGGTGTCTACAGATGAAGAGGCTCTGACAGGAAATGATAAGGTATTGGTGATTGGAGGTTGTGGAGGGGTTGATTAGTGGGCAAAGGTGTTGATCAGCCTTATAGCTTGGAGAAAGTACCTTTTTTTGAGTCTGATGGTCCTGCCGCAGATGATACATAGCTTCCTCCCTCATACAAGTGGGACTAACAGTCCATGATCAGGGTACCAAGGAGAACCAAGTACCCTTATTATGCTAAATAGTTTCCTTTTCCTTCTTACTATGAGTACAAAATGCTAATCCCTAATCTTTCCACATAACAAAAATATTTCATTCCCGGATTGATTCCACCTTATTGGAAAGGATCAGGTATAACGTTTGAGATGATCTTGGGTGGGTTAGTGGAAGAAGGTGTTGATCAGCCTAACTGTTTGGGGAAAGTAACTGTTCTCTGAGTCTGGTGGTCCTGGTGTGGATGCTACGTAGCCTCTTCTCTGATTGGAATGTGACATACGGTCCATGAGCAGGGTGTGTGGAATCCTTCATGATGTTACTGGCTTTTTTCCGGCACCTTTCTGTATATATGTCCTTGAGGGTGGGTAGGCTGTTGCCAATGAGACACTGGAAGTTTTGACTACCCATTGTAGAGCCTTCCCATTCACCACAGTGCAGTTTCTGTTAGATCCCAACATTCACCAACGCTTCTACTTCCTCACCAGGCAAAAGAAACTTGGCATGTTCCCGTTGACCCTTACCAATTTATATCAATAGAAGCTATCCTATCTGAATGCATAATGGCTTGGTACGACATCTACTCCACATGAGTCTGCAAGAAACTGCAGATAGTTGTGGACACAGCTCAGCACGTCACAGAAGCCAGCCTCCCCTCCATGGACTCTATCTACATTCTCACTGCCTCAGTATAGAGCCAGCATAAACAAAGCCCCCATGCACCCCAGACATCGGTCTTCCACCAGTCAGAAGATACAAAAGCCTGGAAATACATAACACCAGGCTCAAGAGCAGCTTTTAACCCCGCTGTTATAAGAGCATTAAATGGTTCCATAGTACAATATGGGGATGGCAGGGTGGAGATATATCTCTACCAAAGGAGGTGTAAGACACTCCTTCCCTTTGCTAGCTTGTAGGTCTCCCTTGGGAAGGTGTAGCACCTGCTTAGACCCCGACCAGGCTCATGTGAAGCCACAGGAGCAGGTGGATGGTTGTATGAGCAGCTGGTACATATCACAAGTCCTGGTTATGTGACCACTGACACCAGGTAGACAAACTCTGAAGAGTATTGATAATGGCTGGGGTCACCCGTCTTGTAAAGACACTGCCCAGAAGAAAGCAATGGAAAACCACTTCTATAGAAGAATTTGCCAAGAACAATCATGGTCATGAGACAGTGATCGCCTGTATCATACGACACGGCACATAATGACTGAGTACGATGAGATGGATGCTTGACCTCATAAGCTACTTAGTTTTGATTTTGCTCCTTCACTGCACTTTTTCTGTAACTGTAATATTTGAGTCTGCATTCTGTTATTGTTTTACCTCAATGCACTGTGTAATGATCTGATCTGTATGACAGTATACAAGGCAAGCTTTTTGCTCCATCCAATTCCATTTAGCACCATCATGGAATCATAGAGTACTACAACACAGAAGAATGACCTTCGGCCCATCTACTCCATGCCAAACCATTGTTCTGCCTAGTTGAATTGAATTGACTTTATTACTTACATCCTTCACATACATGAGGAGTAAAAATCTTTACGTTATGTCTCCATCTAAATGTGCAACGTGCAATTCATAGTAAATTGTAATAAATAGTATGTACAACAGGACAGTCAGTATAACATAGATTTACAATTGTATCAGCATGAGTTAAGCAGTCTGGAGGCCTGGTGGAAGAAGCTGACCTGGAGCCTGTTGGTCCTGGCTTTTATGCTGTGGTACCATTTCCCAGATGGTAGCAGTTGGAACAGTTTGTGATTGGGGTGACTCGGGTCCCCAATGATCCTTTGGGCCCTTTTTACACACCTGTCTTTATAAATGTCCTGAATATTGGGAAGTTCACATCTACAGACGCACTGGGCTGTCCGCACCACTCTCTGCAGAGTCCTGCGATTGAGGGACGTACAATTCCCATACCAGGCCGTGATGCAGCCAGTCAGGATGCTCTCAGTTGTGCCCCTGTAGTAAGTTGTTAGGATTTGGGGACCCATTTTAATCTTCTTCAAACATCTGCGGTGAAAGAGGCGCTGTTGTGCATTTTTCACCACACAGCTGCTATGTACAAACCACGTGAGATCCTCAGTGATGTGTATGGCAAGGAACTTAAAGCTGTTCACTCTCTCAACCCCAGATCCATTGATGTCAATAGGGGTTAGCCTGTCTCCATTCCTCCTATAGTCCACAACCAGCTCCTTTGTTTTTGCGACATTGAGGGAGAGGTGGTTTTCTTGACACCACTGTGTCAGGGTGATGACTTCACTATAGGCTGCCTCGTTATTATTTGAGATTAGGCCAATCAATCCAGTATCACCAGCAAATTTAATTAGCAGATTGGAGCTGTGGTTGGCAACACAGTCATGAGTATACAGAGAGTAAAGGAGGGGGCTTAGGACACAGCCCCGAGGGGCACCTGACTTGAGAGTCAGAGGGGCAGACCCAGTCTTCTCAACCTTCTTTATTCCATTCACCCTAACCATTTACTGAGGAGTCCGTGAACCCCAAGCTGGGAATCCCTGAATTAGACCATAGCCCGCTGTACCCCTCCCATCCATGTACCTCTCCAAATTTCTCTTAAATGTTGAAACTGCACCCACTAGGTCTGGCAGCTCCTTCCACACTCTCGCCATCCTCTGAGTGAAGAAGTTCCCTCTCATGTTTCTCTTAAACATTTCACCTTTCATACTTAATCCATGAGCTCTATTTCTAGTCTCACCCAACCTCAGTGGAAAAAGCCTGCTTGCATTTACCCTATCTATTCCCCTCATTTCCCCTGTATATCCAGTAGTCACTGGGAAGCGCAAGCCCCGACTATCCCCTCACGAACATGCTTGGACTCAGAATTTAAACCTTACTCACAAAGACAGACATTCTATGGAGCCACCATTTTTCAATACTACTCAGTGAATCAGTCAATTATGCTCGCACTGGGATTTATAAATCTGCTTCTCGAACACAATAAGAACAATTCAAAGTCAAAGTCAAATTTATTATCAAAGTACCTATACGTTACAATATAAGACCATAAGAAATAGAAGCAGAATTAGACCATTTGGCCCATCGAGTCTGCTCTGCCATTTCATCATAGCTGATTCAATTTTTCTCTCAGCCTCAATCTCCTGCCTTCTCCTCATATCTCTTCATGTCTCTTCATGTCCTGACCAATTAAGGAGCTATCAACCTCTGTCTTAAATATACATAAAGACTTGGCCTCCACAACTGTCTGTGGCAAAGAATTCTACAGATTCACCATTCTCTGCCTAAAGAAGTGTGGGCACTTGGCCAAGTGATTAAGGCATTGGACTAGCAACCTGAAGGTCGTGAGTTCAAGCCCCAGCCGAGGCAACGTGTTGTGTCCTTGAGCAAGGCACTTAATCAGACATTGCTCTGCGACAACACTGGTGCCAAGCTGTATGGGTAATGCCCTTCCCTTGGACAATATTGGTCTCGTGGAGAGGGGAGACTTGCAGCATGGGCAACTGCTGGTCTTCCATACAACCTTGCCCAGGCCTGCACCCTGGAGAGTGAAGACTTTCCAGGCATAGATCCATGGTCTTGCAAGACTAACGGCTAAAGAAATTCCTCCTCATCTCCATTCTAAAATGAAGCCCTCTATTCTGAGGCTGTGTCCTCTGGTCTTAGACTCTCTCACCAAAGGAAACATCCTCTCCACATCCACTCTATCAAGGCCTTTCACCATTCCATAGGTTTCAATAAGGTCACCCCTCATTCTTCTAATTTCAGTAATTACAGACCCAGAGCCACCAAACGCTCTTCATATGACAAGCCATTCAATCCTGGAATTATTTTCGCGAACTTCCTTTGAACCCTCTCCAGTTTCAGCACATCCTTTCTAAGATAAGGGGCCTAAAACTGCTCATAATACTCCAACTGACTATAGTGTCTCAATATTACGTTCTTTTATATTCTAGTCATGTTGAAACCAATGCTAATATTGCACTTGCCTTCCTCACGCAGGCATATCCCACCTTGGGATTCATTTTCTTGTGGGCATTTACAGAAAAAGAAAGAGATACAATTGAATTCATAAAAACTATACATAATTAAAGACTGACAAACAACCAATGTGTAAAAGAAGACAAATTGTCCAAATAAAAAAAAATACTGAGAACATGAGTTGCAGGGTCCTTGAAAGTGAGTCTGTAGGTTGTGAATTCAGTTCAGCGCTAATGGTGAGTGAAGTTATCCATGTCAGTTGGGGAGTTTTGTTGGTTGTGGATGATAACTATTCCTGAACCCAGTGATGTGGGACCTAAGGCTTCTGTACCTCTTACCCCAAGGTATTAGTTAAAAGAGAGCAGGCTCTGGATGGTGGTGGTCCTTGATGATGGATACGGCATTCTTATGGCAGCACTCCTTGTAAGTGTGCTCTATGGTGCAAAAGGCCTGTGATGGACTGGGTTGTATCCAGCAGTTTCTGTGGAGTTTTCCATTCCCTGGGTATTGCTGTTTCCGTAACAGGCTGTGATGCAACCAGTTAGGATACTCTCCACGCTGCATCTATAGGACTTTGCTGGGATCCCTGGTAGCACAGTGGAAAAGGTACTATATGCTCATACTGAACCCTGTTCCTATAAATCAGGGGTTCCCAACTTTCTTATGCAATAGACCACTACCATTAACCGAGGGGTCCATGGTCCCCAGGTGGGAACCCCTGCTATAAGCCAACCAGCTTTAAATTGGCTAGGGGGAACGTTACTGGATTAGTATTGAAGAAGCCTGAGCTCACAATAGTGTGTGAGCTAAAATGTTGCTTAAGATCTATGGAAGTATAAAATTTGTATGAGTAAAAATCACTGTTAGATTGTGGTAAACACACAAATGAAACTCAATGAAGCAAGAGCCATTTGGTTCTAAATGTAAGTGCAACAACACATCCATGTGATTCTTTGCTGCGCTCTGAAGCAGTCCAGGTGACGTGCAAATAACCAATAACCAGCTACGTCTTTGGCACGTGTGAGGTCAGAGGATCACACAGAGGAGACCCAGGAAGTCACCGGGAGAAGGTGTAAACTCCACACAGACAGCACGGGAGATCACAAGTAGGAGGTGACTGAGGGTCAGGATCAAACTGGGGCCACTGGTGCTGTGAGACCGAAAAGTTCAAAGTTCAAAGTAAGTTTATTGTCGAAGTGCAAACATGTCACCATATACAACCCTGAGGTTTGTTTTCTTGCGGGCATACTCAGTAAACCCAAGAACCATAATCGAATCAATGAAAGACCACACCCAACAGGACGGACAACCAGTGTAGCAGAGACAATAAATTGTGCAAACACAAAAGAGGAAATAAATAAGCAAGCAAGCAAGCAATAAATATCAAGAACATGAGATGAAGAGTCAATGAATGTGAGTCCATTGGTTGTGGGAACAATTCATTGATGGGGTGAGTGAAGTTGAGTGAAGTTATCCCCTCTGGTTCGAGAGTCTGATGGCTAAGAGGTAACAACTGTTCCTGAACCTGGTGGTGTGAGTTTTGAGGCTGCAGTATCTTCTTCCTGATGGCAGCAGTGAGAAGAGAGCATAACCTGGGTGGTGGAGCCCCTGATGATGGATGCTGCTTTCCTCCAACAATGCTCCATGTGGATGTGCTCAACGGCGGGGAGAGCTTTGCCCGTGATGGACTGGGCCATATCCACTACTTTTTGTAGAATTTTCCATTCAAGGGCACTGGCGTTTCCATCCCAGGCTGTGATGTAACCAGTCAATATACTCTCCACCACACCAACTGCTGTAACAGCAAGGCACTGAAATCATTGTAGCACTAACAAGGCCACAGCAGTCCTGTTAAAGTGATTACCCATCGCCAAAGCAAAGTCTTACAGCAAGGTTTGCTGGTAAATGATATGCACAATAGATTGGCCGTATTCTGAGCAATTCTTTCACAAGAAATAAACTGGTAAATTGTTTTATTTTCCTAATATGTACTGAGGTACAGTAAAAATCTTTGTTTTGCATGCCACCCATCCAGATCATTTCATTCTTGAGGCCTTCCGTAGACCGTAAGGCATGTAAATGCCCGACGCAGGCCTCTCATGGTCTGAGTCGACGTTCCCCTCCGTAGACCGAGGTCAACCACGGATGATGTGTCCCAGTTGTCTACGTTATTCCCATGCAGCAGGCCCCCCTCTCCGTGCAGCTGATGAATCAAAAGCTAATGCAGAGTCTGATGCAGTTTAGCACCAGTGCATCGCAAGAGTTGCCAGTCAGCATTGAACTCAACATGGGGCTGCCTTGGGGACTCAAACTCCCGATTTTTCCTCTGGGTTTATTCCCGAAGCTTTCCCCGTGAGTGGGTATAGTCGCAAAGCAGCGGAGTTTGAGATCAGAGTTTCCTTCTCCTAGATGAGCTGCCAACCATGGCTGGCAAGCCCCATCTGCCTGAAGTGAATGTTTTTAAGGTGCCAGTAACCTGCCTTTGCCCCTCCTCCTGTCAGTAGAAACAGTTCGGCAGGGCTTAGTAGCTAAGCCATGTGTGAAAGCCAAGACCTTAACTTGGTTCTCAGAGGCTATTTGAGATGCACACCATTGGAAGCATAAGTAGGCAGTGGAAGTTTATCCCCACTACGACCCGCAGCTATGACGACCTTAAGGAACCTCATTTCATTATAGCAGGCATTGAGGCAGTACAAGGGAGAACAATAACAGAATGCAGAATAAAGTGTTGCACTTACAGAGAAAGTGCTGTGCAGGCAGACAGGAAGGTGCAAAGGCATAGCAAAGTAAAATGTGAGGTCAAGCATCCATCTTATTGTACAAGAGGTCAGTACAACAGTTTGATAACAGTGGGATGGGAGTGACCCTTAAGTCTTGTGGTTGGTGCTTTCAGGCTTTTGTATCTTTTACCCAATGGGAACTGTTGCTGCATCATCATCTGGTATGGGGAGGAGGGGTGCATAGGATCGAAATAAGCTGCAGAAAGTTGTGAACGTGGTCAGCACCACCATGGGCACTAGCCTCCATTGCATTCATAGTATAGACAATGAACTTCATGACATACACCGGTGATAGCTTTGGGCTGAACATCTTCATGGACAATATTAAAACAAGCAGACGACTGAACTTTGGCAGCCAATATAGATTAAGTTTTCAGTTATCCTAGAACAGGTACACACTAACCACCTTCCCTCACCAATTTGTTTTCCCTTATCAACTTTATTCCTTCTCTTTCCCTTCTCCTCCCTCATGACCTACCCATCACTCATCTCTCTGGTTCCTCACCCCTGTCTATTCCATAGTCAACTATCTTCTCCCATCAAATTCTTCCTTCTTCAGCCCATTGTCTCTTCCACTTATCACCTCCCAGTTTCTCGCATTATTCCTACTTCCCACCCATTTACCTTGAATAGACATTGAAGCTTTGGACACTACCTCACTTTTTTTAATATACAGTATTTTTGTTTTTGCACATTTTAAATAATCTATTCAATATATGTAATTGATTTACTTGTTTATTTATTATTAAGTTTTATCTTATTTATTACAATTTTTTTTTCTGTCTCTGCTAGATTGTGTACTGCATGGAACTGCTGCTGCTAAGTTAATAAATTTCACGTCACATGCCGGCGATAATAAACCTGATTTTCATTCTGATTCTCTGACCTAGACAGATCTATCACCCACCAGCTCGTGCTCCTCCCCCTCTCTGCTTTATTTTTATTCTGGCTTCCTTTCCAGTCCTAATGAAAGGTCTCAGCCCAAAACACTGATTGCTCATTCCCTCTATAGATGCTGCCAGCCCTGTTCAGTTTTTGAGGCATTGTGTACGTGTGTTGCTCTGGATTACCAGCATCTGGAAAACCTCTGGAGCTCCACAGATGCAAACTTCCTTCTTAATATGGAAGTTGAAGTTCTAATGGATTTAATCACTTTATTACACACAGTCAATCCTCTGCTTACAAATTCAATTTATGTTTTTTCATTATCATCCTGACAAACCATTGCAGCACATAGAAAAAGGGAATTCTTCATTCATGTGATAGTATTGCAGCTACTATAGCACTTTTAAACAATAATGTTTTTGTAACGTAGGAGATGGAAGGTGATATCAGTGAGAAGTGGCCCTGGTCAATGTCTCAGGATCAGAATCAGGTTTACTAGCACTGACAGACTGTACGGCAAGAAACTGTTGTTTTGTGGCAGCAGTACAGTGCAATACATAAATATAACATCAATTATAATAAGAACACTATATGTATATATAAACTAAGAAATATGTATTTACAGTATGTTTATGTCAATTGTATTGCAGCCACAAGACGACAAAACTACATATGCATATTTCTATATAGTACTGTGCAAAAGTCTTAGGCACATACAGTATATAAAGCTATGATGCCTGAGATCCTTGCACAGAACTGTATTTATCAATGTGGTGCAGAAAGCAACTTTGTAAATCTGGCGGGAGCAAAGGATATTGGGAATGGCGAGGGTGAAGTGCCATGGGAGTGCCAGGGGCAGGGGGTGGCGCGGGTGCAGACTCACCCAGCCCTGAGACACCAGGCAAGGTCATTTGATTCTAAACAATTGGTTTATTGATCATTACAGAATGTCTCTCTGGTTCTTCTCGCTCCCTCCCCTCTCCCTTCCCCTTTTCCCAACTATGATTTCCCCTCTCCCTGCCCCCTTCCCACTCTCAGTCTACAATAGAGACCCATATCAGAATCAGGTTTATCATCACTCACGTATGTCATGAAATTTGTTGTTTTTTGCAGCAGTACAGTGCAATACATAAAATTACCGCAGTACTGTGCAAAAATCTTCGACACTCTAGCTATAGATATGTGCCTAAGAGCTTTGCACAGTAGTATAGCTATATAGTAAAGGAGGTATATTTGTTAGATATAGAAGGGATGTAATATATATTCCTAAAGCTACAAATGCTGGAAATCTGAAATCAAATCAGAAACACTCAGTGAACAGTATATATTGACACTGAATCAGAGTTAATATTTCAGATTTGATGTATGATGAGGGGTCTTTCACTATTTCCACAGATGCTGCCTGATCTGCTGAGTCTTGCCATTCTCCAGACTGTTTTAGTATAGAGTTCGTTCGTTCATTATGTGCCGTGTCGTATGATGTGGGAAATCATGGTCTTTCCTTACCATTCTTGGCAATTTTTCTACACAAGTGGTTTGCTATTGCCTTCTTCTGGGCAGTGCCTTTACAAGATGGGTGACCCCAGCCATTATCAATACTCTTCAGAGATTTTCTGCCTGATGTCAGTGCTTGTATAACCAAGACTTGTGATAAGCATCAGGTGCTCATACGACCATTTACCCCCTGCTCCCGTGGCTTCATGTGACCCTGATCGGGGGGCTAAGCAGGTGCTACACCTTGGCCAAGGGTGACCTGCAGGCTAGCGGAGGGAAGGAGCACCTTACACCTCCTTTGGTAGAGATGTATCTCCACCCCGCCACCCAAGAGTGGTCATAGTTATAAAACTGGAAATTGTGACAGCCAATGTGTATGCAGCAAGCTCAAATTCAGATTAATTTATCACGTGCACATTGAGACATACAGTGAAATGCATCGTTTCCGTTAACAACCAACACAACCTAAAGATGTGCTGGAGGCAGCCCACAAGTGTCGCCACACATTTCAACGCCGCTAACATCCAGCAGAATAATACAAGCAACAGCAACAGAACAACAACAGCAGAACAAGCCCCGTTTCTCCTTCCCACCCCCTCACTCGCACACATAGACAGGCCTCCAGCCCCGGGACTGGCCTCCTCCAGGCCTCCAACCCCGGGACTGGCCTCCTCCAGGCCTCCAACCCCGGAACTGGCCTCCTCCAGGCCTCCAACCCCGGGACTGGCCTCCTCCAGGCCTCCAGCTCCAGTGGACTCGCAGACCTACAGATATCGGACCTCTGACTTCTCCTGTGGACTTGCACACCCAGGGTTTTGGCCATCAGGCCATGACTTCCAGACATCTGATCGACCTTTGAACTTGCCAATGATGGGACTCTGAACCCTGGATTCACCAGTGATGGGACCCCAAACCTCGAACCCCAGGCCTCGATGTCCAGACATCTGATCAATCTTTGAACCTGCTGATGACAGGACCCCGAACCTTGAACTTCAACCCCAGGCTTTGTACTCCTGACTTGCTAACTGACGAAAGGTCTCAGCCCAAGATGTCGACTGGATCTCTTCCTATAGATGCTGCCTGGCCTGCTGTGTTCCACCAGCATTTTGTGTGTGTTCCATCATGATTGGGTGGTTTAGACACTGTAGCTGCTTTTCCCATTGGTTAGCTGCCTGGTATCCAGTTTCAAATGTCCTAAATATATACAGGGTAGGTGTGGGAAGCTCTTTTGCTCTTCCTTTGTTTAAGGCAAGCAGTGCACATGACCATTGGGAAGGTATGCTCTGGGCATGCTTTTAACTAAGTATGTTTGTTGAATATTCAGCTTTGTAGTTTCTGTAACTTGGGGGACGTGATGTTTGGTCAAATGTTTACTTTTTGTAAATAAATGATTAATACACCTATTCACGGTCAGTGTTTTTTGTCTCACTTGCCAGCCCCGCAAACCTGATTCAACATATACACATTGACCTGGAGAGTCACAAGCTATCGTCCTCACTCGTCTTTATTCGTAGCGCATGCTGGTCTGACGTCCGTCTATGATGCCTTTCGTTGCATGTCTACGCCACAGGCCTTCAAATGTGGATCACAGAGCGGAGTCCTAGACTCTAGTCGCCCTCAAGCTGCACCCTGCTGCTGATCTGTTTCTGTGCTATCGATTCACATCCAACTCACCAGGTGATACATTTTTACACTTCTCCAAAGATCGTCACCTTGTCATAGTGGAGAGGATTGTGAACTCCTGAGATGTCTTCTGGAGTTTAGCCAACCGGCACTTAGCTCCTGCTCAGGTCATCAGTGGTGGTAAGTTCGAGGAGAGGTTCCAAACAAAGAGCAAACCAACCAAGACCTCAGCAGTGGAGCTGGTGGAAGAAGACAACACATCGCACCAGCAGTGAAGGCGGAGGAAGGCTGCAGCAGTGAAGGGTCTTCAGTTATCTCGAATTCCATGCACTAGACATTGAACCCAATTTATCAACGTCCATGTGATGGCTACCTGTGCTTCAGCCTCCCCACCATAAACAAAATCATGCACATTTCTCCATTAAAGGAATCACCCTAACATCCCAGTTATGTGGATCTTGACTGGCCTCTACACTTTCCTGAGGACCCACCAATAGACAACACCTTAATTCTCCTGCATGGGACTTTAACATTTAACCGCATTTCCTTAAATTCCAGACACCGTTGTCTCTCTTAAGGAATATCCTCACAAACATGATTAGGAAAAACTTGTCTCTTCAGGAATCTTGTGCTTTAACACAATCCCACATTATAGCATAGATTCCTCTTCTGCCACATTGAGGCCGCTCTCAGAGCGGAGGAGCAACACCTGATAATCCATCCAGGTAGCCTCCAACCTGATGGCAGAAACATCGATTTCTCCTTCCGGTAAGTATTTTTTTCTCTCTTCTCTTTTCCCCTCCCTGTTCCCTCTTCTTCTATTTCCCACTCTGGCCTCTTACCTCTCTCTTCATCTGCCTATTGCCTCCCCACGGTGCCCTTCCTTCTTCCCTTTCTCCTACGGTCCACCCTCCTCTCAATACAGATTCCTTCTTCTCCAGCTCTTTACCTTTCCTACCCACCTAGCTCCACCTATCACCTTCTATCTTGTCCTCCTTCCTCTCCCTCCCACCTTTTTATTCTGCCATCTTCCCCCTTCCTTTCCAGTCCCGAAGAAACGTCAACTGTTATTCATTTCCAGAAGATGCTGCCTGACCCACGGAGTTCCTCTAGCATTTTGTGTGTTACTTCTAAGTAGCTGCCTAACAAGCTGCCTTAGATATTCCCAGGCACTGATATGTCAAGAGTAGTTTTCTTTTCTTGACGTATAAATAGAAAGAGTTTGGTTCAGTGATATAAATTCCTTTGAGTACTGACCTATATTTAAGAAGGTTTCACATGTTTAGCATTAACAGTTTATAGAATTTATATGGATAAGCACAGATAAAATGGGGAAAAAAGTGTTCAAAAGGAACGGCAATGAAAGATAAAACTATGTAACCAAGCAGAGCTTATTTAGCTTTATTGATTTTCATTGTGTGCATTTGGCATACCAATCAACGTGAAGATGTAAGACCAAAATCTGTGTACATTTGCTAAGACAGAATATAAGTGGGATATGATCTACTTGTAAGTTAATAGAGACATAGGGCACAGGAACAGGCCATTTGGCCCATCTAGTTTGTGCCAAACCATTATTCTGCCTAGTTCCCTCAACCTTTACCTGGACCTCAGCCCTCTGTATCCCTCCCAACCCTATACTTATCCAAACTTCTCTTAAATGTTGAAATCGAACCCGTATCCACCACTTCTGCCAGCAGCTCATTCCACACTCGCACCAGCCTCGCAGTGAAGGAGTCTCCCCCCTCATGTTCCCCTTAAGTATTTCATCTTTCACCCTTAACCCATGACCTCTGGTTCTCATCGCAACCCAACCTCGGTGGGAAAAGCCCGTTTGCATTTATCACGATCTCTACCCCTCATAATTCAGCATAGCTGATTACTCATTCCCATTTTCTATCCCTTTCTCAGACTGGGCACATTCATGGTGGCTTACAATTCTGAAACATCACTTTAATTGTCTCCAATTGACAATACCATACCAGATTTTAAAAGCAGCATGACTTCCAGTGAGGAAGGTGGAATAAATCTGTGCCTGTGATTGAAAGGGTTAAACTCAAATGAAAGGTTAAAAAATGTATGAAATCATATGGAACCTGCGCCACCCCCCCCCCCAAGAGTACAGCTGGAAAACACTTGCAGAAAATAGGGCTTTTATTGACAAGAGGGTGACGCCTGTGGAGTGTAAGCAATCAGAATTCTCTTCAGGGTGGGGTTCTTCACACAATCACATCTGCAATTACCGAATATATCAATAAATCTAATAGTTCTCTTTTTTAAAAAAAAATCGCTTTACTGGAGTTTAGCAGAGACAAACCGGGTTGATGTTTGACTATTTGCTATTAGGAAAACCTTGGTTCTGTTTACTTGGAGCTTATTAGACCTCATTGAATGCCTATAAAAGCACTTGATCAATAACACTGGGAGTGATGGAGATTTGGCTGGTCAGTTTCACCCATCTAGCAGAATTGATCACTAGCAACTGCAATCTAAAAATCATCTCGGCAGCCTAGCGGTTGCCTGGCAACAGCGGCTCTCTGGGCAGTGATAGTTTCTGTATAGAGTTTCCTCTGAGCCTCTGTGGTCATTTGGTCAGTGGACTGTAATCGCTCCATGCGCAGACCACAAACTCTTCCTGCCTGCACCTCCCCCCCACCTCAAAACAAAATCAATCCAATCCAGCAACAACGTAATGTACACTCATGTACCTAATAAAGTGGCCACTGAGTGTATGTTCATGGTCTTCCACTGCTGTAGCCCATCCACTTTAAGGTTTAATGTGTTGTGCGTTCAGAGATGCGCTTCTGTTATATTGTGTGGTTACTTGAGCTACTGTTGCTTTCCTGTCAGCTTGAACAAGTCTGGCCATTCCCCTCTGACCTCTCTCACTAACAAGGCCTTTTCACCCACAGAACTGCCACGTGGCTGGTGTGTGTGAAAATCCCTGAGATACTCAAACCACCCCGTCTGGCACTAACAATCATTCCATGGCCAAAGTCACTTAGAACCTATTTCATACCCCATTCTGGTGTTTGGTCTGAGCAACAACTGAACCACTTCATCATGTCTTCATGCTTTTATGCATTGAGTAGCTGGAGCACAATTGGCTGTTCAGATATTTGCATTAACAAGCAGGTGTGCAGATGTACCTAATAAAGTGGCCACTGAGTGTAGTTTTTTTCATCTTTAGATAATCAAACGGAATTTATAAAGAATGGCAATATTCTGGTGTTAAAGCACATTTGTAGAGGGTCTTTCACATTTAAATGCTCTGGTTTCTTTCAGATTTTTGTCATTTATGTAATTTCTTTGTTGGGTATGGTGGTAGACTGTTTAGAAAAAAACTCCTATTTCATTGTTTTCTTAGTATGGACTTGTATCCTCACTGCTAAAAGCCAAATCTCTCACTGCTAAAAGCCAAACCATACTTGCTTCACACTAAGCGTGCTGACACAAAATATCACAAACATAGTCATATTCGTAGAAAGGCAGCATCTATGGAGGGGAATAAACAGTCAGCGCTTCAGGCTGAGCTCCTTCATCAGGACTCAAAATGCTGTAGGAACTCAGCAAGGCAGGCAGCATCTATGGAGGGAAATGAGTCAACGCTTCAGGCCGAGCCTAATATATCTCTAACATTAATATTGGAAAGTAGAAGAATAAGAGATATCTACGAAGACCTGTTTTTATTAGCCATCAACCATCAGGGTCTTGAACCATTGGGAATAACTTCACTCACCCCAACAATGAACTGATTCCACAACCTGTGGACACATTTTCAAATTACTCTACAACTTATGTTCTGCTGGGGCATAGGCTGCTGAGAACAGCTCATCAGAATCCTCTGTCCTGGGACAGTCATTCAAGTTGTCTCCAGGTGTAGCTGATCTTCAGAGATCTTTCCCCTCTGGTCTTAGGAACTTCTCTTGGTGTTTCTGTAGCACTGAATTTTTATGGGATGGGGTTGCTAGTACCATACCCAACTCTTTGCCTTTCGAAACCGGGTCTGGGGAATGTCCATTGTGGAGTTATACAGTATAATTTTTATTCTTTATAATTGTTGCACATTTTTTATTGCATGTTCCTATCCTGACCAACACACCACAGCAAATTTCTAATGTGTGTAAATGTATATGGTGAATAAAGTTGATTCTTGATCCTTGGCCTTGCAGATTTTCAAGTTCATATCAGTGTAAGTCTGCCTCCAGTCCAGGGGTTCCAAACCTAGGGTCTATGGACCCCTGGGTTAATGGTATTGGTCCATGGTATAAAAAAGGTTGGGAATCCCTGGTCTAGTGAGAGTTGGATGATAAGACTTGTGAGGAAACAGACACATGTCATGAATTTCAGGAAGGAACTCAGCAGGTCAGGCAGCATCTATGGAAAGGAGTGAAGATTCAACGTTTCAGGCCAAAACCCTTCATCAGGATCAGGAGTCCTGATGAAGGGGCTCAGCCTGAAACATTGACTGTTTATTTATTTCCATAGGTGCCGCCTGACCTGCTGAGTTCCTCCAGCATTTAGTTTGTGTTGCTCTGGATTTCCAGCTTCTACAGCATCTCTTGTGTTTAGTAATTTCAAGTGTAAAGGGTTTCTTCTTTTATCTTACTGCGAAGGCTAACAAAATGGCTTCTTTGTTATGTTATAATTAAAATGGCTTTTCAATAATAATAACTGCTATGTAAGGGGTTCTCTCTCTCTCTCTCTGCTTGTTTGGGTTATATTATTGATAAGAGAGAGAAGGAACCAATTGGGATAGATGTTATTCTTTCTTGTGTGTCTGTAAGCTGTTGTTTTTCGGGGACTTTGGGGCAGAAGGCGCGATGGGGACAGAGAGAGGAGATGCGATGCTGTAAGCTGGGTGGCGTGTCGGACCCCGAGCGGAAGTCCGAGGCCCAGGGTGTTCGGCGAGGAGAGGAGACGAAGACAGACTAGTGTGGAGCATCTGGTCGACCACTGTGGTTGGTCCCAGGCGGCGGGTCGAGGGAGGTCGGAGGGGATCGAATGGTGGAAAGAAGACTCCGTTACTTGAGGTCCAATGGTTGTGCACGAAGTGGTTGAACTTTGATAAGTTTGGCACCTTTTATTTTCCTTTTATAGTTTATCTCTATTAATTACATAGTTCCAGTAAGATCTATAAAGTGTAATCATTTAATCGCATATGGTGTATCGTCTGTTATTTGGCGGAGTGGGGTACATCACACAGCATCCACACAAACTTGATTACTCAGTTTGGTGGGGCCAAAGGCTGCTCCCCCTAGACGGAAGCGAGCTGGGAGCCTGAGGCTTACCAGGGGGCTGCACAAGGATGTTGTGATGATACAGTGTTGGGTGACGTGGTAATACGGTTGGCAGCGTGAATTTACAAGAATAGGTTCTAAGCACTGCCTAGCTTCTGCCTGGGGCTTGGTGTTATGGGGTTGGAAGAGTATACTCCACATCAAAGTCAAAAGTCAAAGTCAAAGTAAATTCATTATCAGAGTACGTATCAGTCAGTCAGTGGGTGCCATCCCGAATCTGGGGTTGGCGGCTATGCACCTCCATCTTCTTCAATCTTGTGCTCTTTTTCTGGCCTCAGCATAACTCAACCCAGTCCATTGCCTCACATTATCGTACCGAGTGGTTTGCTGCCTTCCTCTTTCCCTCTTTCCTTCTATCGTCCCTTCCAATCACAATTTCTGCAGTCCACCACCTCTTAACAAGTGCCCGGCATATTCCAGCTTCCTTTTCTGCACATTCTTCAGCAACTCCTTTTCTCCCCTCGCTCTCTTCAACACTTCCATATTACTGACCTTCATCGCCCATCGAATTTTCTACATTCTCCTTAAACACCACATTTCAAATGTCTCCAGTCATCGCTGTGCTTCCTTGCATAAGGTCCAGGCTTCGACTCCATACAACAGACTGCTCCAGATGTAGCATTTCCAAATTCTACAACGCAGTCCAAAGTCACACAGCACGTCACTCAGGCTCCAAAACGTTGATCTTGCAATCTCAATTCTCCATCTAATTTCTGTATCACATTTCCCATCCTCTGTGACCATCAAGTACACAAACTTCTTGACTTGCTCTATGCCTACGCCATTAATTTTGATTCTGATTTTGGGGACTTCTTTCTTCCGTGATACTACCATCATCTTCGTCTTTGCAATTTATTTTCATTCCAAATCGTTCTCCTTCAGCATTTATCTTATCTACTATTCTGAGTAACTCGTCCTCAGTCTTGGCTAACAACACTGAATCATCTGCATACCTCAAGCACCGTCACTCCACCAATTTGGACACCAGCTTCATCATTCAACACCTGAAGATTACCTCTGAGTAAATGTTAAATAATAAAGGGGAGATAATGCAGCCTTGACGAACCCCTTTGTGGATCTCAACTTCTGGTGAATTCCCACCATTAGTTCTTATTACTGCCTTCTGATGCCAGTACAGACTCGCAATCAGTCGAACATCTTTCCCATCCAGTCCCAATGAGTTCAGGTCTGACTCCATCAAAAGCTTTTTTGTAAACCAGGAAGCACATGTAAATCAAGGATATCATCGGTCAGTATGGCTTCAATGAGAGAAATGAAAGGGGGGAAGATTTATACAATTTTGTGAACAGTATGAGCTGATGGCCCCAAACACATGGTTCAAATTACCCAAATGAAAATTATACACTTGGAAGAAGCCTGGGGATACTGGAAGGAGATAAATTGACTACATTGCAGTGAGGAAACGCTTCAGGAGAAGTATTAGGATGGCCAAAACTTATCCAGGTGCCGATATAGGCTTGGACCACAACCCAGTGGTTGTTAGGGTGAAGATTGCACTGAAGACAAAGATTAAGGCTGCAACCAAGAAAACCAGGCTGGATATGGACTTACTGAAGAAGAGCGAGTATAGTGAAAGATTTTCTGCAGCGGTACAAAAGAGGTTTAAAAGACTGACAGCAGACACCAGATAACATGTGGTCAAACCTGAAGGACCGTATGCAAATGGCAGCTGAAGAATGTCTCCCCCAAAAGAAGACGCATAGCGAAACAAGCCTGGATGACAGATCACATTCTGAAGCTCATGGAAGAGAGAAGGAAGCACAAGAAGGAAACATCTAAGTATAAGGAATTGGACCAACAAATAAGAGTAGAATGTGCAAAAGCTAAAGAACAACGGTTTATTGAATGGTGTGAAAAGATAGAGACCATGGACATGTTGCATCATTCAAGGGATATGCACAGGGAAATTGCAGAGATGACCAACAGGAACAAGAAACAATCAAGGGCTGGCATTATTCGAGACAAGGATGGGAACACACTCTTTGAGAATGACAAGGTGGAAAGTAGATGGATGGAATACATTAGGAAATTGTACTATGATGCTAGAAATGATCAAGTCAGTGAGAAGAACATGAAAGGTCTGGAAATTTTGGTAGCATGACTCTGTTGGCAGAAGCTTTACTGGAGTTATAAGTTATGACGCTAAACGATGGGCTGATCACCAATCATGCTTCTGATACATAGGGGTGTTGTGATAGATTATTGTAGATTTAAAGCTTTGTGGATTTTGTGATTTTATAAGCAGAACACCATAATCGATATGGCAGATGAGCTATGCGTTAATGAAAAGGAAACCTTTCCTGTTCCTTAAGTTGAACAGGTTGACAGATGAGACTTGCGAATCGCACGTGCATTACTTCAATTTCTCCTTTTATCTGTGGGAACTCTGCCAATTTGTAGAACTGGATGCTTTTTTTCCGTCTCTTTCTGCATCTCTGGTTCCACTGCAAAGGAAGCGTGGCCCTTCTAAAAAGAGTCTCGATCACATTCTTGTCACAGTGCAGAGCCGCTGAGCTGATGAAATGGCAACGGTCGCTTCTTGCTGTCTAGGATTCAGTGACGGTGAAACCTAAGGTAGTGGTGACTTTGGCTCAGACAATTGTGGAAAAGTGGCTGACAAGTTTTCACTTAGCTGTTCATTTTATTTTTTATTTTGAGGTACAGCCCTTCTGGCCCAGTGAGAAGCAACAACCAGAAAAATCACCTACTTAACCCGAGCCTAATTTGGTGGTTGCCCTATCGTGTCTGTCAATACAGGAAACCTTGACCAATTAATCTTCTAACCGGCAGGTCTTTGGACTGTGGAGGAAAACCAGAGCACTCTGAGGGAACCCATACGTTCTCGCAGGAGGAATGTACAAACTCCTTACAGCTGACATCAGAATTGAACTCTGAACTCCAACACCCCAAACTGTAAGAGCGTTGCATTGACCGCATCACTACCGTGGCTCCTGAGGAAGCAATTGACATATCTATTCATAGAGTCATCGTCAAAGAACACTACAGCACACAAACAGGCCCTTCATCCCTTCCCATCCAGTCCATTCTGAACTGTAGAATGTAGAACACTCCTTCCGTTGTCGTCGTGGCTATCGCTCGAGGTCGAATATGATGGTCTTTGTTCCGCACAGAGTGAAGACGCCGGTGCGTGTATTTGCTTAACGTGTACTTGACGTTGCACTCCAAGGAGCACATGATACTTCACAAATCAACCAACTGATTCCAATGGCATGGAAACCATGACGAATGAGCTGATGGATTTGTTGCAGCCTCCATCCGCCTTCACAGCCATTGAGTTCGAAGTAACTTCGTCCACCTGTTCCACCATTGAGGTCTTGGTTGGATTGTTCTTTGTTAAGGACCTCACCCTCGACCTTACCACCATTTGGAAACATAGAAACATAGAAAATAGGTGCAGGAGTAGGCCATTCGGCCCTTCGAGCCTGCACCGCCTTTCAATACGATCATGGCTGATCATCCAACTCAGAACCCTGTACCTGCCTTCTCTCCGTACCCCCTGATCCCTTTAGCCACAAGGGCCATATCTAACTCCCATGGGTGACCGTACCAGGAGCATAGCTCCAGACGGCATTGCTCTCGGGATCTCAGGACCACACAAGCTTCTGCACCGCGACAAGGTGACAATCCACGGAGAAGACACCCCCTCCATCCACATACGTAACCAATTTCTCTTAAATGGTTGAAATCAAGCCCACATCCACCACTTCCACCAGCAGCTCATTCCACAATCTCACCAGCCTCTGACAGAAGATGCTCCCCTTAAGCATTTCACAGCCCTTCCAGCTGAGGCAGCGCTTCACCTGCGAATCTGCTGGGGTCATCTATCGCGACTGGTGCTCCCAATGTGGCCTCCTCTGCACTGGTGAGTCCTGTCATAAACTGGGGGATCGCTTTGCTCAGCACCTCTGCGCCATCTGACAAAAGTGTGACTTCCCTGCGGCCATACATTTTACTTCCGATTCCCATTCACATTCCAAGGTGTCGGTCCGTAGTCTCCGCTTGCGCCAGGATGGAGAAAGAGCAGCACATTGCACCTGGGCAGATGGAATTCCACCCAATGGCATGAGTAATAATTTCTCCAAATAACAACCAAATTTCCCCCCTTTTCTCCTTTTCTCTCTTTCTGTACTATTTATTTAATCTAATTTTTTTATATATACTTATTGCCATTTATAGTTTTATTATTATGCATTGCAATGTCCTGCTGCCACGTAACAATGAATTTCAGGAGATATGCATGTGCTATTAAACCTGATCCTGATTCTTTATTTGCCTTCCCCTTTCAAATAATTATTTTCCTGCAAGTAACTTGCAGCATTCCCTAGCCAGGAGGATAAACAACTTCCTGGGTGCATGGAAAACCTTGCAGAAACTTCAAATGTCTAAATTTAACTTTCTTTAGCACATTCAAACAAAGAAGCAAGTTGATCTCGAAGCAGCCGGCAACAACTCCCCCACAGAGCAGCTTTATTATATATCGACCTGATCCAGTTTCTGCCTGAAGTGAATATAAGTTGCTTCAAATCCCCACTGTGCACAAAGTATAGCCCAATTGACAAAAGTGGGACAGCTGTTTGACAGTTTCCAGCCACTCCACAGAAACCCGAATAGAATTGTCTCAGACAGTATTTCCAGCCTCAAAACAATTCATCAAAACGTTGAAGGATTTATTTTACAGGCTCAAGGAGGTAGGCATCTGTCAGAAATACTGTATATTAGGTGTAAATTAGCCATTAATTGCACACAAGCACATGCACACACACACACACACACACACACACACACACAGTCATGCTGACAATCCCTAATCAGCCCTTCCTTGCCTTTCCATCAATGCAATCACGGAGGATTTTCTCTGTTGATGTTCCAACCATTGATGTAAGACTCAGCGGCTTATCCTTGCTAAACTTCGTAAATAAAGGAAAACTATCTCTCCTCCATTCTTCAAGCTCATCATCTGTGGCTAACAAAGATTCAACAATCCCCAACAGGGTCACAGCTATCTTCTCCTTGCTTCCCATACCAACCTGGGCTGAACTCATCTAACCCTGGGGACTGATCAACACATAACATCTACCACCTCCTTCTTCTTAACACTGGCCTGCTCTAGATAATCAACCTACTCCTCCCTGAACTCACCATCCTCCATGGTTTCTCTTTGGTGAACACAGAAATATTCATTTTAGTATTGATATTGGCTATCATCATCATTATGTCCCGTGGGCAATCATATAAAAGGTTGTGAACCCCTTCTCTAGACAAAGGCTTTCTTTAACTCTGCATCATGAATTTCTCTGTACCAGTGGCTTCAATGGCTCCACCTTCATCGTTTCTCTTACCCTTCCATTCACCTAATCTACTCGCCAAACCAGAATCTTCCCAACCACTTCTCCCCTCCCTTGCTAGTAACTGGTTTTCCTGTCAGTCAAACTGAGAAGATCGTCAAAGACTGTTAGCATGTTTGCCTGTTTAATGGTGAAAATAGGCTGCCAAATTTCAGCACCAGAATCAAAATCAAAAGCAGGTTTAATGTCACTGACATAATGTTGTGACATATGCTGTTCTGCAGCAGCAGTATATTGCAATGTTTAATAAAAGACTATAAATTACTATAAGTAATATATATATAAATTAAATTATATAAGTGGTGCATAAAGAAAGCAAGAAAAGTAACAAAAATAGTGAGGTGGTCTACATGAGTTCAGTGTCCTTTCAGAAATTATTACAGTGGAGGGGAAAAAGCTGTTCCTGAAATATTGAGTGTGTGCCTTCATGCTCCTATAGTTCCTCCCTGATGAGAAGAGGGCATGTCCTGGGTAACGAGGGTCCTTAGTTTTGGATGCTGCCTTTTTGACCCATCGCCTTTCAAAGATGTCCTCAAGGCTGAGGAGGCTGGCGGAGTTTACAACTTCCTTCAGCATTTTTTTCTGATCAAGGAAGTTTGCTGTTGCTTCCAAGAACTCATGTTGGCTGTTAAAAAATCAGCCTCATCCTTTTAGCCTGGGCATCGTTTATGGGAGCACATTCTACCGTACAGGTGATTTCTATGACTGCTGATGCCTTAGGGGGTCCTTCCATTGACAAAATAGTGTTGCTGCCAGTTGTCCTTTGTAAAGTAATGGAACTGCTTGAGCAAACAATCCATTCGTGACCCGTTTAACAGATCTGTGACGGGCGTTGATGCTTCCAGTGCGCTGAACTTAGCTCTTAACACAGAACTGAGTGGCCATTGCAATCTTTACTGATCACCATAAGGAATGGAGTTGAACGGTGTTACAGGCATGAGTGGCTAGATTTTTGGTAAAGCAAGGCTTCATTAGGAATGATTAATAGTCTCAGCCCAAAAAGTTGACTCTTTATTGCTCTCCATAAATGTTGCCTGACCTGCTGAGTTCCTCCAGTATTCCGTGTGTGTTAATCTGGATTTCCAGTATCTGCAGAACCTCTTGTGCTCCAGATGCAAGTTAATTGGAAATGTAAAGATAAGGAAACATGGGATATCTGTCACTTGTTACTGTTTCACAGAACAGCTCTCCCGTCTCTCAGCAAATGATCATTTTAAAACTGAGCTCATTTTAAGCGCCACAGCAAAAACAGGACATCACGTTTTAACTTTTTTTAGAGGTACAGCACAAACCCTTCCGGTCCAGCAAGCCTGCGCCGCCCAGTTACACCCAATGCGACCAATCAATCGACTAACCTGTAGGTCGTAGGAACGTGGGAGGGAGCTGGAGCACCTGGAGGAAACCCGCGGGATCGCAGGCAGAACATGCAAACTCATCATGGACAGCAGCAGGAACTGGAGCCGGATCGCAGCCGTTGTAATAGCGTTGCTGCCGGCCACCCTAACAAAATTACAATTACAATAGAATTACAAATCCATAAAGATTCAGTCCTCAGAATCAGAGTCACTGACGTACAGTATGGTGTGAAATTTGTTACTTTATCGCAGTAGTACATTGCAATACATAAAATATACTTTCAAGTTCAATAAGAAATTGTAAGATATATATATATAATATATGTTGTACATTTTATTTTGGGTTTTTTTCTCTTTTTGTACTGTATTTACACAGTTGTTTGTCTTTTGCACACTGGTTGTTTTGTCGATCCTTGTTGTGTGCAGTTTTTCGTTGATTCCATTGTGTCTCTCTGTATTGACTGTGAATGACCACAAGAAAATGAATTTCAGGGAAGTATGTGGTGACATATATGCACTTTGATGATAAATTTACTTAGAACTTTGATATAATTTAAATTAAATATGTCGTACCAAAGGGGACCAAATGAGGCGGTGTTCCTGGGCTCGATATCCAGTCAGAAATCCGATGGCAGACGGGAAGGAGCTGTTCCTGAATCATTGAGTGTGTATCTTCAAGCTCCTGTACCTCCTTCTTGATCATAATAATGAGAGGAGGCATGTCCTGAGCAATGGGGGTTCTTAATGATGGACACTGCCTTTCTGAGCCATCAGCTTTTGAAGTTCTCCTCACTGCTGAGGAAGCTAGTGCTCATGATGGAACTGGTTGAGTTTACAATTTCCTTCAGCTTTTTGTCCAGTAAGACAAGTCTGCTGTTGCTTCCAGGAGCTCATGTTGCCCATTAAAATCAGTGACATCCTTTTAGCCTGGGCATCGTTTATGGGAGCACGTTCTACCGTACGGATGATGTCTATGACTGCTGATGCCTTAGGGGGTCCTTCCATTGACAAAATAGTGTTGCTGCCAATTGTCCTTTGTAAAGTAATGGAACTGCTTGAGCAAACCATCTATCTGTGACCTGTTTAATGGATCTGTGACAGGCTTTGATGCTCCCAGTGGGTTGGACTTAGCTCTTAACACGGAACTGAATGGTCATTGCAATCTTTACTGATCACCAGAAGGAATGGGGGTGAATGGTGGAATAGATCGCTAGGTGTCGCAGGCATGAGTGGCTAGGTTTTCTGGTAAAGAAAGGCCTCTAGAGTTACTGCTCCTTGGACGTTCGGGGAGGATTGGTCTACCTACACTCAGAGGCCACTTTATTAGGTACAGCTATACACCTACTTGTTAATCCAACCATCCAATCAGCCAATCATGTGACAGCAACTCAATGCATAAAAGCATGCGGACATGGTCAAGAGTTTTAGCTGTTGTTCAGACCAAACATCAGAATGGGGAAGAGATGTGATCAAAGTAACTGAGACCGTGCAATGTTTGTGGGTGCCAGAGGGAGTGGTTTGAGCATCTTAGAAACTGCTGATCTCCTGAGTTTTTCATACACAACAGTCTCTATGGTTTATGGAGAATGGTGCAAAAAACAAAAAGCATTGATTGACTGGCAGTTCTGTGAGTGAAAATGTCCTTGATGCTCGATGCTGGATTAATACTGGGCATGCATTCTATCCCCCCAGTTGTATGCAGATCCATTTGGCCCATCGGATCTGCTCTGCTATTTCATCATGGTTGATCCACTTCCCTTTCAACTCCATTCTGCTGCCTTCTCCCCGTCACTTTTTACGCCCTGAATAATCAAGAACTTATCTTGAATTTGAACCTGATCAAGTTGGTTTGGATTCATCAGCTGCATGGAGAGGGGGAGCCTGATGCGTGGGCAGCAGCTTGCTCTCCTGCCCTGGCTTGCGTATGACAGCTAGGACACAACATCCATGGTTGACTGCGACCAACAGAGGGCCTCTATTCCATCCCCCGGGAATAATAATCCTCAGCCTAACATGAACAACGTTATGATTTTGTTTCAGTTCTTGCAGGTCCCATTTTGGCTTTGTTAGTGGATTTAGAAGTTACCCCAGGTCATTGTGTGAGGGGCTGAAGGTATACATTAGTTGAGAGAATTTTGTTTTTGTTTTTAATGAGCAGCAGATACAAATTTGGCAATTGATTGTCTTTTAAGACCAGAACAGTGGAAAGCCCTGTAAGGCATTTTGGTTGCAACGTGAGGTTAAGCATTAGGTTTTTGCAGTTTCTCTTTCACGTCACTAACAATGATCCTGCAGATTCATTAAGTATATGCACCAGTACATTTTCCAATTGGCTGGTCACAATTTCCATGGCAACGATCAATAACAGCGGGGCCATGCTGAACTTCACAGCAATGCTGAAGTTGTCAATGGCATCAATGAGCAGCAGCAGAGGCAGGAGAAGGGAAAATAACCCAAAGGGACCAATTGCAGATTTACCAATGCCTCACATATCAAATTTCAGTTAGAGTTCTACTGCAGTCTGCTCCTGATGCATGCTTCAGAAGTTTAACCATTCCGACTCATCTGCCTGTCAGACTGAAATGTTACTGAGAATCAATTTTAGCCCACAATTCACCTTGTATAGTATGTCTGCAACTCTCCATGTTACAATAAGACCATAAGACATAGGAGCAGAATTGGCCATTCAGCCCATCGAGTGTGCTCTGCCATTCAATCATGGCTGATTTATTTTCCCTCTCAACCCCATTCTCATACCTTTTCCCTGTAACCTTTGAACCCCCTACTAATGAAGAACCTATAATCCTCTGCCTTAAATATACCCAATGATTTGGTCTCTGTAGCTATCTGTGGCAGTGAATTCCACAGATTCACCATCCTCCAGCTCAGGGACTCCCAACCATGGACCAATACCATTAAGCAAGTTGGAAACAAATTCCTCCTCTTCTCTATTCTAAAGGGATGCTCATCTCTTCTGAGATTGTGCCCTCTGGTCCTAAACTCCCCCAATAAAGGAAACAGTTTCTTCACCTCATCTATGTCCCTTTCAATATTTAGTAGGTTTCAATGAGATCTGTCCCTCATTCTTCTGATCTCCAGTGAGTACAGGCCCAGAGACATTGGACGTTCCACGCACATTAATCCTTTCATCAAGTTCCTTGGGGTGCAGATCTCGGACAATCTCACCTGGTCCAAGAACACCACTGGGATTGTGAAACAGGCCCAGCAGAGATTGCACTTTCTGAGGAAGCTTAAACAAGCACTAACATCTTAACTACATTCTACAGAGGCATGGCTGAGAGTGTGCTGACCTTTTGCATCACAACCTGGTACTCCAGCTGCAGTGCTGTCAACAAAAAAGTCTTGCAGAGGGTGGTTAGGGGAGCAGAGAAGGTTATTGGGGTCTCCCTACCTTCTGTCCAAGACCTCTTTCAGAGTCGATGCCTCCAGAAGACACGGTACATTATTAAAGACCCCTCACACCCTCTCCATGAACTGTTTGTTCTTCTGCCATCAGGCAAACGTTACATGAGCATCAAAACTAAAACCACAAGGCTACTAAACAGCTTCCTCCCACAGGCAGTCAGACTGCTAAATAGCTGCTCTACCTGACTCTGCTTTGGACACTTTTAACTTGCACTGGACACTTATAACTTGATTTTGAATTACATGTGGCTGTTGTGTTTTACTATTTATTGTTATGTTTATTATTTAGTGTTGCGTTTGTTATGTTATGATTGCACTGCCCTGAGAAACGCTGTCTCATTCTGCCCTGCAGAGCTGATGTACGGTTAGAATGACAATAAAGTTTTTTGAATCTTGAATCTTTGAATTAGGACTGTTCTTGTGAACTTCCTCTAGATTCTCTCCAATGCCAGCACATCCTTTCTTAGATAACAGACACCCCTTCCTACAAACTCTCCCCCCACCACCATCCCCACACTCTAGCCACAGACGGCACTCACTGTAGTTAGCTTCAGGTATATTTAAAGCGGAGGTTAATAGATTCTGATTAGTAAAGGGCATCAAAGGTTACAGGGAGAAGATAGGAGCATGGGGTTGAAAGGAATAATACTTCAGCAATGATGGAATGGTGGAGTGGCCTAATTCTGCTCTTATGGTCTTACATTGAGAGTTGATTTTGCGCTTGCTTCTGAAGTGGGGGCCTGCCCCGGTTTATATTATGGGCTTACACATTCTGCTGTGGAGGACCGAGCCTTCTTATGACCTTAGGATATGAACTTTGGCTCTTTGATGATATTGACTAATTCATATGCTTGACGCCATTGCTTCGCTGGAGAAGTGTTAAGAAAACAATGTAAACAATAGGATCTATAGCTTCAGGAAGGTTTGCTGGCAAATATGACATGTTTATATGCTTAAAGAACTGATACGTTTAGAGAAATGCAACTTCTTCTGGAAGGATAGCGATTCAATCCATACAAACTGAATATGAATGAGAAACTGGTGAAGAAGGCTGGGCAGGGCAAGGGGTGCTGGAAGGTTCGAAGGTTTTTAAAATCTAATTTACAAAGTTGATAAACGACAATTCACATTTCATATTCATCAGAGTAAACTCTAAGCTAAGAAGCAAAATGATTATTCAGAAGAGATAAAAATTGTCAGAGAACATTAGATTCCATTAACGTAACATAGCATTAATATATTAGCATATTTTAGAAGCATGGCTCTCTTCTGATAAACAAACATATCAAAATCGATGCCATCTATCTACCCCTAAGCTCCAAAGAAATGCAAGCCAATAGAATTGCCAGGTCAATTGAAGGGGTAGCCAATCAGGACCAAGGCAAATGAACGGGGACCTATATAAATGTGAGCACTCCCAGAGAGAAACACCAACAACTGCGCACTGAGGATGTCACCTCGACTGGTGATGAAATGTCTGCAAGCTAATTGCCAAGCTCGGCGAACACCACAGCATCAAATATATCGGCATGTTCTAAATGCCACGATACACTCAGTGGCCACTTTATTAGGTACACCTGTACACATGCTCATAAATGGAAAATTCTAATCAGTCAATCCTGTGTCAGCAACTCCATGAAGAAATGAGATCTAAGTGACTTTGACTGTGGATTGATGTTGGTGCCAGATGGGGTGGTTTGCATATCTCAGAAACTGCTGATCTCCTAGGATTTTCACTTACAACATTCTCTAGGGTTTACAGAAAATGTTGTGAAAAACAAACAGACATCCAGTGAGCAGCAGTTCTGTGGGTGAAACTGCCTTGTTAATGTAGAGAATGGTCCGAACGGTTCAAGCTGACAGGAAGACAATGGCAACTCAAGTACCCGTGTGGTGTGCAGAAAAGCATGAACATACACTCAGTGGCCACTTTATTAGGGTCAGTAGATACTTAATCAAGTGGCTACCGAATGCATTTTAAATCCGAGAAACAATTAGTTGATTTAAACTCTATTCTAAATCCACATCTACAGCCCAGGTTTGCAAAGCATTTGGATTCAGAGCAGAAGAAATCTTTGCACAATATTAGATATATCCAGAGATAGCAACTATCTTTCACAAGTGAGCATAGATCTTTATTGCCCTTAGGCTGTAATAAGAATAATATTCCACAGAGCTGGATCCCTGTGCAATGATGTGAATTATAATTAACGACAGTATTAAATGTAAAGTCCAGCTTTCAGACAGGCAAATGAAATGAGCGAGCTATTTAGCCCACGAGGTCTGGTCCATTCTTCAATGGAGCATGGCTGATCCGTGATCTATCTACATACAATATCATGCAAAATTCTTAAGCACCCTAGATTTCTCTGTGGTCTCAGATGGCATGGCCTACACAGAGCCCTGGTCTCAATATCCTCAAGGTTGTCTGGGATTACCTGGAGAGATAGAAGCAAGCGAGACAGCCAGAGTCTTCAGAAGACCAGTGACGAGTTCTCTAAGAGGCTTGGAACAACCTACCAGATGATTTTCTTATGAAATTGCACAACAGTGTACCTAAGAGAATTGATGCAGTTTTAAAGGCAAAGGCTGGTCACACCAAATATTGATTTGACTTAGTTTTTTATGTTTACTGCTCTTTATAGTATTTTTTGATATTTAGAAAATTTTTATTTCATCATTTTTGAAAGCATCTTCGCTTTACAGAATTTTTTTTTACATATGCCGATGATTTTTGTAAAATTAATATTGGATTTAAACCATGAAGGCTAAAAAGCTGGACTATGCACATCTTTAGTACCCACCAGCCCACCCCTTCACACCCCCAACCACCACTACTTTATAATTTCCTGTCAGTCACCTTATGTACAGACATTCCTGTGTCTAGTGTCACTTTATGGACATACAACCTATCTATGTACATAAACTGTCTTATGTATTTATATATATTGTGATTTTCTTTTATTATTTTTGTGTACTTTATCTTATTGTGTTCTTTTTGTGCTGCATCAGATCTGGAATAATAATTATTTCATTCTCGTTTATATTTAAGTATTGGAAATTATGTTAAACAATCTTAAATTTTGATTGTCTTGAAGATCCTAACTGTCTTTATCTTTAATGTGTGCTCAGATTAAAAAGGAAGAAAGAATGAGAGAGAAAGGCGGAGGTATATCTGCAAACACACAATGCAACATTCATGATGTCTAGTTAAGTGAAAATCAGGAATCATACACTCAGCGGCTACTTTATTAGGTACACCTGTACACCTGTTCATTAATGGAAATATCTAATCAGCCAATCATGTGACAGCAACTCAATGCATAGAAGCATGCCGACATGGTCAAGAGGTTCAGTCGTTGTTCATACCAGCATCAGAATGGGAAGAAAAGTGATTTTAAGTGACTTTGACCTTGGAATGATTGTCGGTGCCAGATGGGGTAGTTTGAGTATCTCAGAAACTGCTGATCTCCTGGAATTTTCAAGCATAATAGTCTCTAGAGTTTACAGAGGTTGATGCAAAAAACAAAAAAAAAAAATCCAGTGTGTGGCCGCTCTGTGAGCAAAAATGCCTTGTTAATGTGAGAGGTCAGAGAATGCCAGATAGGTTCTAGCTGACAGGAAGGTGACGATAACTCAAATAACTGTGCATTACAACAGTGGTGTGCAGAAGTGCATGTCTGAATGCACAATACATCGAACCTTGAAGAGGATGGAGGAGGGTGGAGCAGAACACCATGAATATACACTAGTGACCACTTTGTAGCACCTAATTTCACCACACACAAATATCTAAAGAAACAGTAAAGAACTACTTGATCTAAATCCTGGGAAGTGTGACGCTGGAATGCATGGCTAAATACAGAATAGATTTTCTAAGTAAACGTCACAGAGAGAGAATAGAAATTGAAAGAGAATAACCAGTTCCTCTAAAGAGAACTCTTTTAACAGTGTCCCCTCTACAGTACCGTGACTAATCTTTACACGCAATGAAGATTTTCTCAGCAATTCCTAACCCACCATCATCACAGTGGGAATTAAATCTATGCAGGTGCTCATAAAAGTTGTGGCAAGAGAAACAGAAGACAAACCTTCCAAACCTGTTCTATTTCAGGTTTGAGTCTTCCAAACCTGAAATAGCAAAGTACAGGTCATTCAGTCCGCAATGTTGTGCTGACCTTTTAACCTACTCTAAGATCATAGTCCTCCATTTTTCCCCATCATCCACGTGCCTATTCATGAGTTTCTTAAATGCTTCTAGTGTGTTTGCTTCTACCAGCACCTGTGGCAGCATGTTCCACACACCCACTGCCCTCTGTGTAAAAAATATGTTTCTATAAATTCCCCCTTATTCTTTCCTCTAACCACCTTGAAATTATGCTCCCTCTACAGTATTGGCCATTTCTGCCCTGAGAAAAAGTCTTTGGCTATCCACTCGATCTGTATCCCTTATCATCTTGTACACCTCTATCAAATTACCTCTCACTCCAGAGAGAAAGGCCCACGCTCACTCCACCTTTTCTCATAAGACATGCTCTCTAATCTAAGCAGGATCCTTGGACGTCTCCTCTGCACCCTTTCTAAAGCTTCCACCTCCTTCCTATGAGGTGACAGAAGTAAACTCAATAATCCAAACAAGGTCAAATGAAAACCGTTTTTCGATAGCTGTTGAGATTTTGCAGCTTTTTTTGTCTTTTGTTTTTGTGCTTTTCAGTTGTTTTACTTCCTTCCCGTCTTCCTTTCCCACCCCCTCCCCATCTCTAATACATCTTCCCCCCACATCTGGTCTTATTAACCACTGGAAAAAGGTAGAAAGATTGTAAAATTTTGATAACAGTTAAGAATAGCCCTGAAGGTTTAATTTTGTCTCTTTGGCTTTAGAACTACCGCACCATTAAACACAAGAGACTCTGCAGATGCCGGAAATCCAGAACAATGCACACAAAGTGCTGGAGGAGCTCAGCAGGTCAGGGGAGCATCGATGGAGAGCAATATGCAGTCAACATTTCAGGCCGAGACCCTTCATCAAGTCACTGGGTCCTGATGAAGGGTCTCAGCAGGCCGGGCAGCATCGATGGAGAGGAATAAACAGTCGACATTCCAGCCCGAGACACTTCATCAGGACTTCAAGACCAAAATGTCGCCCGTAGATGCTGCCTGACCTGCTGAGTTCCTCCAGCATTTCGTGTGCATTACTTTGGATTTCCAGCATCTGTCGATTCTCTTGTGCTTAAGATCAGGAATTTGATGCATACAGATTTATACAGAAAGGTATCCAATCCTTGGCAAAGGTACTCATAAACTCTAACACGAAAACATCTACTATCATAGAATCTATGGAATCCACATCAGTGCTGTATCAGGCGAAGTGAAAGCAAAGCCAAGAGGAAGTTGAATAAAGAAAAAAAAAGAGCAGTGATAATTCACAGCTTAACTAGTATGTTGTATAATTCAGCAACAATTACTTGAGTCAACTCAGTAATAAAGACAAGTGGTTAAAGGACAGCACAGTAATTAGAATTTTACCCAAGTTAAAATTTCAATAGGTAATTCAGTTTTTGGATGCTGTTTGTGTCCAATGCTCAAGTGTGTTAAACGGAATAAAATAAAGATATGGGGGAGAGCCATCAGAATTCCCATGCTCAAAGAAGCGTTCAAGAAATTCCTTTATATTCTTTCCCTTATCTGCGCAAACTGTGGGATTTCAATTTCTACCTCAACTACATTTTATAGTTTGCAGTCAAGATTTAGAAGTGACTACAGTACTGTGCAAACGTCTGAGGCACATATATATAGCTATGGTGCCTAGGACTTTTGCACAGCACTGCATTTGTAAACATGGAGCAGAGAGCAAGTTTGTAGATCTGGCGGGAGCAAAGGATGTTGGGAATGGCGAGTGTGGCGCGCTGTGGAAGGGCTGTGGGACACATAGCGGAGAAGGAGTACCAGGGGCGGGGTTGGTGCAGGTGCAGATGCACCCAGCCCTGAGACACCGGACAAGGACATTTGATTCCAAACATTTGATCATTACAGAATGTCTCTCAGCTGCTTCCCACCCCCTCCCCTCTCCCTGGCCCCTTCCCACTCTCAGTGCACAATAGAGACCCATACCAGAATCAGGTTTATCATCACTCACATATGTCATGAAGTTGGTTTTAATTTGCAGCATCAGCTTGTTTTAATAACCCAGCTATTTACTTCATCCCCCTTCCCCCTTCCCCCACCCACCACATTCACTCCCAACTGGTCTCACCCATCACCTGCCAGCTTGTACTCCTTCCTGCCCCTACCTTCTTATTCTGGCTTCTGCCTCCCCTCCCTTCCTTTCCAGTCCAGATGATGAGGCCTCAGCTCAAAACATCCGCTATTTATTCCCCTCCATAGATGCTGACTGGCCTGTTGAATTCCTCCAGCAATTTTTTTTTGTGTCTGTTATGCAGAATCTCTGTGCCAGTGAGCACAATGAATTAAGGTGTTGGCTTCCACCTCTGGGACTTGGTTTCAAGGCAAAACAAATAGGTGGTCCTTTAGAGAAGAGTACTATTGTTTATAATTCATGAAATAATTTCTCAATATCTAAACAACTACTATAGTGTTTATATATTAAATAACTCTAATAAATCTTGTAATTAGTAAAGCATAGTACACTGGAATTTTACAATGAATGTACTGATATTGTTAAACAATTCTCTTATTTGAAAAGTTAGATGGGAATATGAATCATTTGGGTAAATGGCTTCTGTACTATACTAGCAAGAGGCATGTAACACATTGTGACACATGCGGATTAAGGTGAAAATAAGATCTTACAACCGTAAGTTATCTTCTCTGTTCTTCAATTTAAGTCGCCACACTGTTGAGTATAAACGATGTGCACTGAAATTTTCAACAGCAATTCAGATTTATTCAATTATTCAATACCTTGTTGGTAATTAAGCGGCAATAAAGAACATATGCATCCGAGACTTTAACGTTCAAATGCCAGTTTAGCTCTTGTCTTCAGTTTGTGTCAAAACAAATCACAAATACACTTAACTATTCACCCAAAGGTTTTGTACATATTTCAGTTATGAAAATATGTAAATTATAATGAAGATGAAAGTGAAAAAAAATAAATGCCTTTGGATTCGTGCAGAGGCCAGTCCAATGTAGTATGTAGTGCTGTTACAGGCATTGTTGCTAGTTCAATATTAACAATTTCTCAGACTGGTCTCTTTGGTTTTCCTGTAAATCCTGATGTAAATCTGTCTCCATATGAATTTTCAGACAGATGACAATAATTATTTATTGTCACTGTAATTTCTGAGAAGTTAGAGAAGCAAAAATTAGTTGCATTTTATGTTCAAATATTTCATAACTAAATTGTACATTCATACACATCACCAGCACCAGCCTACGCACCATCAATGACACATACACAGAAGTGAGCCAGAAAAATGGAAAGAAAATTCAAAAATCTGAGGTGCAGGATTCCCTAAAGATTAATTTGCTGGTTGAGTCAACGGTGAGGAAGGCAAATGTGATGTTATCATTCAGTTCAAGAGGACTAGAATATGAAAGCGAGGATGTAGTGTTGAGTCTTCATAACGCACTGGTGAGGCTCCACTTGGAGAATTGCGAGCAGTTTTGAGTCCCTTATCTAAGAAAAGGTGTGCTACCATTGGAGAGGGTTCAAAGGGGTTTCATGAAAATGATTTCAGGATTGAATGGGTTGTTATATGTATAGCATCTGATAGCTCTGGGCCTGTATTCACTAGAGTTCAGAAGAATGAGGGGTGACCTCTTTGAAACCTATCAAATGTTGAAAGGTCAACATAAAATGGATGTGGAGAGGATTATTCCTCTGGTAGGAGAATCTAGGACTAGAAAAGAGGAACATTCTTTTAGAACAGAGATAAGGAGGAATTTCTTTAGTTGGTGAGTGATGAATCTGTAGAATTTCTTGCACAGGCAGCTGTGGAGGCCAAGTTATTGGGTATATTTAAGGCAGAGGTTAATAGATTCTTGATTGGTCAGGGCATGAAGGGATACAGGGAGAAGGCAGGAGATTGGGTCTGAGAGGGAAAATGGATCAGCCATGATAAAATGGCAGAGCAGACTCGATGGGCCAAGTGGCCTAATTCTGCTCCTATATCTTATGGTCTTATGGTCTTAAAAAGGATTCCACTCTGCTCATGGATTGTTTGTCCCACTCCCATCGATGAGGAGGCTGTGTCGTACCCAGGCCAGGACCACCAGATGCAAAAACAGTTACTTTCCCCAAGCGGTAAGGGAGGCTCACAAACCCACCCCACCCCTTTACTGCATAGTCTACATACGTAACAGTTATCTGTACATTGTGTTTATAGAATTGTTTTTATATTTATTGTGTATTTTATCGTGCTCTTTATATTCTTATTCTGTTTTAAATACTGCATTTTATCTGGAGTAACAATCATTTTGTTCTCCTTTACACTCGTACTGAGGAATGACAATAAACAACCTTGAAATAATGAATTAATTAGTTTATTTATTTATTGATTGACTGATTGATTGATTCAGATACCGCGCAGAATAGGTCCTTTCAGCCCAGCAAACACCCGAGTTACTCCTAGCCTAATCACGGGAAAACTTACAATAATTAATTACCCTGCCTACCGGTACGCCTCTTGAATTTGCAGGAAACCGGAGCACCCGGAGAAAACCTACGCAGTCACAGGGAGGCCATACAAACTCCTGACTGGGAATTGAACCCGGGTCGCTGATTCTGTAAAACATTGAGCTAACCCACTAAGCTACCGTGCCACCCTCTTGGAGTAATTTAGCAAAGTGTTAGAAAGCAGTTACACCACAAATATTTTTATAATTAAAACTTACAAAGTTGGAATTTTTCCCATGCTTGCTCATCAATTCAAAGAAATAATTTAAGAATTTCTTATCTTTTGTGACTTATAATCAGCAAATGCTTTGCCCATCCAGTGTAAATAATTATTTGGAAGCCTGCTTTGAGAAGCAGAGATCACAAACAAAAAAATCAATGCAATTCCTCGTACCAGTGGCACTTATCAATGAGATGTTGAGTGAATTACTATTCAGTTGCATTTACTCCATCTAATTTAACATTTCTACCTTAAAAAAACATGCACTCAGTGACCACTTTAGTAGATACCTCCTGTACCTAATAAAGTGGCCACTGAGTGTATGTTCATGGTCTTCTTTTGCTGGATCCTATCCACTTCGAGATACAACGTGCTGTCTGTTCAGAGATGCTCTTCTGCACACCACTGTTGTAACACATGGTTATTTGTCACCTTCCTGTCATCTTGAACCAGTCTGGCCATTCTCCTCTGATTTCTCTCTCATTAGCAAGGTGTTTTTGCCCACAGAACTGCAGCTTGCTGATTTTTTTTATTGTTTTTTGCTCTGTTCTCTGCAAACTCTAGACACTGTTGTGCATGAGAATCCCAGAAGATCAGCAGTTTCGGAGATACTCAAACCACCCCATCTGACACCAACAATCATTCCATGGTCAAAGTCACTTAGATCACATCTCTTCCCCATTCTGATTTTGGTCTGAACAACAACTGAACCCCTTGACCACATCTACATGCTTTAATGCAATGAGTTGCTGCCATATGATTGGCTGATTAGATATTTGCATTAATGAGAAGATGTAGAGGCGTATCTGATAATGTGGCCACTGAGTTGATGTTTCCCTCATAGAAATTGAAGTTCACTCAGTACATGGAGCACTTGTTGTGGGAGGAGGTGGGGGTGGGTCTCCAGAACATTATTCTAGCAGGCGGAAAAAATTACCATCCATGTTCACTTCCAAATGCTTGACCCTAATTTTAAAGTCATGTCCCGTAAGAATCCAAATAGATAATAAACAAAGATCTACAGGCATTTGGAGAGGATTCAGTTGTGCCCACAATATAAAACCATAAAATATAGGGGCACAATTAGGCCATCTGGCCCATCGAGTCTGCTCTACCATTCCATCACGGCTAGCTTGTTGCCCCTCTCAACCCCATTCTCTTGTCTGCTCCCCGTAATCATTATTCCCTGCACGCTGTGCGGGTGCACAGCCAAACAGTAACGGAAATGTTCCCATGCACATCACCTTTGTTGCCATGCAGGTGGAATTTTCTTTTATATGTTTTATTAAAATGCCATGCAGTTTTCAGGCCATGTAAAAATATTCTGCTCAAGACAATGGTTGGTCCACTCAGCTATAAAAAAATAGAGGGGACATTGCCCGTAACCTTTGATGCCCTTACTAATCAAGAACCTATCAACATCCACTTTAAACACACCCTACTCAGATATTTTAAGGCAATTATTCTGTCCAATGTATTCACCTTACTTGATGCACTATGACATAAAATCTAAGCAATAAACACTACAAAAGCTATACATTAATCACACTTTGCATGCCTTGCATTTAATATAAATATAGGAGATGGATAACTACATTATGTATGCTTTTCACAAGCCTGTTTCAAACATCAATAGAATTTTTCAGTATTAAGGTAATTGTTGCAACAGTTCTTCTAGTTTAAAGAATTTTCAAATTATGGCTTTTTGATTTAACAACCAATGGAAGCACATGTTGGGCAAATTATAATTTGACTGCCAATGGCGGAGCAGGCCTTTCAAACTCTTTGTGACAATCCCTGTTTTTTTAACAAACTATCAAATTGATTCCAACTCTTTCCACGCACCCCGTTCTCTTTTATTTCTCCTCAAGATTATATCTATTCTCGATTTCCACTGCATTTCCAAGTAATTATTTGCATAAAATTTCTCACATCTTCTTTGATCCTTTTGAAAATTACCTTAAATCTCCATCACCTAATTATCAATCTAATTACAATGCCAGTACAAAATGTATTTCCTCGGGAATACTACCGAGGTCCAAGATTCTTTATTGTCATTTCCAGTACAAAGTTAAAGGAGAACAAAATAATTGTTTCTCTGGATCCAATGCAGCACAAAAAAACACAATAAGATAAAGAGCAGAATTTTTTTTTCAAAACACAATAAATGTAAATACATAAGATAGTTTATATACATAGATTGATTGTATGTCCATAAAGTGGTGTCTGCCACAGGAGTGTCTGTACATAAGGTGACTCTGACAGGAGATGATATAGCAGTGGTTGTGGGGGGTGTGGAGGAGTGGGTTAGTGGATGGAGGTGTTGATCAGCCTTACTACTTGGGGAAAGTAATTGTTTTTGAGTTTGATGATCTTGACATGGATGCTACATAGCCTCCATGGGGCAAACAGTCCATCAGCAGGGTCCCAAGGAGAAACAAATCCCCTCATTATGTTGAATAATTTCCTTTACCTTCATGAGTGCGAAATGATAACAGAATCACTAATCTTTCCACATAACAAAAACATTTCATTCCTGGAATGAATCCACCTTGTTACTTTATATAAAAAAAGAATCAGGCATAACTTTCAAGCTGTTGTGTTATGGCCACTTTACATCATCAACTTTTCAAATTTGTAAACGAGGGTGAAATCAAGACTGCCTGTGATTCATTGTCAGATCTTAATGGTGTTGTTCAGTCTGGGCTGGATAGATAACAGCTCATTTAAATACAACATCTGCTTTTCTGATCGCCATGCAATGGGCAGGTTCTGTTTAATTCCAAGAAGATGAAGGTAGTTTGCAATGTAAAAAGAGGTGCTTGATAATAATGCTATCAATGAGATGCTTCAAAAAGGGTGGCGTCCCTCATTAAGGACTCCCATCACCCAGGTCAGGCCTTCTTGCCCTCTTCTCATTGCTACCATCAGGGAGGAGGTACAGAAGTGTGAAGACACACACTCAGTGCTTCAGGAACAGATTCTTTGCCTCTGCTATTATTATATAATATATTATTAATTATTTTTATATATATATACATTTAATAAGTAGTGCAAAAAGGAAGTATATTTTAAAACATTGTAGTGTACCTGGGTTCATTGCCCAATCAGAAATCTGATACATGTATCAATAATTGTAATTTATGTATTTTATTATGTATTGCTTTGTACTGCTGCTGCAAAAATAACAAAATTCAGGACGTATGCCAGTGATATTAAACCTGATTCTGATATTCTCCAAAAGCATGTGTACTGTTAGATTCAACTACAGACACATGCTTCCAGTGGTGAGTCTGCTTGATAGACGATTTATAGTGAGACTGTATTGCAAAAGCAGTTTGTGTTATCTATGCTCTATCAAAACCTGGGTGAATGGTTTGAAGTGCATAATTTGTGCAGAGTTTGCAGAGCCAGACAGACAGTTCAGTCTCATATCTAACTGGATAACGGTACTTCAGCCTAACAATGTGTTTTGCTTTTAAATTTATCATGCAAGGAATAACTTAATAAATTGCTAGCTTTTCTAACTTTAATAATTGAACCTGCTGGAGAGTACAAATCATTCATATTATAGGTGCAGGAGGAAGAAAACCGCGACCAAAGTATACAAAGCCAAAAGTAAGTTATCAAGGTACGTATACTGTACGTATATACTACGTATATACTACTGAGACTTATTTTCTTGCGGGCATTTATAGCCAAAAATATATACATAAAAAAGACTGACAAACAAACAATGTGCAAAAGGAAGACGCCCTTTTAAATTCTGTGGTCAATTTGTGGCAGTTTTGTTCTAGCTGTCCAGGTCCTCCTCCGGACACGGAAACTGCAGAAAGACCATCTCATTAACTGTGTGCCAAAGAGGCGCATCTCTGTTATTCAAAAGTTTTTTTCTTGTCCCCTTGATTGTTTTGGGATCTTGTTGGGGCACGGGGTACAAAAATAACGGAGTCAAGACCGAATTCGTTTTGGATATGTAGGAGAAAGGCGTGTAGTACACCCAGCGAAAACATACAACAGTCTTCTTGTCCTAATCAAATTCCTTTTTGGCCAGATGACTCACTCTCCGGGAACTACTGTATTTCCAAAACTTCTCCTAAGGGCCTTTGAAAGCTGATTGGCTGATCAGATCAGATTTGTTTTCTTGTAGTTTATGTATTAAATATTGTACGTTTATGTTGCATACCGCATACAACTGCCTATGACTGTGACTGTGATTCAGTATTGCGTAATGAGATTTCTTGAATAAAGCGCCATCGAATTGTATCCAGTTCGGGGTTATATCAGTCCATAAACAGACCAATGTACAAGTGGAATGTAAAACTCTCACACTTTCACTAGAAGTGATTAAAGAGGAAGGTGATATCCACTTCTGAACATGTTATCTGAATTCATAAACTTTTATCTGATTATTCTTTGCTATAAAAACAATCTTCACTATGTACCAAAGGTAACTCAGGAACCGTTTGACTCGAGGATTAAAGTAACCGGAATACGTTACACAGTTTCGCTAGATTGTAGAGGGGATTTACAGATAGTTTGATCTTGTAAAAGAGATTTTTAATTCTACATCATATTCCCATACGGTCCAAACTTCAAGCATCTTTAACATAGTTTCCCTAAAACACGCTATCAAATTTAAGAACCCATTCTCTCTGGCGCACAGTCTAACTGAGCTCGAAATTTAATCTGTAAAAAAAAGTAAATGTTCCAGAGTTTATATTTTCAGTGAAATTGCAGTAAAATTTCCCATTTACCTCGGATATGACACAAATACAACTTGCGTATACAAACTGAATCCTACAAACACAAGGATACAATTTTATCGACAAGGTTCTTGGTCACAGGTAGAATACATTTTACTTAATTTATTTTTAATGTATTTTCTGCTCCTTGTTCTATTTGCTTGTAAGTGACATCTTAATGCATTTGTTTGCCTCGTAGTTCTTATCAGATCACACCGTACAAGACATTAGTGTCGGGTCTTTGTTCGGCTGCGCGCTGCAACAATAGTTAGAACTGGTTAGATTACCATTAAAGCAATCTAATTAATTTCGTGTTGTTGGGCCTGATTACTAGTGATGTTGGTGAGAGAAGTCATATTTTGTGGTTGCCTACCAGATAAATTTGCCATATTCTTTTACTACATTTCAATGTTGCAATGGATCCCTACACAACAAGATAAAACTCCTATTTAAGGGGACAATTTCCATTTCGGTACATCCGGGGACAGACTGGCGCTAAGAATGAACAGATGAAAATAGTATATTTGTTTTAAGCAATTCTCGTAATTTCTAAACATCGCTAAATGTGTAACAGGTGGGTTTAATTCTATTTCATATATATAGCAAGAGATTGGTGCAAGATAAAGATTTGCAAAATTGATTAAAAAATCTTCAAAGTGATATATGATCTTGAAAATTATCTTAATCATAATAAACGTTTGCATTCATTCGCGTGCACCTGCTATATTTTAGCGTTGTTTCGTGTTTGGAACAAACACGGAAATGACATATTGGGGAACATTTCTGGAGTTCAACTAATTAAATGTGAGTTCTTGAATAGTCTTCAAATAAAAAAACAATTGAAAATAAGAAAATAACAAATAATATTTGATGTATTTTTCTCTCTGACTGCTTATGCTAATTCTTGATTTGTAACGTGATCGAGTTTTTGCCGAAAATAAATGGTGGCAAAACAGTCGATTAAAGGCATAAACTATTTTACTTGTCTATTCATTAACACCATTCTGACACTTAATGATGCTGCTGGAAAAAATCAAAACGTGTGCAAACTACCTGCCTTTCGCTATAATGTTCCGATTCTAAAGGTTCCTGCTGTTTCTGCTAAAACTGTGAATATGACCACAAAGTTAATCCTGTGCAGTGGCATTTGGTAAGCAATATGAAGTTCTAAGTCAGAAAAAGAAATCTACAACTAAAGTGCTAAAGGCATAATCGGCGACAAGAGAATTCATTGTATAAACTGAGCGGCCACGCTGTAATCTATACTTCGAGATTAAAGTAGCGGAAATTTGTTTCAACTGCCGGCCAATAACTACATATTTGGAAAGATTATTCTCTTCTGCCTATATCTCACGTTACCAGCGATCCAACCAAATATGCATATTCGTTTAATATGAAATATTGTTTGAAGAATATCGCTGCCTCTGTACATCAGTATATCCGAGGAAATAACCCTCTTCATCGTTTATATTAAATAATGTTTGCGTAGATTTACCAAGACTGAAATTCCTGCGCGACTGTAAACTGGAAGGAATTAAAAATTCCTCGGTTTTCCGTTCAAATTTTCGTTTGGGTGTGTTTTTGTTTTCAAAATATTGTAATAATATTGGAAGTATTCAAAATCTGCGTGGGCGGAAATCTATTATTTGACCAACGTTCTGATTATCTGGGACAGTGAATTTTGAGTTTGGAGGCGGTGGGAAAGAGAGTTGGTGTAGTCTAGGCAGCAATAAATAATATTTTCTTAGTTTTTAATTTTTAAATGATTTGGCGATTTTGAGCCATTCTAAAAATCACAACCATTATTGTCCATTTTGTAACTTAATTTACGCTTCAAAGCTGCGATATAAAACATTTTAAAATTAAAATTCTTGCTAAATACAAGGTCAGACAATCTACCCGCGCTACACATACGGCGTTCGCCAGGGCAAACCCTTACTCGGAGAAGGCCACAGAAACTGTAATAATCTCGGGTTACAGTGTGGCTGCTGGTTTAGTTTCCTTGCAAAACGAATTGTTCAATGCGCGGGGAGGGGACGGGGAACCTAGTTATCCAAACCAATAACTATGGCAAAAAAAAGTTTCAAAATGTTGTCATTTATTCTTCATTGAATCACCTTTGGCTAATAAAAAAAACGAAATTTTATTGCAATGTTAGTAGGGTGCTTGTTCGCATTGAGGTACGAACGCGGTAGGTGATGGAGCGTTTCCCGGAGAAAGAGGGGTTTTGATATTCCTCCCACCCACTCCCTAGCTGAGAGGGATGACCCTCTCAAAATCAGGTTTAAAGTAATTTGTATATGTCGTGAAATATGTTATTTTACGGCTGCAGTACGTTACAATGCATAATTAAAAAGCTATAAATTACAGTAAGAAATATATTAAAAATACAAATTAAACAAGGCGTGTAAAAAAAGAGTAAAAAAGAAAGAAAAAAGTAGTCAGGTCGTGTACATGGCTTCACTGTCCATCCAAAAATCTGTGGTGGAGGGGAAGAAGCTGTTCCTGAAACGTTGAGTGTGTGTCTTGAGGCTCCTGTATCTCCACTTGATGGGAGCAATGAGAAGAGAGCATGTTCTGGGTGATGGTGGTCCGATTATAATTTAATGAATTGCCATCGTTCGGTGTAATGCGGCCAATTACATTTTGTATATCTACAAAGGGCGCAGTAGTCCGGTTATCAAACGAGGAGTACACATGTGTATTGGTGTTGTTAAGAGCCTCACTCAAAATGTAGCATGTAACAGAGAAAACTCATAATTGCCACTACAATTGTGTTTAAATGCTCTGCGGAGTTAGCCCAACAGCTCTTGGTTATTTCTGAGTTAGGTACGCCCCAGAGAGAACAATTTTGAGAGTGTTTCTGCATGAATTAACAAATTCAATGAGCTGATATCAAATAATTCCTCGGTATTTTTGGGCCATTTACAGAATACAAAACCATGGCATTGTCCGCCGCTTCTCTTATTCAAAGTCTTTCTCTGTATAGCTGTAATCGGATCAATTAGAGATCTGGCCTGATCACTTGTTATAGAAGAAAATGGTCAATATATTGAGCATTTTTTTAAAAAGGGCGGAGAAAGAGTTGTGTGTTACAGCGAAAGTTAGAATGCCCAGTTTGCCATTTATATACACGTCATGTTTCTTCAGAATATTTGTGAGTGGGATCTAAAATTGGATTTAAATTCTGAGCAGGGTTCTTTTGGCGATGCTGAGCAAAGGCAAGGCCAATCCAGCCCGATTTTCCTTAACAAAAAGAGAACAGCGTGAAAAATGCAGCCTAAAGGTCTGTATGCGAAATCAATAATCCTATTTTGCTCAAATGTAAAGGCGTTAAATACATTGAGAAGGGGGTTGGGTGGAGAAAGAAAGAGGAAGAGATACAGATTGAGAGATAGAGAGGGAGACAGAGTCAAACAGGGAGAGATAGCTACAGAGAGAGGCGGAAAGTGAGAGAAAAAGAGAGAGAGAGAAACAGAGCCAAACATCGACTGTACTCTTTTCCAAAGATGCTGCCTGGCCTGCTGTGAGATCCTCCAGCACTTTGTGTGTGTTGCTTGGATTTGCAGCATCTGCAGATTTTCTCTTTTTAGAGACAGAGAGCGAGAGAGAGAGAGAGAGAGAGAGAGAGAGAGAGAGAGAGAGACAGACAGACAGACAGACAGACAGACAGACAGACAGACAGACAGGTAGAGAGCGAGTCAGACATAGCGTCGGACAGAAAGAGACGAGGAGAGCGAGAGAAAGAGGGATAAAGAGCGACAGGAAGAAAGAGAGAGAGAGAGAGAGAAAGAGAGAAAAAAGAGGCAGAGAGAGAGAAACGAAACTGTTTACTTTATGATAAATCACACTGATTGCTAACCACTATTAAAATCTATTTCACTAAAAAAACAGGAATTCTAGTACTGGACAAATCTATTTCCCCCTCCTTTCATAATTACTTTGAATTTGTTTAATTCCTAGATACATTTCTTGCACCATTGAAATCTAAGTACCTATTTACGAAGTTGCTGCAGTTTCTCCGAGTTGCTAGGATAATATGGAGTCTATTGCTGGCCACCAAATTTTGATAACAATTACTCTCGTCGTTAAATCTTTCAGTGGCTTCTCATAAATAGAATTGATTTGTAAAATGCAAGTGCGCAATTCTGCCCTTATCCCGAGGTTCAGTACAGAAGAACTCCGGCTGCAGGAATTTTGCAGTGTTACGTGTGTAATGACCACCACCGTGAAACTTCACAGCCAACGCAGTGACATGTTTCTCTTAAAAAGACAATGAACAGTGATACTTTGAATCCTTCTGTTTAATAATTTTATATTTGGTACTTGACATTTACGACATTTTTTGTAAAAATGTTCACACTGAATAAAGAGTTAACCTTGTTAACTATTGGCTGTTAACCTGTTTTTCAATTGAATTTGTGCTTTGTATATTAAAGGTAAACACGCAGGGAATCCTTTAACAAGATTATTTAGTAATTCTGTTGATGGAGATTACTTGATTCATTATTATTTATTGATAAACTCCATACGAAATAATGCCCGATAAAGTTCTGATCATTTTATGCATGTGAATGAAACGGAGATGTTTCACTGCAAGTAGCTACAACATTAGAAAATCATATTTCACCGACCTGCTCCGCTACTGATAGAAATTTTCATTTTTCCCTCCTCAAGTCGGAACATTTAATATCTTGAGCACCATATCACATTATCATATACCTTGAACACCCATTTCGAGTCACTGTTGACATGGTTCCCAGCAACAAATTAGCTTCTGGGGAGAAACCATGCCAGATTCGCGGAAGGGAGGAGGAAAGGGTGGGAGAAAGTTACAAAGATGAACGCACTGTCTTTCAACAGATCAGCTGTCAATATTAGAGTGCGCGCCTCGGTTTCCCCAGAATTGAGGATTTTGTCGGGTAGAACATTTCATTTGGGGCACAAATCGCATCTTTACCAACAAAACAGATGAAACACCAAAAAGTACTGAAGGGTAAAACAAGCCGCGGCAGCGGGATAAATGTCGAACATTAATAACCAGCTGCTCTGTGAATGTTTCCAAACTTGGCACAAAATATTTTAGACTATGAAGTTTGGAATTCATTCAAAATTTTGCCTGAAAGACTATTTTTAACATAGAAGTCTTATTTTAGGCATAACCAGATTAGGTAGAATTATACAAAGACAAAGCGCGAATAATTACCGTTCAAATTTTGGGAGATTATTTAGAATGCACCATATTGTTTTGTGGCCTAACGCCCCAGGCTCACGTGTTGCGTGATTCTGCGTGAATCGCGGAGTAACACACACGCACGCAAAATGCTGGAGGAACTCTGTAGGTCAGGCAGTATCTATAGAGAGAGATAAAGCAACGATGTTTCGGGCTGAGACCCTTCATCAGGACTGGGGTCCTGATTACAGACCGTATCCTGATGAAGGGTCTCGGCCTGAAACGTCGACTGTGTATTCTTTTCCATGGGATGCTGCTTTATCTGCTGAGTTCCTCCAGCATTATATGTGTGGATTTCCCGTTTCTGCAGAATCTCGTGCCTTTATGAATCGCATCTGTTTCCTGGGCGAGATTGGATGGCAGAGGCGGGCACACCGTTTAAAATGTTTTACTGGTCACGCGTGCTTTTTCCTGAATAATTTTACTTCTTGTATTCCGAAGGAGCCATCTAAATCCAGAAAGATCGATAGCTGGAAGGGGTGTCCATTACTTAAATGCCGTTGGTTAACCCGCGGCATCTTTAAAACTGAGACTGGATTCGGAGCTCTGCAAATTAAACACACTGCTTATGACTTATTAAGGACCAATTACTTTGAAATTTTCCAATGTAATTTGTGATCTGCTTTAAGTAAACTCGGGTCTTCATTCCTTTCAGGATATTATTTCCCATCATCTCATTAAATTGTTGCAAATGGATTCAAATGAAGTGAGACAATTGAAATATTTACTCCCCTCCGTTAGCCCTCAACTAAAGCAGCTGATTGAATCGAATCGAATAACAGCACATATGTATACTTTAACAAAGCACGCAGTTTGAACTGTCTGTGCGTGAGCACAAGAGATTCTGCAGATGCTGGAAATCCAGACTAACACTCACAAAATGCTGGAGGGACTCAGCAGGTCAGGCAGAATCTATGGAGGAATAAACTGTCAACGTTTCGGGTCGAGACTGTTCATCGGGACTAGAAGGGAAGAAGCCAGAAAGCTGTTTGTAAATGTGTCGAGATTCTTAACGCCATCGCACATATAAACACAAACAAGGCCGCGCGTCTGGTGAATCTACCCTGTTAAACAAATTGAAATTATCTGTGGCCCGTTCTATCGTTGTCCATTAAGTATGTTCCTGTACTTAACGCTGCCCGTCAGGTGAAATGGATGGAGCTGTCGAAATCTTTGCGCACTTCTACACTGGAGTATAACACACAAGAACGCCCAGTATTTTCCCTGCCCATCACAAGTTGGGTGGAATAAATGGACTCGAATTTATATTCAAATGGCGGGGCTTTTTTGAATTCCATGCGCAGTGATTTTTAACTTGCAACCAATTCTTCTCGCCCCCCCCCCCCCCCGCCACACACACACACACACACACACATATTACTCGGTGTAAATAATACCCAGTACCAGGTTAAGATGTCAATCTGTGTGCGTGGCTGCAATATGTGAAACGCACTTTACCAGCTATTTGCATAAAAACACCAACACTACTGGGACTTGTAAGCTGTGCACAATGGAGAAACGATTTCATGGCAATTCACTTATGGGAATAATAATGTGTAACGGAACTTTAAAATAAAAAAAACATTCTTCGGGGAGCGAACGTACACCAAAGCCAATGATAATTTAATGGCAATTTATTCTCAGTGCTATATAAAACAGTATTTAATGCTTGGGAGATAAATAACGTGACATCAGCAGAGGCGTAAGATGCTTTCTACCGAATTCGAAAAATATTTATTTCTGATTCTTGTTAAGGTCTTTATTTTCAACGACTGCTAGTCTGCAAATATAATATTTAAAATTCAAGATTGTTTGATGTCATTTCCAGACACAAGTGTAAAGGAAAACACAATAATTGTTACTCCAGATCTGATGCAGCAAAAAAAACTCAATAAGACATAGAATAGAATAATATTTTAAAACACAATAAATATTAAATACATAAGATAGCTTCTATACATAAATAGATTGTGACTCCAGGCATGGCTTGCCACGATTATTTTCACGGGCGCTCGTTAAAGCGCTAGGACTGACTGATTCATACTAGTTAAGGCTGCTTATGCACTGACTGGATTTGAAATCAAAAGATGCTGCGCCTTGGTCGTGGGATTGCCCCCCTGATATCTCGGCATAGTACAGCGAGAACGCAAACAGCGCCGAGGAAAGTTACACAGATAGTGCCGAGACTGAGTGCAAACACCTGTTTACTTACCCGAGCAAAGTTCGTGTGCGTTTGGGAGGGGGGGGGGAGAATTAATGAAGCAGGCCATTTACCCCCCTCTCCCCCACAGATAATTCCGAGATGAATTTCCTTGGTCTGAAGAAGAGGCGGATAAGAATTAACCCGAGCCACAGAACATGCAGGAAGAAGCGATCAATACACAGCCTGACCATAGCAGCTGGCAGATGGTTAGGAGAAAAAAAACACGCAACTAAACTGTTTCTCTCTGGGCCCCGGACGGCCTGCGATCACATAAGCAGAGAAAAGTAAGGGTCAAATTACATGCAAATTTAAATTAACAATCACACGGTAATTTTGAATGAACACGGCATCTTGGCTTGGATTTGTTTTAAGTCAGGATGCAATACCATATTTGCAGAATTTGTCTCCAAAATGTTCAGATCTCTGAACACAAATACAGCGCAGATCATACGAGCGTTACACCAGCCTGATTTCCTTTGGAATGTTTTGTGGTGATTATTTGTTCGGGACCTTTCTCTGTAATTAATGATCGTATTTAAATTAATTGAAATGGCGATCTTTCAGAAGCCGGGAGCGGAATGGGGAGGGAGCCGTCCTTAAAGGGACCAGACGGGGGGCCTTTCACTGGTGTCGCGTTTCCCCCTTCGAAATTCAACCACGTTTGATGTTGATTGAATGTTAAAAGTTGAACTTCTCTCCCCTTGTGCGTTTTTTTTAAAACAGGGCATCTCGCTGTAATAATAGGACAATATTTGTACCCGCTCTGCTCACGCATTTTCAGCGCATTTGGCCGCGCTTTGACTAATGACACCTTATCGATTTTAGACGAAGCAATGAGGTGTTGCGGATGCCCCGCTTGAATGAAGAGCGTATTTAGTTTTCTAAATTATATTTTGTTAATTATAAAACGGCTGGCGGAGAAATAGGGCTTCGGCAGGGCTCCATAACCGGGATAAGGTGATTAAAGCGACCTTCCCTCTGCGCGATTCAACAGTACTCATTATATTCTCACTATAGAATTCCCAATAGCCCGGATTTGCTTTTAACTCGGCAAAAGCAAATATTACAAGGCAGCATATACGTAGGGTTTAATATATCAAGTGGAAATACAGTATATAAATAAATTGCTCACATTGTCTGCATCTAATGCTGGGATTGCCTTTCATATTGATTGCAACAGAAATTCATATTTTAGAACTAAACAAATAAACATTTCCCCTTCGAACTACCACGTTTGGAAGGGTGGATACAGAATCCAAAATAGGACAAACATTCACTCCATTTCAATTTTAAACCCCTTGGTGCTTAAATCGAGATTGCAAAATGTTTAGGCTGTAACTTGGAACATTACATTTCCAAGTGGCCATTTCTAGGCTGATTTTTTTGAATTAAAATGAAGTAAAATATTTTTTTTAATGAACCTTCTGGGAATTGTGTGTGTGTGAAGTTTGTATGTGGATATGAAACTAGCGAGAACTGTTTCGAACACAATCCAACAACACGGGGACAAGTTCATTAAAATCTCCTGCACAGGGGTGTAGGCGCCGCCGCTTCAGATGTGTCAGTCTATATCGACTCTGTAGTGATAGTACTCTATAAACACGCGGTATATTTTAGCTGTGAAACTGTTCCGTCAGTGGATTCGCTTACTGCAGCGGCCAGTAAACGCAGTTCAAAAGTTATGAAGCATTTTCAAAACCTTCGACCTGTGTATATTCAGAATCAAAGCATTCTCAGCTGGATTCTTGTAGTTCTTTATTTTGCAAATCCTCTGCAAGTCCCTTAATGCAACACTTTCATGCCGTTGGTTTCTCTGACTCCCCAAACACCCCTCTCTTTGCAGTTTCCCACTCGCAGGGTCAGTATTTTGTCCTCCACGGCCCAGCCTGGAGATCTTCATCAAATCATTTGCAAACGACTACGAAGCCACCAAATATCAGGGTTAGATATCAAAATGTTCCAAATAATAATCAGAAGTGTTAAAAACATTTAGACTTTTAAAGAGACGCTTAGATAGGCTCATGAATGTGAGGAAATGGAAGGATATGGACACTGGACAGGAATAAGTAATTGGTTTAGTTAGCCATTCGATTAATAATTTATTTGATGCGGCACAACTTTGTGGGCCGAAGGGCCTGTTCCTGTGCTGTACTGTTCTGTATTTAAATCAGATTTAATATCACTGTCATATGTTTTGAAATTTGTTGTTTTGCGAAAAACTATATATTACACTATGAGTGAGTGGGGGAGTGTATGTGTGTGTGTGGCTATGTGTGTTTGTGTGTGTGTATGTGTGTTTGTGTGCGTGTGTGTGTGTGTTCGTATCTGTGTGTGTGTGTGTGTGTGTGTGTGTGGCTATGTGTGTTTGTGTGTGTGTATGTGTGTTTGTGTGCGTGTGTGTGTGTTTGTGTGTGTGTGTGTGTGTGTGTGTGTGTGTGTGTGTGTGTGTGTGTGTGTGTGGCTATGTGTGTTTGTGTGTGTGTATGTGTGTTTGTGTGCGTGTGTGTGTGTGTTCGTGTCTGTGTGCGTGTGTGTGTGTGTGTGTTCATGTCTGTGTGCGTATAGTGCAAAAACTGAGCAAAAAAAGTGAGGTAATGCGATGGCGTTCATGAGTTGCTTCATAATCCGTTCAGAAATCTGACGGCGGAGGGGAAGAAGCTGTTCCTAAAACGTCGGGAGTGTGCCTTTAGGCTCCTGTACCTCCTCCCTGACGGTAGCAATGAGCAAAAAGCATGGGCAAAGCACAACCGTTTGGTCATTTGCAATGGGAATTGATAGGGGTGGTTATACACACAGATGACAGAACCATCGAAAGCAAATGCAAATTGCTGGTTTTAAGTTCTACCTCTCCCCTCGTTTAAATGGAAGTTAATTAATAGGCCCAAAGTAGTATGGTTTATTTGATTGGCATACTGCGGCGAAACTGAAGTGTTTTCTGATTCTGATCGGAGTGTTGCTTCCCTGTTGTTGTCATCTATCAATATGGCGATAAAATGTTGCTGATAACTTAATTCTCGAAAGGCTCCCCAGCGCTGAAGGTAGTTTTCGATAGAGAACCTAGGCTGCCAGCACTCTGTGACAGCAGAGGCTACTCTGGTTTGGAACGGTTGATTGAGACGGTGGGAGATCTCAGTATAAAAGAAATCTCGTATTAGCAAGTGGAGCAAAGTAACCGTGTGTGCTGAGCAGGGGCTGCGAATTATCCAACAATGGTTCTATAAACACACCGGCTTCAGTACCTCCGGCTGGAAATCTGAAGAAATTGGAAACATTATTTTTTTATTTGGCAAATGATAGTGGTTTATTTAAAAGACGCTAAAATAGTCATAGTTCTTAGTTGGGCAGTGATCAGCATGTCTCAATTAAGACTCACCATATCTAAGTTACAGGTTTGATCTTCTGGCATTCTAGTCACATAGATAGATAGATAGATAGATAGAGGGACATGGATGGATGGATAGGTAGATGGATAATAGATAGATAGATAGATAGATAGATAGATAGATAGATAGATAGAGGGACATGGATGGATAGATAGGTACATGGATAATAGATAGATAGATAGATAGATAGATAGATAGATAGATAGATAGATAGATAGATAGATAGATAGATAGATAGATAGATAGATAACCAGATATACGGAAAAACCGGTAAATATTTCAAATGTTGGTAGTTTGTTTTCGTGAACAGAATTTTTGCAGAGTAGGTTATGCGTCCTAGGTGAATGTGTCGCCTGCTATAATCCTCAGCCTTAAAGGCCTGATCTCGTGAAAGCGGGTCTAAAGAGCAAGCCTTCTCTCGATCGCTTTCAACGCAGCTCTCAATTATCCAGTGAATGTTTTAATTGACACACTGTACTTCATTCCAAAACGATTAAATTAGGATTAAAACTTATTCCTAACAGTTAATAAGCGATTTTAAATTATGTTTGATCTAATTAATCAAACGACTACAACATACCCCCAACGCCGCTTTCCATAACTATATCCTTGTCAATTGCATAGTTCATCTCAGGTATAAAGTTATCTGCTTGGACACAACCAAGTAAACCCTGTGCTCTGGTTAATTGAAAACACAAAGAGCCAGCAGCTCTATAAGGGGAGTTGGAAATAAACTATTGCAGTCTGTCATCAGACCGGAGTGTGGAAAGCAGCCTTGGATAATTTAGCACATACGTTGTTTGATCCGAACCTTCCATGTTCTAGGTAAAAGTAGGGATAAGAGCAAGGCTCCGGAAGTCAGTAATGAGATGTGGGACTGGTGACGTCAAGGGTGGATGTGAGATTGCGCACCGACCCTCTGGCTCCCTCTCTCTCTCTCTCCAATCTGCAGCCGTTAAACATCAGCCCAAGGACCCGCTCATCAGTCAGAGAGGGCGAGCGGAGCGAGCCCATAGCATTGAATCCGAGACAGAGACAGAGAGAGAGAGAGAGAGAGAGAGAGAGAAAGAGAGAGAGAGAGAGAGAGAGAGAGAGAGAGAGAGAGAGAGTGAAAGAGAGAGGGGGGAGAGAGAGGGAGAGAGAGAGAGAGAGTGAAAGAGAGGGGGAGGGAGAAAGGGAGAGAGAAAGAGAGAGAGAGAGAGTGGGAGAGAGAAAGGGAGAGAGAGAGGGAGACTGCAAAATGCTCGATCGAACGGATGAATAGCTATTGATGCCGATCCCGCTGCAGCGACCATGGAGCTTACAATGGACAATATTGGGAATATCCACGGCGTGACCCAAGCCAGCGACCTGATGAATAGTTCTCACAATCGCCAAGCTTCTCACCGGAGTCTCTCATCCCACGGCCGACCCGCGATGGTTTCCAGCATGGCTTCGATCCTGGAGGGCGGCGAGTACCGTCCGGATCACAGCCTGTCCGCTCCCCTGCACCCGGCCATGAGTATGTCCTGCGACAGCCCCCCCGGCATGAGTCTCAGCAGCACCTACACCACGCTGACGCCCCTCCAGCACCTGCCGCCCATCTCGACGGTGTCGGACAAATTCCACCACCCTCACCACCATCACCATCACCACCACCCGCACCAGAGGCTGGCCGGCAACGTGAGTGGTAGCTTCACCCTCATGAGAGACGAGAGGGGCTTGCCGTCCATGGGCAATCTCTACAGCCCCTACCACAAGGACATGGCGACGATGGGACAACCGCTGTCCCCTCTCTCCAATGGACTGGGAACACTGCACAACTCTCAACAGTCCCTGGCCCCTTATGGCGGACACATGGCGAACGAGAAGATGCTCTCTCCAAATGGTTTCGACTCCCACGCCGCGATGCTCTCCAGGGGGGACGAGCATCTAACCCGGGGGCTGGCTGCTCCTGGAGCCGGGATGATGGCCCACCTCAACGGGATGCACCACCACAGCCACCACCACGGGCAGAGCAACGGCTCCATGCTCTCCTCCGAGCGCGACCGCCAGGCCTCCGTGTCCGGATCACAAGGCGGCACCTCCAGCCAGGTCGAGGAGATCAACACCAAGGAGGTGGCTCAGCGGATCACCGCCGAGCTCAAGCGCTACAGCATCCCCCAGGCCATTTTTGCACAGCGTATTCTGTGCCGGTCACAGGGCACTCTTTCGGATCTGCTGAGGAACCCCAAACCGTGGAGTAAGCTCAAATCCGGGCGGGAGACCTTCAGGAGGATGTGGAAGTGGCTTCAGGAACCCGAGTTCCAAAGAATGTCTGCACTGAGGCTCGCAGGTAGGACGAATAGTGCACGGGGGGGGGGGGGGTTCGGTCAATCGCTTTTAATGCCGATGCTACCACGACGCATATAATGCAAACTTAAAACACGCTAAATCATGCAACAAATCCGGGAAACTTTGTGCAGCACACTGAATACCTTTCCTTTGCGTAAAATGAAAGGAAATGCTTCACAGTGCATCCCGGTCTCTGTGCATCGATCCCCCTATATTTCTATTTCTTTGTCTGTTTGACATTGTGTGTGCTTGACACCCGCGCGCACGCCGTGTCTCCCTTATCCCATTCACACACGCTATTTACTAGAAGAAGGCTTTCCCCATTGCCCTCGTCCTCCCAACACCACCCCTCCCATCTCATGTTTAGCATATGTAAATACCGTGATAATTCTTTGCTGCGGAAACAGATAGAGAAGGGATCGCTGCTACCTGTGCCGTCACACAAGGACAGATTGTACCTAACCTCCCGCTCTTTCCGTGTGTCAGTTCTCCCAGGGAGCCATCTCTGCCCATTATACGACTCCTATTGATAAACACATTTGTTTTCGGCCGGCTACGTTTCCCGCGCCGAATGAAAGGGGTCTGTGCCTTGTTTTATTGAAGTCTGGGTCTAAGAAACGGTAATGGCATTCCATCGTTGGCGCTGGTAGAAAATAACGAGGCATCTGAATGGGGCTGGTGTGTCAGCTTCACTATTAAAGAAAGGCTTTTAATATTAGATCTGATTTTTACCAATGCTACTTCCACGGTATTTGTACCAAGAACTATTCCTCCTCATCCCCTTCTTTTTAAGTGAAGGGAATTCATCTTTTAATGGCCTTTTATAAATGAGTTGTGGGCCACCTAGTGTAATTAATGTGACAATGAATTCAGCGTGTCCGACAGTGCATTGGATTCTCATTCCCCCCGCTCAAATTCCGCCGAGTCCTCTCCAGGCAGAGTGGCAGGACAGACACCTCCGGTAAAGCCCTGACCTCAGGTGCGCAATCCACAAGGAGCCACATACCCTACAATTCACCTGCCCCTTAATTAGGTGCGAATCGAGGCATCTTTTAGTTACAGTCGATGCGCTATTGAAAAGCAGTTAATGTAATGCAGTTTGCCATTGGTTTTACAAGGCTCTGATAAATAAAGATTTAAACTATCCTGAATTGGTTTTTTAAGTGTCTCTGGTGTTAAACTCAATCGAGCGTTTGTGTTTTATTTCACTTCCAAAATGTACCATGTGAAAGTTCAGGCAATTAGCACAATTCAGTTAAACATTACTGGACGTGACAACGCAAACGCAATTAGAATGAAAACATTCAAATTAAGCATTTTTAAAATTAATACGTATTCTGGACTTTCAACGGCAATATCTTAAAATCAGAATCTGATTTAATATCACTGGCACATCGGGAAATATGTTGCTTTGTGGCAGTAGTAGATTGCAATTCACAATTAAAAAGCTATATATTTGTCAGATAAATAAATATATAAAATAAACAAGTAGTGCAAAAAGAAAGCAAAAATATAGCGAGGTAGTGTTCATGGTTTCATTGTCCATTCAGAAATCTGATGGCGGAGGGGAAGAAGCTGCTTCTAGAACACCGACTGTGTGTCTTTTAACACTTCTAAAAAATCTAACATTTTTTAATTAATCCCTTAGTGCGGGTCTCTTTGAACTCGATATTTAAATCTAATGGAGAATAAACCACCGGCGCTAGAATATAACACGACCAATATTTTAAAATAGATGGTGTGCACTGCGGATAACATTTTTCTTTAACTGCTGGATTATATGTACTGAGGGCTTTCTGTTCAGGATAAGTTCTTTGTTACCTCAGTTTCTATAACAGAACTGTAATCAGATGCGGGTTGTCTTGGGATCTAGGCGCATCCTAGACTGAAATAATTAATGCTTTGCTATTTTTGGTTGTGTAAATAAAAGAGGTTTGGGGGGTATCGTGACAGTGCCCTCCGCGTGATATTGTGAGATAAACAGGGAAAAAAAAGTAGAAATAGCCAGAATTTTTCCACTAGGGTGAGACAGAATTGTCGTGTTTCAAACCACAAAATCAATAGCTTCGAATTACAATTCGGAATTCATCACAGTCAAAGAAATCGATTTTTAGGGTTGTTCAAATATTTTGAAATGGGTATAACACGACCAGATAATGTTACATACGAGACTGCATGGAGAAAAGAAAATTGCAAATGAACGCTTTGGGGTTGTTTCAAATATCCTGGATGTAATTGCATGTAAAGTAGCGATGATTGGGGCACCTTGGGGGACCAATGGGAGAGAGTGTGCGGTTTCATTGGGTTTACAAGGGAGAAGGGTGATACGCGAGAAAAGTCGTTGCAGGAAGCTTTCGCAGGGTCCCAAAAGCCCGCTTGATACGTCTCCGCGTTTGTCTGTATCGGATCCGCTTTCACCTGTCCAGCGGTAATGAAGGTATTGTTTTCAGTAAATGTCCCACATCAATTACACAGAGTGCTAACAGCGTCAATTCCCGTCAATTTTCTAGTATCTAAACCACCCTACGATTTGTACACAACATTCTCGGTAGCACGAGGTGTCTGCGTATTAGGTTCCATTGCTGCTACGATAATTACAACCCTGCTCGTCCTGTCGGCGATTAGCTTCCCACAGTGGGGTAAAGCTATGTCCATTCAAACAGGCAGCACCATCAACAATTCACGTGGCTACACTTCACCTCCGACAGACTCCCCAATGACAGGCGGGATAAAATCTGCAATCGGTACTTTATGTTTGTGAAGAACACCCAGAAGAGGTTCATTGTTGCCATTTCCTGGACGATTTAGGGATGAGGCGGGACCCATTTTACGACACTCGAATTATCGGTACGACCAGCCAACTCTTTATTTAAAGTGAGATACAGCACGGTAACAGGTCCTCCGCGCCGCCCAAATAATCCACTTAATCAACTAATTTGTAATGTGGGAGGAAACCCACGCAGTCACGGGGAGAAAGTACAAACTTCTTGCAGGCAGCGGCGGTAACCGAACCCAGGTCACTAGCGCTACAAAGCAACGTGCTAACCGCTACGTTGCCATGCTGCCCGTTGTTTAATGAAACCCCCATTCATATGGGAGTGTCCTACTTTAATGAACACACTGAGCGCTGAAATGGCGAATACATAAGTAACATAACCTAACATATTTTAACCCCCTTTCCTGTACCGCGTCTGTGGGCTGCAGATTAACAATCAATTATTTAAAGGGTTTTAACATAACTCTGGGATGGATCCATACTCTGGTGGACACGCGAAATTCTGAAGCGGGTGGAAATCCAGAGCAACACACTCAGAATGCTGGAGAAACTCAGCAGGTCAGGCGGCATCTATGTTGATGTTCCTGGCCGAGACTCTTCGCCAGGACCGTTGGCTGTTTATTAATTTCCATAGATGCTGTCTGACTTGCCGAGTTCCTCCAGAATTTTGTATCCATACTTTGGTGGCGATCTTGGTGTAATTTGAGAACGAAACTGAGCTGGCTTGCGTTTTGTAAAGTTTGTAATCCACATTATTTGGAGCCTTCCCAGAGGAATTGTTTGAAAGTTTAACAGTTTACTGTTTACTCGAAAAGTATACTCGTATTCTAAATAGGGATTGGCAAAAATTGGACATTCTTTAACCTGCCCCATCAATTAGTGACATATTAATTCAAGTCTCAGTCCCACATACAGTCGTACACGTACTACGTACCATAATAATTATAATTATTAACCGCACCCAACCGGAATCATTCTATGCTTTCTTAAATGAAAATCTTACGAAGCAATTCCAGGGGCATTTGGAAATGTGCAACTTTCCATAGCAATGTGTGTATATATGGATATGAACGTGAATACGTGGATCCCGGATCGGCCTCTACAATCACCCGAACGCCCAGCCATGGACAACCCCTTGGGAGATCATACTCGACTCCAGAGATCACACTGTGACGGTTACTCACGAAAATGAATCAAATATATTTCACCAGTGGGCACCCAGTTCACATAGTTAGATCTTTGAACGCAGAGCAATGCAGAATAGGCGCAATGTTGTGCCGAACCAAAAAAAAAATTAGTACTCAAACAGCTAACTTCTGCGTACACAATATCCATATTCTTCCATTTTCCTCACATTCACGCGCCTACCGAAATGTATCTTAAAGTCTCTAACGCGTCTGCCTCCAGCACCACCCCAGACAGCGCAGTCCAGGCACCCGCCACTCTCTGTGTAAAAAAAAACTTGCTCCTCACATCTCCTTTGCAATTACTCGCTTTCATCTTCCTCTGAATTAGACATTTCACCACTTGGGAAAAGATAGCGTCTGTATACTGTATCTAAATACTTACTTGGACACAATAACAATCGGGTGTCTACAAAGAAAACACGTGAGAGGTAAGTTTTCAGTGTGGGCGCTGCAGGGGCGGTGGTAGGGACAGATACATTAGGGACATGCAACCAACTCGTAGGCAGGCACATGGATGATAGAAAAATGGAGAGCCGGGGAAGAAGGAAGGGTTAGATTGATCTTAGTGTAGGTTAAAAGATTGGCACAACATCGTGGGCCGATGGTCTGTACTTGCTGTAAAGTTCTGCGCTCTATACTGCTCTATTATTAAATGTCTTTGCAGACTAAAAGGATAGAACGGTATTCACAGCATAATGTTCCTGGCGTGAGAAAATGAATTAGAATCAGTATTAAAGTCAGGTTTAATTTCACTGACATATGTCATCTTGTTTTACGGGAGCAGTACATAATAAAAATACTATAAATTACAATTATATATAAAAATAAAGTTAAATTACATAAGTAGTTCAAAACGAGAGCAAACCAGAAGTAAAAAGTAGCGAGTGCTTGGGTTCATTGTCCATTCAGAAATCTGCCGGCCGCGTGGAAGAATGCTGGTGTTACGGAGGCGAGAACGGGGCCGGGGGGGGGGGGGGTTAGGTAAGGGTGGGGAGCCGAGTTTGTGCCAGTACTGAGCACACAGCAGCCCCTCCATGCGCCGGGGAAACACGCTCTGCTCTCCAACGCGATCCAGCGCTTGCTGCCCACATCACCTCGACGGTGGCGGTTTTCTGCCGCACGTTTCTATTGTTCCAGTTAACGAAATCAAAATGGGGTGCTGGCAGCAGCTCGCCTGGGTTGTGAAAACAGAGAGCCACATGTTCCATGCGACAGGGGGTCATCGGGGCACAGGACAGGACGGGCAGCCGGGATGATATTTGGGAGCGCAGCTTTATTCCACTGAGAAATGGGGTTGGAGTCCCCAAAATAACCTGTTCAATAAATCGCCACAGATGCTTCTGCAGAGAGTCGAACTATATCGATTGACAGTGATGGTCGCAACAGCCATGAGGGGAAGCAGACCATTCACCAGGGTGCGGACATGACCATCACACTCACACACTCTCTCTCTCTCTTACACACACACACACACAATCTCTCTCTCACGCACACACACACACACACACTCTATCTCTCTCTCTCACACACACACACACACAATCTCTCTCTCTTTCACGCACACACACACTCTCTCTCTTACACACACACACACACAATCTCTCTCTCTCACGCACACACACACACACTCTATCTCGCTCTCTCTTTCTCTCTTACACACACACACTCTCTCTCTCTCACACACGCACACTCACTCACACACACATACATAGATGGTATACGCACTTTTTCATACTCACGCAGACACACACAGACGCAAACACACCGACGGACTTACATACACACCAAGTCATACATAAACACACATATACTGTGTAAACACACACACACACACACACACACACACACACACACACACACACACACACAAACCCGGACACAAAAAGAATCACTCAGCTTTTCGATTGCTCGTCTACGATTGATGAACTTTCACTGGTAGTTAAAAAGAGAATGGATCAATAACTATTTTTGTCATTCTCTCTGTCGTTGCTTGTGGCATCTCACTGACTCGAGCGTTTTATGGTAAAGCAAAGCATTTCTGGTGAACGGTGAAGCCGGAGGACGGCGAACGGAGAGATGAGTCAGGAAAATCAGCGACAGAAATGCCCCAATTTACATACAAACCCTAAAGAACCGTGTCTGTCTGAGCTTTTGCACTTTCTGCATTAGTATGCATTATATACTGACCTGTTTATATGTACTTCACGCATACACTGTGCAAGAAAGTGCATGCATTTGCTATTTCGATGGGGAGTTAAGAAAAGCAGTAATGTGCTTTACTGTAAAAAACGTTTAATGCTTTGCCGAGTAAAGAAAGCACCTTCAATATTTAGAGCACTGTCTACACTTCATGCGATTTTTGGTTTATTACTTGTCACGATGTCAGACGATCCTTCTCCGGGAATAATACGAATATGTATAGAATTATTTGGGAGCATTCACGGCGCGCAGTTCAGCGGGAACACTAAACCCCTTGTCGTAACGCGTGGCGAGCTGCTGAGAGAATCTCGGATAGATATAGGACTGTTTATGTGAACTTTGAGTGATACTGGAATCTTTAATTAATGAAATTCTTATCAAAAAGCTGCTGGGGAAACGGTGGAATTCTTCTCAAAGGTCGCTGCTGTGAGATATTGGCTATCTCGTTGTAATTTGCAGAAATTTGAAGGAATCGAAGGGACGTCGGGATGGTGCGGAACGAAAGTTAAAGAGTAACAGTGTGGAGGAGATAAAATTGAGGTTTCAAAGGAGGTGTTCTGCGCCAGGAATAGTGCAAGGGCTCACCCCCTCCCCTGACACACACACACACGGCCGCCACACATATTCATATACAGGGGGGGAGAGGTGGGGGGAGGTACGGTGAGAGAGAGAGAAAGGGAGGGAGAGAGAGAGAGAGAGAGATTCTGAATCTGGTGGATGTGATAACGATTCGTAAGGATGTGAACACTGCCACAACCCGAACAGACAAAGACCTTTGTGTGTGTGTGTGTGTGTGTGTGTGTGTGTGTGTGTGTGTGTGAGTGTGTGTGTGTAGTGTTTATAACAAACTGGGATACACAGGGAGCAAGTAATTTCCTCTAAGGAAATATTTCTGTAAATAAATGCTATTAATTATTAGTAAAATTTGGCGGACGCGGGCGTTAGTAACCAACATGAACATGCAAGGTTTGAATATAATGCTGTCGCTGGTAATTCTAAAATAACTGATATTTTACAGGGTGAGAGGCACAGTTTAAAACGCTTAGAATGTCGTCGCCGTCATAAGGCAGCGGTGTATTTATTTCTTGGCTTGGGTCGTGGGTAATATTCAGAGATGAAGGCATTGACTATTGATTCCTTCAAGAACTGAAGAGAATTCTGTACCGATACTCAGATGCTGTATTTACGAATACATTTTTAAATAATTCATATTATGGGCGCATAAACACAGCATTGATATTGACTAGGAACCGTATCATTGTTGTCCATTTTAACTCGAAGTATTCGAGTTTCAGAATCGGTTTAATATCACTGACATGTGTCGTGAAAATATATTACAAAGGGCAGCATAGATGCTATACGGCTGAGTATTATAACTATTATGATATCAACTGTAATAATATTTGCAATGTTGTTGACATGTAGATTACAACGAATAGAAATGACGTCAAATTCATTTGGTCATTTACGTTGAAAAACAAGATAGTAAATTCTAATCACTAACCAGACGGAAGTTTTAAACTAAGCTGCAATAAAATTATTAAACATTGGTATCCCATTTGACTTTGTAAACCCAAACAGGAAACAAAACGCATGAAGTTATTAAAATCCGATTACGGAAACTCCCCATTGCTCGCACATCTTTGTTATATTCGCAGAGTGGATGTGTTCTTTGAATACACGAAAAATGCGCTGCCTGCATGTGTGTGTGTGTGTGTGTGTGTGTGTGTGTGTGTGTGTGTGGTGTGTGTATGTTCGTGTGTGTCTGCGTGCATATTTGTGAGTATGGATGTAAGTTTGTGTTTGCATGTATGTGTGTGTGTATGTGTATTTGTTAACGTGTGTGAATGAGTGCGTGCGTGTCTGTGTGTATGCGTTTGTGTATGTGTATGTGTGTGTGTGAGAAAGAGAGATTGTGAGTGAGTGAGTGTGGGTGTGTGTGTGTGTGTGTGTGTGTGTGTGTGAGAGAGAGAGAGAGAGAGAGAGAGAGTGTATACAGCTCACAGATAGTGCCCCGGTATTACTGGATGATATTCCCCAATCCGCTGTCCACAGGCGAGCCTTCTGGTGACAGTTTCTGCAGTTAGGTCGAATTTTCTCCACATTAGCATTTAGATTTAAGACCAAATTGCACCGACCGACAAAATAATGAATCTCCCTGCTGTCTGAGTTACAGCTTCATCTCCGAGCCATTAGAACTAAAAATATATTAAGGAATTAACCAGCACCTCCACCCATTGACACACCCACAACCATAAAGCACTTTATGTACATACGATTAGTCCGTGTGTATAAACTAATCTTACGTATTTATACGGCTGCACTCAATGGTTACTTTACACAGCGTTTTATAGGATTGCATTTGCATTTATATTTGTTGTGTTTTTTTTCAAAGTTGCATCGGATCCGGAGTAATAACCATTTTGTTCTCCTTTACACCCGCGTAATGAAGAATGTCAATAGACAACCTTGAATGGAATAGAAATAAGAATACTTCCCATTGCCTCAACAGCATCTTGTTTTATTATTATTATTATTTACAAACCGTTTGTTGTTGTTTTCAAGAGGAGAAGAGCGTAAAACCACGGGGAGATTTTCCGAAGTATTCTTTTGTTGCGGCGTGTTACCCGAGTGTCGGAATCGGGTAACTAAGAAGCCGTGAAAGTACCCCAATAAACCCGGAGAGGCCGCTGTTCCCCCTCCCCTACTTCCCCAAAGGTTACCGCTCCTAAGCACGCCGAACACTGGATCAACTGCCCCCGCCCCCGCCCATTTCACCAGGTCGCTCGCAGTACGGTGGACAGCGAAGCATATCGAGACAACTGATTATATGAGCAGGAAGGGTCCCGGCTCGCAACGTCGACTCTTTCCTCTTTCCCACAGATGCTGCCTAACCTGCTCAGTTCCTCCGGAATTTCGTGTGTGTTTCTCTGGATTTCCAGCATCTACAGAATCTCCCGTGTTTATAACTGAGTATATGAACTGCGTTCTGACTAGTTTTAACCGCAGGACTTGGAATTCGGTAACTAGGATGCACGTCGGAACTTTGTACACTGCACCCAGCCCATCCCACAAACATCGACGTTGTTCCTGAGATGCCCAAGTTAAACAGACCTAAGGTTAAACCTTGTCCACTCTGCTCTCCTATCAGAATCCTTTTTCTCCAGCCCTTTACCTTCCCCACCTTTTCTCCAGCCCTTTACCTTCCCCACCCACTTGGCTTCACCTATTACCTTCTAGCTAATCCTCTTTTCCCTCACCCTCCTCCACCCAGTTTTTTTTATTCTGGCGTCTTTCCCCTTCTTTTCCTGTCCTACTGAAGGGTCTCGGCCCCAGACGCCGACTGGTTATTCATTTCCATAGCTGCCGCCTGAACTGCTGAGTTCCTCCAGTATTTTGTGTGCGGCCCTAACTTATCCCGGTAGATATTCTCAGTATACGACAGCCAATCTGTACCTAACTAGCGCACAACCCCCTTAGCAATGCCCATTATGACACTTCAAGACTTCGCTGTAAACAAGGGGTTCCCAACCTAGGGTCCACGGACCCCCTCCCCCGCCCCCGGTTAATGGTAGCGGTCCACAGCATAAAAAAAGTTGGGTACACCCGCTGCAACCCACAAGGATAATCAGATAAATAAATGGTCGCATTTATTGTGGTGCACGCGCCGAGCCAAACAAAATAAAAGTTCCAAGTAAATTTATTATCAAAGTACATATACGTCACCATATACACCCCTGAGATTCATTTTCTTACGGGCATACTCAATAAATCTATGATAGAATAATAACCAAAATAGAACCAACGAAAGACCGCTCCACATTGGGCGTCAAATCAGTGTGTAAAATAGAACAAACTGTGCAATTACAAAAAGAAAGACATAATAATAAGAAGAAGAAGAAGAACCGAGAACATGAGATGAAGAGCCCTGAAAGTGAGCCCATTTGGTTGTGGGAACATTTCGAAGATGGAGCAAGTGAAGGTGAGTGAAGTTATCCCCTCTGGTTCAAAAGCCTGGTGGTTAACTGTTACTAAAGCATGTCCTCCAGAAGAGCAAACAACAGGAATTCTGCAGATGCTGAAAATTCAAGCAACACACATCAAAGTTGCTGGTGAACGCAGCAGGCCAGGCTGCATCTCTAGGAAGAGGTACAGTCGACGTTTCAGGCCGAGACCCTTCGTCAGGACTAACTCAGTCTCGGCCTGAGACGTCGACTGTACCTCTCCCTAGAGATGCAGCCTGGCCTGCTGCGTTCACCAGCAACTTTGATGTGTGTTGCTCCTCCAGAAGGGTCTCAGACCGAAACGTCATTTATTCATTTGCATAGACGCTGCCCGACCTGCCGAGTTCCTCCAGCGTTTTGTGATTGTGTTATAATGAAAGTAGAACTCTGTTAATGAAGCAAGAATTATGCGTTATCCTGTTTCTTTCCGTCATGCAGTGTAAATCTCGCGGATCCAACCCTGAGCGGAGCTTTATGTACTTGCATACACCCTCTCTATAGAGGGAGAATTTAACTGGAGCATCAGTATTTATGATGTCGCCCTTATTAAGAGCAGCCAATCAGACTGCATCTAAATACAGGAGAAATCAATTAGTTCTTGGGCAGACGTCTCTTGTGAAGGAATCGTCTTCATTATCCAGCGCGGTTCCGTGCATACTTCGACTTCCGCCTGTAACTCATTGGCGTCGATTTAAAAAAAATCCCTTGTAGCCACGAGTGAAACCAACATTTGGGTTCCATTCTGCACTTCCCTCTCGAGAGAAGGTTGCATTAAAACCAGACAGCCACTCACGTCTCACTCCCGAGGTCGAGACGAATTTCAAAGACTCGTGTTCTCAATATTACTTTTTGCTTATTTATTGTTATTATTCTATTTGTACAGTTTGTCCTTTTTTTGCACACCGGTTGTTTGTCCGTCTGTGTGTGTAATTTTTCATTGATTCTGTTATATTTCTTTGTTCCATTGTGAATGCCTGCAAGAATTTTTTTTTTAAATTAATGAGAAACAGAACGGATAGGCGCTTCTGGCTCTATGCCCCGATTTAATCCGAGCCTAATCACGGGACAATTTACAATGACCAATTAACCTACCAACCAGTATGTCTTTGGACTGTGGGAGGAAGCCGGAGCGCCCGGAGGAAACGCCCGCAGCTACGGAGAGAGCGTACAAACTCCTTACAGACGGTGACGGGAATTGAACCCGGTCGCCTGTACTGTAACGTATCGTGCTAACCACGACGCTACCGTGCCACCCCTAGTGAATCTCAGTGTAGTATATGATGGCAAAAACTTACTTAGATAATAAATTTACTTTGAACTTTGAACTCAGCCTCAAACCGAAACGCCGTGGACAATGCCCTTTGAACCAAATACTGCAAAGGGAAGCAACGACGTATAAGTAACCTCTCATGTGCATTGAAAATATAGTTTCTCTCTGATACTGGACGATATTTAATTGCTCCTCAGGCCGAGTTACTAAAGATGGAAAATATCAATTCCAGAAACGAGTGTGCAGTTCCCGTATCAGAAAGAGGAACGTTACATCTTAAATTGATTTGTAATTACAACTCAAACCCCGGGCCGATGTCCAATTCTTTTAGTTTGGGGTGAGGATTTGTGAGTGGTCAGGAATTCAAAACTAACTCTCACAACCGGAACTCTCTGAATTATTCCGTGAGCCGGTTCCCGATTCAAGGGACCTGGCTGCGTTGAATCGGATAAATAAACGAATTGGCCAGTTCGCGGAAGGCGAGGATACTCCGAGCCCAGGTAAGCAAGGAGCGGGTGAAGGGGGATCGGCTATTGTCACGCCTGGGCTCGGAGCACATGGTATTCTGTGAACTTCCCACAGACGTTTGAAAATCTTTATAGCAGGACGAATGATTATTAGAATTAAAATACTTTGTACCATCTTTTATTCCATATCTCACATACTTTCACATTATATTTCCAGTTGGAGAGAGAGACAGAGAGGGTGGGGCGTTTATAAATCTTCATAGAATGACCAATTAATTATAAGAATTAAAATGTAATCGTTTATTCCATATTTCACATAATTTTGCATGATATTTCCAGTTGGAGAGAGAGAAGAAAGAGAGGGGTGTGAGAGAGAGACTGGCGGGGGGAGAGAGGATGTTTATAAATCTTTATAGGACCAATGCAACATTATAATTAAAATGTAATACTTTATACCAGCTTTTATTCCATATTTCATATAATTTCGCATCCCATTTCCAGTTGGGGAGAGAGAGAGAGAGAGAGAGAGAGAGAGTGGGGGGGGGTGGTTTATAAATCTTTATAGGACCAATGCAACATTATAATTAAAATGTAATACTTTATACCAGCTTTTATTCCATATTTCATTATAATTTCGCATTCCATTTCCAGTTGGGGGGAGAGAGAGAGAGAGAGAGAGAGAGAGAGAGAGAGAGAGAGAGAGAGAGAGAGAGAGTGTGGGGGGGGGGTTATAAATCTTTATAGAAAGACGAATGATTTTTTAAAAAGAATTGAATGTAATATTTGATTCTATCTTTTATTCCATATTTCACATCATTTCACATTATATTTCCAGCTTGGGTGGGGAGGGAGAGAAAGAGGGAGCGAGAGATTGCCGCTTGTATCCAGATCTTTGGGGTTGTTATTAAAAATGCGGCAGTATGGAGCGTTCTCAGTCTGTGAAAATCTCTACAAACAACAATGGAACCATATTTGTTCAATGTTAACAGACGAACAGACCTCTCAGCGCAGTAGGTACAATGAACTGTATATATTTTGACATTGCTATTAACAAGGGTCCCGATTCCAAACTGTCACATCCAGTACACTTTGGTTGAAATATTCTATTTTACTCTTTCACAGTATTTAAGAAAATTATTTTTAAATAATTGCAATCAACCTGTATAAAATGTGAAAATATCTCAAACCCGTTTTAAAAAGTACGACCGTGAATGTAGCCAGCGTACACAAGGCGACATCTTCCAGCGGCTAAGAGTTGGCCCGGAATGAATCCGTAAATCCAGTGAGAAAAAATAAAGTGATTTAAAAATTCATATCAGGTAGAATTCTGAAGTGAAACATGTAAATATTTTGGTAATTTATCTCATATTACTGAAGACAGCAAAACTTATTTTGAATTATTTATCACATCAATTTGGCCAATGGATTACATTAAAACAAGTTCGTTCATTTGAATAGAAGATAACCAGAAACAATGCAATAACCCGCGACATCTTTACTTATATATAGCTATTTTTGATCGTCGGTTTCGTTACAAATTTCATTGAAATGCAACGTTATTCAGTTGTAATTTTCAGGAATTTTAATTTAATTTAAGTAGATAATTTCATTTTTTTAAAGAACTTAAACCGGCCAAAATATTCTTTGATTTAGATAAAATTATCAGCGTTAGACAGAATTGTGTCGCTCTACATTATCGGTAACTCCCGCTGATTTTGCAACGGCCAAGATATTTGTTTCAATTTAAAGTACACATTTTCCAGCTTTGAAATTATTTCTGTTAATGTCACTGATTACCTGGTCCGAATCATATTTTGGGCTTTACTCAAAACTGGGTTACTCTGTAATGTCAAAGCTCTATTAATTATGCTAATTTCCTGGGTGGTCGCTTAAGGCGACGAATGGATATTCTGGGGAGAGGGGCTTTGCTATAATATTCTGCTCTGCCGGAGTCTCTTTTACACCGCGGGTCTCTCTCCGGGGCTCCGGTAAACTTACTCCCGCCTCAGTGACACAACGGCTCCCCCTACTGACCAAGCACGATGTTTGCGCATCCTCCGGGTTACCTTCTGTGTTCCTGACTGGACAAGTTTACCAATTAGAGTTACATCCCCGTAGAGTTACATCTCCACTAAGACCAACACTGACCGTTTCCTCCTGGATTTTTAGATTTCACCACAGAAGGACCAATATGACTTTTACCTCTCAGCCAAGTAAGAATACAAATAAAACATTATTGAGAAGCAAACATTTAACTGTCTCTATCAATGAAGATTTCCCAACAGGAGTTTGTCAAAATAATCGAATTCTCGATGCTTGGAAGACAGCCGACACGGTGCTTCTATATTAGGTTACAATGCAGGCTTGCAGTTGACTTCATAACAAAAGAGCTACAAAAATCTTTTAACGTATTATGCAAAAAAGATTAACTTCGGTAGAACTTAAGATCTGTAAGTGCAACGTGTGCTCCACCCTGATGGGAGCGGGACGAACAGTTCATAAACAGGGTGGGTGGGATCCTTCATGATGGTCCTTAATGGGGCAGCACACACACACACACACACACACACACACACACACATATATATATATATATATATATATATATATACAGTAGCTAGGGTGCCTAAGAGTTTTGCGCAGTACTGTATTTGTCAACATGAAGCCGAGAGCGAATTTGGAAATTTGGCGGGAACAAAGAATGTTAAGAATAGTGAGAGTGTGGGACAGGTGGTAGAGAAGCTGTACCAAGGGCAGAAGTAGCACGGGTACAGACACAGACAGTCCTGAGACACCAGGCAATGTCATTTGATTCCAAGCAATTGGTTTATTGATCAATATAGAATATCTCTCGCGCGTTTCTGCTGCCTTTCCTCTCCCTTCCCCTTTTTCCAACCATGACTCCCCTCTCCCTGTCCCCTTCCCACTCTCAGTCCACAATAGAGACCCACATCAGAATCAGGTTTATCATCACTCTCATATATCATGATTTTGCTTTGTAAAAACAGTACAGTGCAGCATTTAAGCATACTATAAATTACAACAGGAAGTATTCATTTCACTACCTCGATGTACTGGAAAGACCTGTGTGGATGGCACACAGACAAAAGCTTTTCACTGTGTTCTGACATACGTTGTGAAATTTGTTGTCTTGCAGCAACAGTACAGTGTAATACTATAAATTACAGCAAAAATATATATGAAAAATTAAATAAGTAGCACAAAAGTGAGCAAAAATAATGATGTAGTGTTCATGGGTTCTTGTCCATTCAGAAATCTGATGCTGGAAGGGAAAAACCAGTTCCTGAAAAAGAATGATAACCAGTAGTTCCTCATTTAAGGGAAGAATATCAGTAACACAAGAGTTTCTGCAGATGCTGGAATTCCAGAGCAACACACGCAAAATGCTGGAGGAGCTCATTAGGTCGGGCAGCATCTATGGAGTGTAGTGATGAGCACAACACTTTATAGCACCAGCGACTCAGGTTCAAATACTGCCGCCGCCTGTAAGGAGTTTGTACATTTTCCCCGGGAACCACGTGGATTTCCTACAGGTGCTCCAGTTTCTTTCCAAGTCCAAAGACCTATTGGTTAGTAGGTTAATGGTCATTGTAAGTTGTCCTGTGATTAGGCTACAGTTAAGTCGTATGATTGCAGGGTGGCACAGCTCAAAGTGTTAGAAAGACCTGTTTCACGCTGTATCCCAATAAATCAATAAACAATCAATGTTTCAGGCTGATACCGGAGACAATGAGGGGTCTTGACCCGAAATGAGAACAGTTTATTTCTCTCCAACAATATTAGTAATAGCCTTCGTTAGTGGTAAGATGGGAAATTCAGGATCCTGGAACATCTCTGTCTGTAAATTTCAACTGCTAGTTCAGAAAAAAATGAAATTGTTTGCTGAAAAAATACAATGAAAAGAGTAACCACAATAGTTACTTGCTGAGAGCAAACCTTTTTATTTCTTTTCAGATAGACCAGGCAAGAGTTCAAGTTGATCACATTGATTCTATTTTAAAAGTTACATTGGACTTAATAAGACTTAGAGCTACTGGTATGCATATGCCCTTGTACGAAACTTCAAGAGACGTGTAGCTGGGTGGTGATTAATATTCCTATGAACTGGAAGTGCAAGAGTGAAATTGTAATAACAAGAGAGAAAGCAAATTTACCACTCTAGAGTCCATGGAGCTAGGATAGGGTCAATGGCGTTAAAAAGGTTGGTACCCCTGCATTATAGCTTCCAATTTTATAAGACCATTCTACAGTTGACAGTGAATTCCTGCACCTAGCGTCACTTTATGTGCATACAATAAGTCTACTGAAATAACTAATCTTATGTATATATGGCCACACTCAGTTACTTGAACATTGTGTTTCATAGGATTGCTTTTATATTTATATTTATCATCTTCGTTTTTTTGTTTTTTTATTGTGTTCTTTACAATTATTGTATTTTTTATGCTGCATCAGATCAGAAGTAACAATCACTTCATTCTCCTTTAGACGTGTGTACTAGAGAATGACAATGAACAATCCTGAATCGTGAACCTTAATTTTCAGTAGCTTGAGAGTGTAGAGTTTCCATTATTTTTTCAAGAAGAATACACAAAAACCATCAAGGATTGAGGATCAATATTATTCTCCATGAGTTAAGAACTTGCTGTGGTCTGTTGGTCAGGGCGAGACCTGACAAAAAAAATAGCAATTATAAAGAATAAAGAATTACATGAAATATGAAATTAGAAGTTAAAGTACAAATATGGGATTAAATGTGAATAAATACATAAATACTGGCATGTATTCACAATGTAAACAGCATTATACAAAGTTGTTTAAAGTGTTACTGCTGTTGACAGTAATCCCTTAATTAGTGAATTCAATGATCAGCTTTATTCGGCAAATACATTTATTTATTTATTGAGATACAGTGCAGAATAGACCCCTCAGGTCCTTTGAATTGCGCCTCCTGGCAACCCCAAATTTAACTCTAGCCTAATCATAGGACAATTTACAATGACCAATTAACCCACCAAGCGGTACATCTTTGGACTGTGGGAGGAAACCAGGGCACCCGGAGGAAACCCACACAGTCAGAGGGAGAACGTACAAACTCCTTACAGGCAGCGGCGGGAATTGAACCCGGGTCGTTGATACTGTAAAGCGTTGTGCTAACCACTACGTTACCAGGCCACCCTACACGTGCAGTATTAGGAATTTGCTGCAGTCTATTGGTCAGGGCATGACATGCAACAAAAGAAACAAGAATATTCAACAATTATAAAAAATAAAAAAATTATATATAAGATAAAGTTAGAAGTTGAAGTATGGATATGGAATATCATGTGCATAAATACATAAATACCAGCATGTATTTGCAATGTAAGCAGCTTTATAAAAAGTGGCTTAAAGTGCTCCCGCTGTTGACAGTAAACTCTTAATTGTCAGAAGCTTCAGAACGTGGAGAGAATTTATGTCGAAAATCTATATGTGTAGAAAGAGAACTCGAATTATCTGTGGTCCAACGGTAGTAGCTTGTGAAGGCGTGCTCAGCATCAACATGCCTTCTGTAAGCAATGTTGTCAGCATCTAATCAGCTCAGATCACCCTATTTAGTTTGTTACTGGTATAGAAGAAAATAGAAAACTATCCCTCAAGTATTTGTGTTAAACTTCAGAGATCACATCTGTAAGCAATTCCCACATTAATTTCTCGAACAGAAATTCATCAGTGTTTATCCCCTTTCCTTCAAGAGTGCTAGATTCAACAAACATTTCAAAGCACACCATGATTTACATGTTACATGGTATAAAATTGATTGGTGTAATATTACCAATATGATGTGAAAACAAGAATAGCACATTAAGAATTTGTTTAGTAATGATGTATTACTCTGGATTTCCAGCACCTGCAGAATCTCTTATGTTTTGTGGTCATCGATCACCTTCTAGCTGTCCTCCTTCCGCTCCCCCCATCTTTTTATCCTGGCATCTTCCCCATTCCTTTTCAGTCCTGAAGAAGTGTCTCAGCCTGAAATGTTGACTTTATTCATCTCCATAGATGCTGCCTAACCTGCAGAGTTCCTCTAGCATTTTGCTTTTGTGCTGTAAGTCTATAGTATGTTAATTTGTACACGATATCTGCTCATATATTTAATTGTAAATTTAGCTACTAAGCCCGGCAGAACCATTTCTACTGACAGGAGAAGGGGCAAAGGTGGGTTACTGGTGTCTTAAAACCAGTTGCTTCCGGCAGATGGGGCTTGTCGGCCGTGATGGGCAGCTCATCTAGGAGAAGGGAAAGTCTGATCTCAGGCCCCTGCTGCCTTGCAGCTATATGCACTCATGGGGAAGCTTTGGGAGTAAACCTCGAGGGGGAAATCTGGAGCTGGAGTGCCTAAGGCAGTCCTATGTTGAGTTCAACGCTGACTGGCCATTCCAGCAACATCGCTGGTGCTAAACTGTATTGGTTTCTGCCGTTCCTTTGGGTTCATCAGATGTGTAGAGAAGAGGAGCCTACTACATGGGCAACAGCTTGCTCTCCATATCGTACTGCCCTGGCTTGCATATCTAGACAGCCAGGACACAACATCCATGAATGACCCTGACCAACGGAGGCCGAAGAAGAAGAATTTATTGTATCACAAAATTGGATCTTGACCACATGACTTTTTCAGTGCTTTCATCAATGAGAAGTGATTTAAGGAACATCCGCAATCAGTTTTATCAACCGATCCCTATTTTTCAACAGGAGACTGGTCGGGGGAGTATAAGGTTGGGATTGGATTGTTCAGAGAAACAATGGAATGGGTGCAATAACTAAAGATTCATTAGCAAAACATTATCGGACTCTGTGCGACTATACAGTTATTTTCTGGAGACAAACACAACAGGCAAATTGCATAGAGCAAGGTCTCATAAATAACAAATAAGATTATGAGCAGTTAATTTGTATTGGTGGAATTGTTTTGGGGATAAATGCGAACTCTCAGCTCTTCTTCAAGTAGTGCCTTGGGATCTTTTACATCGACCCAAGTAGGCAGATGGGGCCTTTGTATTCATATCTCAGTCTAAAAGGCAGCATTGATGTGCCAGCCAGAATTATTTGCTCAGGCCTAGGAGGTGAGGTTAGTTCCGTCACACTCTGATTAAGAGGCAAAGCAGCCAGCACTATATAAACTAAAATGACATTGATATCTTGGAAAGACAGAGAAAGCAGCTAGGAAGCTTTTGGCACATTGACCTTCATAGTTCAAAGTTTTGAGTACAGGAGATGGGATGTTCTGTTGAAATTGTATAAGACATTGGAGAGGCCTAATTTGGAGCATTGTATGTAGTTTTGGTCACCTACCTACAGGAAAGATGTAAATAAGAGTGCAGAGAAAATTTACAAGCATGTTGCCAGGACTGGAGGAACTGAGTTAAAATGAAAGAGTGATTAGGTTAGGACTTTATTCCTTGGAATGTAGAAGGTTGAGAGATTTGATAGAGGTATACAAAATTATGAGAGGTAGAGATAGGGTGAGCAGGCTCTTTCACTGAGGTTGGGTGGAATGACAACCAGAGGTCATGGGTTAAGGATGAAAGGTGAAAAGTTTAAGGGGAACATGTGGGGAGACTATTTCACTCAGAGGATGGTGAGCGTGTGGAAAGAGCCTCCAGCGCAAGTGATGTGTGCAGTTTCGATGTCAATCTTTAAGAGAACTTTGAACAGGTACATGGAAGGGAGGGGTATGGAGGGTGATGGTCTTGGTGCAGGTCAGTGGGAGTAGGTAGCTTAATGATTCAGCATGGACTAGATGAGTCAAAAGGCTTGTTTCTGTGCTGTACATTTCTATGATTCTATGAAGCAAGCAGCCACAGCCCTTTTTCACAGCTTAATTTAAGAAGCTGTTTTAGGGTCATATTCTCCCACAAAACTTTTGAGAATTACCTGATTCTCTGATCTGAAGCAGAGAGGAAACATCACATTGAATAAACACTTATCAAAAGCTGGAGAAACTCAGCAGGTCAGGCACCAGCTCTGGAAATGACCAAACAGCTGATGTTTTGAGCCGAGACCCTTCTTCTTGGCTGAAGAGAAAGGGGGAAGACGCCAGAATAAAAAGGTGGAGGGGAGGGGAAGGAGGTCAAGCTGGAAGGTGATAGGTGAAGCCAAGTGTGAGGGGGTGCTGGGATGAAGTAAGAAGCTGGGAGGTGATAGGTGAAAAAGGTAAAGGGCTGGAGAGGAAGGAATCTGATAGGAGATAAATATTATTTATCACAATAAGTAGTATATCTCATCTTCTGCCATGAAGTTACAATGTAAAACAAGAAGACAGAAAGCAATCCATTTGCTACAATCAGGAGCAATCTATTCTCCCTATAATGGCCATGTTTCCTCGGAGTTAACAAATAAACAAACTGCAACATGCCACCAACGTTCCCACTATTTTTTTTTATAGCTGTGCGGACCAGCTGTTGCTCTGAGCAGGAAATTTTTACATGGCCTGAAAACTGCACAGCACTCTAACTGCTTATTTTTGTAACATGCACACCAAAAAAACACAACACAAGGAAATAATGTCAGACAGTCAAATCAACTGATGCAAGGCAAAAATAAAGTATTTTAGCGTTCGGTGGGTTGGTGGTTTATTAACAATGAGCTACTGACTTCCATTCTGAATTTATTTTTACAATTTATGACAGTATTGTAACTTGAAGCACTGATGATGTAAATACACTGATGCTCTAAAATATTTCAAAGTAAAGGTTATGGTATGTTTATTTAGATAATTTATGGATCATATTCATTAATCTAATTAATTACAGGGTATTTCACACATATTAATATAGATTTCAAAAATATATTAACATAATTTCAAAATTAGATTAATATTATATAAAGAAAATTCCAGCTGCACGGCACCAAATACTATGTACTCAGGAGCATTTTGGTTACTGTATGGTTGCGCACCCATGCAGCTTTAAAGGAACAGTGCATGTCACACGTCTCTCTCTGCCCTTTTCAACACAGCTCTGTTGCCGCAGTAATTTGTGCATAGACTTATGCAAATTCTACTGTTAAGACAAAAGCCTGTCCATCTCTGGTTCTTCAGTTTCTTGTCTGAATAAAAGTGACGTGTTCCACACATGCTTTCTGCTATTCTAATGATTCAGCAGATTTTTTTAATAATTAATTTCTTTCTCCTATTTAATTGTTAATCAGTTTCTCCTCTCAATTTCCTTGAAGGCTTTAATTTCTTTGGTAGAAGCAGCCTAGTGACCATCACTTATGTGCAGACAGGTAGAGTCAGGAGATCTTAAACACAAGGGATTCTGCGGATGCTGGAAATTCAGACAACACACGCAAAATACTGGAAGAACTCAGCAGGTCAGGCAGCATCTATGGAGGGTACTAAAACGTCAACACTTCAGGCTGAGATCTCATCAGGCATCTAAGAGTCAAGAGATCTATCATTTAAAAAAAAAATGTTTTAGCTGAACAGATACCTTGTTCGTTATATGTCGTGTCGTATGATGTAGGCGATCGTGGTCTATGACCATGATTGTTCTTGGCAAATTTTTCTACAGAAGTGGTTTGCCATTGCCTTCTTCTAGGCAGTGATTTTACAAGATGGGTGACCTCAGCCAATATCAATATCAATACTCTTCAGAGATTGTCTACCTGGCGCCTGTGGTCACATAACCAGGACTTGTGATATGCAACAGCTGCTCATACGACCATCCGCCACCTGCTCCCATGGCTTCATGCGACCCTCATTGGGTGGCCTGCAGGCTCGCAGAGGAAAGGAGTGCCTTGCACCTCCTTTGGTAGAGATGTATTTCCACCCCACCACCCTAACAAACTACACTCACCCAACAGTAATCAGCTTTAATCAGCTTCTGCATATCCTGAGGTCGCTACCAAACAATTGATAATGAGCAAACAATGATATCAGTTAGAGGATTTTGTAAAGTGGGAAATGTAGATATATTGATGAATAAAGCTGATCACATAGACGCAATAAACATCTGTGCAATGTCTCCAAATAGCAGACATATGGATACTTGTTCTCTGTATCAATGCTTCAATTCTCTTTCCTTGTAATTGGTAATTAATAATTAGTAATTAGTTTATCATTGTCACATGTACTGGGATGTGTAGAGAAACTTCATATTTCATGTCATCCATACAGAATTAGAAGCAGAATCAGGGTTAATATCACTGGCATATAGTATCTCATGAAATTAATTGTTTTGTGGCAACAAGACAATTTGAGAACAGAACCTTTGAGCCTGTTCAAAGGTTTTGTGTGCAATATATAATAATAAAAGCAGTAAATTACTGTAAGAAATATATTTTAAAAGTTAAATTAAATAAGTAGTGCAAAAAAGAACAAAATAAAACAATAAAAAAGGAAAAAATAGTGAGGTAGTGTTCATGGTTCATTGTCCGTTCAGAAATCTGACAGCAGAGGGAAAGAAGCTGTTCCTGAAACATTGAGTGTGTGTCTTCAGACTCCTGTACCTCCTCCTTGAAGGTAGCAACGAGAAGAGGGTGTGTCCTGGATGATGGGTATTATTAATGATGGATGCTGCCTTTTTGAGACATTGCCTTTTGAAGATGTTCTTGATGCTGGGGAGGCTGGTGCCCATGATGGAGCTGACTGAGTTCGCATCTTCCTTCAGCTTCTTCAAATCTTGTGCATTCATCACTTCATAACAGACGGTATTGCAACCAGTAAGAATGCTTTCCATGGTACTGTAGAGAGTATCATGGTACATACAGATTATTTGTAACAAGGTAGTACACAGGGAAAAGCAAGAACAGAATGTGAAATATTGTGTTAAAGATACAGTTGCACAGAAAGTACAGTGTAGATAGATAAATAATTTGCAAAGTCTACGACAAGGTAGAATGAGACATCAAGAGTGTGTCTTTATTGCACAAGGGGCCTGTTCAAAGGTCTTTATACAGTGGAGTTGAGATTGAGAGATCAAAAGTTCATCTGTGTCGTACAAGAGGTCCACTCAGTAGCAGGTAAGAAGCCTGTCTTGATCCTTGGCTGCTCGCAAGTTTTTGTATCTTCTGCCCAATAGACAAGAGGATGAGGAGGGTGAATGCGGTTTACGTTTCCGTCTGCTCTTTTCCCCCGGCAGCAGGAAGTGTAGACAGAGTGAATGAAGGGCAATGAGATGGTCACTCAACGCTTTGCGGGCCGTGGCTTTCAATGCCGACCATATCATACCTTTTACTTTGAAGAGTTTTGATGGTGGGACCACTGTTCCCATAATGTTGCGCAGGTGTACGGCCGCACAGTAACTGAAATGCCGCTGTGCACACAGCCTTTGTTGCCGTACAGCTGGAACAAAGACACGCGAATAAGTTTACAAAATGTGAAACACTTTCTTTGTTGTACTGTATTTCATTATACCCTTCAATTGCTAAAAAAAACAAATTATCTGGTTTTTCAATCTTCCTTCTAAGTATTCATAGTGTGCATATTGCAAAACATTTAAAGCGGTGCAGTTTGTAAGCTGTGTAAAGATTTCCTGCTCAGAGCAATGATAGGTCTGCACAACTGTAAAAAAATTAGAGGGAGCGTTAAGTGGGGCTGACATGTCTGTCCACTCTCCTCTCCTATCAGATTCCTTCTTCTTCAGCCTTTTATCTTTTCCACCTATCACCTCCCAGCTTCTCACTTCATTCCCCCCTCCTCCACTCACCTTCCCCTCACCTGGTCTCACCCATCACCTATCAGCTAGTATTCCTTTCCTTATTCTGGTATCTTCCCCCTTCCTTTCCAGTCCTGCAGAAGGGTCTTGGCCCAAAACATCAACTGTTTCTTCATTTCTGTAGATGCTGCCTGATTTGCTGAGTTCCTCCAGCATCTCATGAGTGTTGTTTTGGTGTTGTTGTTCTTGCTGATGTTCTAAGTGTTCTTCTGTGAACATTGTGGGCATGTCATATTGGTGCCAAAAGGTTTGGTGAACCTTGGCGGGCTGCCTGCAGTATCTCCTTAGGTTGTTAACCCTAAATGACGCATTTCACTGTATGTTTCAATGCCCATGAATCTAAATCTGAATCTGATCTGATCTTGAGAAGCATCATCCCTAATTTTATATCTACCTCAAACCTCAAGCTCAATTCCGGGGCTGGCTGGAAGGGTGGGGGGGGGCGGGCAGGTGGCGGGGAATGTTTGGATACGAAGCATTGATAGATCTGCAAAGAGCTGCTGGCATGGAATTAAAACCCATGTCTATCTTCTGTAGTCCTGGAGATGCTCAATATAACTCCTCTACCACCACTCAGGAGGGAGAGCCAAACATAGAATGAGCCTGAGACCTTGACGAACTTTTCTGGAGTCATTGACAAAGCCATTGGAATAGTGTTTTAGTCATTACACCCCATAAAATATGGATGCATAGGGGAAGCCATGAAGGACACAAACTGATGTGATGTTGAGTAATTGAAACAAATAACTCTTCCCTCAGTAATTTGGGAATTTACATCATGAGATGCTAAGTAATTTTATCCTTTTAATAAAATTAGCAGGTCATCTGTTTTGAAATAAGCTCCTAATCTGTGGAATGCAATACCTAAAACTATAAGAGATGAGATTCAGTTGATACTTTTAAATGCCAGTTCAAAACTATTTATTTAACCTTGCTTTTTAATTGACATCTTTTTGTCTTTTATTTTCATGTTTATTGTTTCTTTATTTAACTTTAATTTAATTTTATTTTTATTTTTGCACTTGATCCCATTGTAAAGCACTTTGAACTACATCATCTGTTTGAAAAATGCACTATAAATAACATTATTATCATCATTATTATTAATTTAGAACAAGCCAGAAGCTGTATTTACATTAAAGGTAATTGAAAGCATTACTTTTGAAAGATTTAGGAAAATAGCTTGTATAAATTAAAGTTCCAAACAGTGGAAAATATCTCAACGCAGTGTAATGTTGCTTTGGAATGAATTGCTTCCTTAAATGTTGACATTTCATTTTCAGTGAAACAGCAGACGTGACTTTGTGTAAGCATTTATTTTTAGCTTTACTGGCTGGAAGGACTAGGAAGTAAGAGTCAAGGACTTTCTTCAAAGTTCAAAGTTCAAAGTACATTTATTATCGAAGTATATACATCACATACAAACTTCAGATTCATTTTTTTTTGTAGGTACCTACAGGAAAATCATGAAATTCAATAGAATCCACAAAAGAACACACACAACAAAGACAGGCAAGCGTCCAATGTGTACAAGAGGACAAACTGTGTAAATAATAAAAAAGTAAACAAATAAAATTGAGAATATGTATTGAGAATACGAAATAATAAAAACTGTGAATTTCAGTATGACGTGCATATATATGTAGTAATGAGGTAGTTTTCATGGGTTCATTATCCAATCAGAAATCTGAGGGAAGAGTGGAGGAAACTGTTTCTGAATTGTTGAGTGTGTGCCTTCAGACTCCTATACTTCTTCCTTGGTGGTAGCAATGAGAAGAGGGCAGGTCCAGGGTGATGGGGTCCTTAATGATGGATGCTGCCTTTTTGAGGCATCAATCCTGGTAGATGTCTGAGATGCTGGGGAGGCTGGTGCCCATGTTGGAGCTGAATATATTTACAACTTTCTGCAACTTATTCGATTCTGTGCAGCGGCCCCTCCAGAATAGCCAGTGATGTAGCCAGTTAGAATGCGCTTCACCGTACATCTGTAGAAATTTGTGAGTGTCTTTAGTGATATATCAGATCTCCTCAAACTCTTAATGAAATATAACTGCTGTTGTACCTTCTTTAAAACTGCGAAAATTTGTCAAACCAAAGCAAAAAGAGAAACTGCTGGAAATACTCAGCAGGTCAGGCAGCATCTGTGGAAGAAGAAACAGAGTTAAAGTTTCAGATTGACATTCCTTCATCAGAACTAATTAAAACCTGAACTATTAACCCTGACTTTCTTTCCATAGATGCTGCCTGATCCGCATTTTCTGTTTATATTTCAAATTTTCACTTCTCACACTGAATTGTGTGTCTAGCCTCCCATTCTGTTGAGTTCAATGTTCTGAGCAGTGAAAACTGAAACAGCAAAAGACCAAAAGAGACAAGAGAAAGAAAATAACTAAAAGAAAAAAAAATCATGAATTCAGAATGACATGAAGATGATTTATAATTGATCGACATCATCAATAACTATTGCTGAATGATATAATGCCATTCTGCATGGTCTCCAATCCAAAGCAATGTACATTTTTAAATAATAATACCATAAGGTATCGAAGCAGAATTAGGCCATTCAGCCCATCGAGTCTGCTCTGCCATTCCATCATGGCTGATATATTTTTCTGCTCAACCCCATTCTCCTGCTTTCTTCCCCATTACCTTTGACAACCCGAGTAATCATGATTCTATCTGCCTCTGCTTTAAATACACCCAACGGCTTGGCCTCCACAGCTGTCCGTGGCAATGAATTCCATAGATTCAGCACCCTCTAGATAAAGAAATTCCTCCTCATCTCTATTCTGATGGAACGTATTCTGAGGCTGTGCCCTCTGGTTCTAGACTACCCCCATCTACTCTATCTAGGCCTTTCTAAAAGTCTGGTGACCTTTTAACCGGAAAGTTTAACTTTGAAATATAGTGGTTTCTGTCTATGTATGTGTTAAAGACTTCTTTGTAGGAACACAACAAGCAATTTATGAGTTTAAAGCAGGTCATTTTTAAAAAATCTGATTTGTTCATTTCACTTTTAATGGGAAGCTCACCCCGTTTATCTGTTACTTTGTAATTCCTCTTCACTCTGGGTTTCCAATTTTACGATTATAGGAACCTTTGTCTCTTTCTCCCAGCTACAGAGATCTCATTGCCCATATACTTCCTGCCTTCATAACTTATGATTCTGCACATTCTCTTTCCTTCACCTTCTCACAGATCTTCTGATGATTCTACTAAACCATTGTACTTAGTGTTAAGAGCAATTTTTCCCCCTTTGGTAAACTGGTAAATGATTGTAAATTACTGTTAAAGGCATAGACAGAATAATGTTTCACAGGTATCAGGTAGCACAGTAGCCTAGTGGTTAACATAGCACTTTCAAGCACCAGGGATCAGGGGTCAATTCCCACCGCTGTTTGTAAGGAGTTTTTATGTTCTCCTCGTGATCATGTGGGTTTCCTCCAAGTGTTCCTGTTTCCTCCCACATTCCAAAGACGTAGGCATTAGTAAGGGTTAGTAAGTTGTGGGCATGCTATTTTGGTGGAGGAAGCATGGTGACACTTGCAGGCTGCCCCCAGCACATCCTCGGACTGTGTTGGTTGTTGATGCAAACGATACATTTTCACTGTATGTTTCGAAGTTTCAATGTACATATAACAAATAAAGCTTATTTTTAGAATGTTATTGTGTACAAACAAGCATAGATGATAGACCTGAAGAAATAAAAAGTGTTCAGTAAGGAAAGTGCTTTATCAGAGAGGGAATTACAATGGTAACAATGATATTCCAAAGTGCATTGTAGCTAATTTGTTCGTAACTAATGGATGTGATCGAATAATCTGGATGTCCTTGTAAGCAAGCCACTGAGAGGATCGTGCAGGAGCGGTAAATTATTATGAAAGCAAATTGTATGTAGGCCTTGGTACCAAAGGAGTTGACTCCAGAAATGATGGCAGAGTGGAAGAAGATGTTCCTGAAACTTTGAGTGCGTGCCTTCAGATCTGGTACCTCCTCCCTGATGATAGCAATGAAGAGAGGGGAAGTCCTGGGTGATGGAGATGCTTAATGATGAATGCCACCTTTTTGAGAGAGCACCTTTTGAAGATGTCCTCAATACTGGGGAGGCTAGTGGCCATGATGGAGCTGACTGAAGGTTTGACGTGTTATGCATTTAGGGACGCTCTTCTTTACATCACTATTTAACACGAGGTCACCTTCCTGCCAGCGTGAGCCAGCCTGGCCATTCTCCTCCGACCTCTCTCATTAACAAGATATCTTCACCCAGAGAACTGCTGCTCACTGGATATTTTGCTTGGTTTTCATATTCTTGTCTGTAAACTCTAGAGATTGTGCTGTGTGAAAGTGCCAAGAGATCAGCTGTTTCTGAGATATAATAGTGTTGAAGGAAAGGGGCTAAGCACTGATCAGTTCCTATTCGAGAAATAAACTCTATGGTTAATGTGGGAATTGCTTACAAATGTGATTTTTGAAGTTTAACATCAGAAAAGATTTTTTATTTATATCCTGCAAACACAAATACTTCAAAGATAGTTTTCTATTTTCTTCTATACCAGTAACAAACTAAATAGGATGATCTGAGCTGATTAGATGCTGACAACATTGCTTACAGAAGGCATGTTGATGCTGTGCACGCCTTCACAAGCTACTACCGTTGGACCACAGATAATTCCAGTTCTCTTTCTACACATATAGATCTTCAACATAAATTCTCTCCACATTCTGAAGCTTCTGACAATTAAGAGTTTACTGTCAACAGCGGGAGCACTTTAAACCGCATTTTATAATGCTGTTTACATTGCAAATACATGCTGGTATTTATGTATTTATGCACATTGTATTCCATATCCATACTTCAACTTCTAACTTTATTTCATATATAATTTTCTATTGTGTGGGCACGTGGCCCAGTGGTTAAGGCATTGGGCTAGCGACCTGAAGGTCGTGAGTTCGAGCCCCAGTGAAGGCAACATGTTGTGTCCTTGAGCAAGGCACTTAATCACACATTGCTTTGCGATGACACTGGTGCCAAGCTGTATGGGTCCTAATGCCCTTCCCTTGGACAACATTGGCGCTATGGAGAGGGGAGACTTGCAGCATGGGCAACTGCTGGTCTTCCATGCAACCTTGCGCAGGCCTGCGCCCTGGGGAGTGAAGAGTTTCCAGGCTCAGATCCATGGTCTCGCAAGACTAACGGATGCCTTAAACTCGTAATTTTTTATTTTTTATAATCGTTGAATATTCTTGTTTCTTTTGTTGCATGTCACGCCCTGACCAATAGACTGCAGCAAATTCCTAATACTGTACGTGTAGGGTGGCCTGGTAACATCGTGGTTAGCACAACGCTTTACAGTATCAACGACCCGGGTTCAATTCCCACCGCTGACTGTAAGGAGTTTGCACGTTCTCCCTCTGACTGTGTGGGTTTCCTCTGGGTGCTCCGGTTTCCTCCCACAGTTCAGTGATATACCGGTTGGTAGGTTAATTGGTCATTGTAAATTGTCCCGTGATTAGGCTAGTGCTAAATTGGGGGTTGCCGGGAGGTGCAATTCAAAGGGCCTGAGGGGTCTATTCTGCACTGTATCTCAATAAATAAATAAATGTATTTGGCGAATAAAGCTGGTCGTTGAATTCACTAATAATTAAGGAGTTACTCAATGTCGGTGCGAAGTCTGTGCAAATAGAACAGAGTTCAGTTTGCTCAGTACTAGCCAACCCCTCTCTATTGTAAACCAATCAGCATGGTCTTTCTGTCACAATAAATCACAGTCTAGTGATCAGATCGTCCAGTGCACATCTGTCAACACTTCATTTCTGAAGCACTTGTGGACTTACATTCGATAAATTAGATGCAAGTCGAACCAGAACGTCAGACCTTTATGAAAGCAGGTTATATGCTGCATGGATGCCTTTGAAAGGAAAATGTTATGTTTCTATTTTATAGAGGAATTAAAACAAACATTTCACGCCATCTTAGAAGTTTCTTCCCTTGACTGAATTGAGAATATCCCATTTGGTGAAGACACTCATCTTCTACGATCAAGCTGGATCCGTTTCTATTTTAGCATTTAATGAAACTACGTGAGGCCTGCATTGGTTGGGGTCGACCACTGATGTTGCATCTTAGCTGTTTAAGTATACAGAGGCCAGGGCAGTACGATATGGAGAGCAGGCTGTTGCCCATGCAGCAGGCTTCCCTTCTCCATGCAGCTGATGAATCCAATGGAACGGCAGAGACTGATACAGTTTTCCACCAGCGGCATTGCAGGAGTTGCCAGTCAGTGTTGAACTCAGTGTAGGACTGCCTTAGGGACTCCAGCTCCGGATTTTTTCCTCGGGATTTACTCCCGAAGCCTTCCCCATGAGTGGGTACAGCCGAAAGGCAGCGGAAGTTTGAGGTCAGAGTTTTCCTTCTCCGAGATGAGCTGCCAACCACAACTGATGAGCCCCATCTGCCCAAAGTGACTGGTTTTAAGGCACCAGTCACCTCTTTTTGCTCCTTTTCCTGTCAGCAGAAACTGTTCTGCTGGGTTTAGTAGAAGGCCAGGAGATAGACTTGGTTACCAGAGGGTATTTGAGACACATGCTATTGAGAGCATTTAATAGGCAGTGGGAGTCCATCCTCAGTGCAGCTCCCTCCGCAGTTATGACAACCCTTAATCAAACTACATGATTTATTCAATTCCAAGAGTCATATAGATTGGGGAATTTCATATTTCTAATGCAAAGTTCTTAAAGTCAAAGGATTTGATTCAAATTCAGATTTATTTATCACATGTTCATTGGAACAGACGGTGAAACGTGTCCTTTGTGTTGACAACAAAGGAAGTGCTGGGGGCACCCCGCAAGTGTCCCACATATTCCGGTACCAAAATAACATGCCCACAATTTTCCACAAACAAGCAGCAACAGCAACAACAAAATCAGACGACAACAGCCCCAAAACAACTCCCTTTCCCACCTCTGCAACCTGCAAAAGGCAATGCCTCGAAAGGTGGAATCCATCGTTAAGGACCCCTGTCACCCAGGACCTGCCCTCTTCTCATTGCTACCATCAGGGAGGAGGTACAGGTGCCTGAAGACACACACTCAATGACTCAGGAACAGACTCTTCCCCTCCGCCATCAGATTTCTGAATGGACAATGAATCCATGAACACTACCTCACTTTTTTTTGCTCTCTTTTTGCACCACTTATTTAATTTAATTTTTATAAATATATTTCCTTTTCGTTTTTAAATGTTATTATGTATAACGAGGTACTGCTGCCACATAACTACAAATTTAATGCCATATGCCAGTGATATTAAACCTGATTCTTGTTCAGATTCTCCTTCTCACCCACCCATTCACATACCAGGCAGTCCCGCAGAGGATGAATATCTGGCCCTTCAGTCCTTGTCCCCAGATTCTCAGATGCACAGATATTGGGTCTACAGCCTTGCACTTCACCCCAGGATGCTGAACTTGGCTTTGACATAATAAGCCAATAATATAACTACAAAAACAGACACCACACTGAATAATACTGAAGTTGCAAACTTCCATATGTGAATGTTAAACTGGAATGCCATGTGTATTTTTGCTAGTTTTGGATCTAGTCTGTTCTCGTTTAGTTGGTTATCCATCATACCCAACAATGACAGGAGACCTGTGTGGGAGAGTTTTTAAAGACACTGGGACAGTTCCACTCTCTCGACCTCAGAAGTCCGGGTCTAGTAGTACGAGTAGCACAAACTGGGATCTTCCTTGGTTACAGTGGATGACCATGACTCTTTCATACCCCTTTCTCTCCACAAAACATTTGCAGACCAACCTTCCTAGCCTTTGGACCTCACTGTTCATCTCATTCTCCCAGTCTGCTGGAGCTGACTTCACATGCTGGGTGAGGCAGGTCCCTGACTCGCCGAGATATGAGGCCTGCTGGCTAACTTCACCTGGTTTAGCCCACCTGTTGAAGCAGTGTAATGGGGCTTGGCCGCTGTCGCATGCAAACGGCTACTTGGAGCCACAGGTGAGATCTGAGAGCCAAAGGTCAATGAGCTCCAGAATGGACATGACAAGCCCCTTCACCAGAGGATCTACCCTTCCCTGGGCACCCCACACACCCCATTTCAACATGAATAACTTATAACAAACATAGTCATTTTATAAATGTCTAAAGCCTGGCTTCGTGTCTGTGGTCCCGTGACATTTGCTCAACTCTGTGATGAACTGAGGCTCCAACACCTGGCTTTGTGTCTTTTGTAAAATTTCAGTTCTGAATGCTATTTGCTTTCTTTTATTGTTTGCATGATTTGATTTTTTTTCCTCTCTGCCTTGGATGTTTGACAGTCTTTTGTAAAGGGGTTCCTTTGGGGTTCCTCTGTTTTGTGGCTGCCTGTAAGGAGACTAATCCCAAGGTTTTATGATGCATGCATACTTTGATAATAAATGTACTGTGAACCTTGATAAAAAATGGTGTTCCGATTCAGTCTGAGGTAATTCTGGAAAATGGCTTATACTTCCTGCTTAAGAGAACAGAGCGGATTAAGAGAGAACAGAAAGGATCAAGAGAGTCGTTACCATGCCAGGCCCACACACAATTAGACAGTAAATATTGAGTTATCAGTTTATTGGTAGCAATTCTCACTAATTAATTTAAAAACAATTGTCTGACTGGCAGCTACCTTGGTGAATAAGCAGTACATTACTGTGCCAATTAAATTAATGTTTTTGTCAAAATAGCAGTAAGTATAGCCTAGTCAGTGTCTGAATAATCAATCACTAATACATAAATGCACACTCACAGAGCTTTAGTAAATAAGTTCATTACACAAGCAATTTTAAATACACGAAAGTTAGGACTGCTGCCAAGAACCCCATTTGCTTTTGATTGTGTTGCAAATAACTTTACATTATATAATTTTCCATTCATTAATTATGATGCATCTGAGAACCATCACAACTTATAACTTTTAAGTATCCATCTTATTGATTCAACAACATCAACAGTGTACCTAATAAAGTGGCCACTGAGTGTATGTTCGTGGTCTTCTGCTGCTGTAGCCCATCCACTTCAAGGTTCGATGTGTTGTGTGTTCAGAGATACTCTTCTGCATACCACTGTTGTAACGTGTGGTTATCTGAGTTACTGTCGCCTTCCTGTCAGCTTGAACCAGTTTGGCCATTCTCCTCTGACCTCTCTCATTAACAGGGCATTTTCACCCACAGGACTGCCGCTGACTAGATATTTTTTGCTGTTGCACCATTCTCTGTAAAATGTAGAGACTTATGCAGGAAAATCCCAGAAGATCAGCAGTTTGTGAGATACACAAACACTCCCCCACCCCATCTGACGCTAACAGTCATTCCATGGTCAAAGTCACTTAGATCACATTTCTTCCTTATTCTGATGTTTAGTCTGAACAACAACTAAACCTCTTGACCACGTCTGCATGCTTTTATACATTGAGTTGCTGCTACATGATTTGTTAATTCTATATTTGCATTAACAAGCAGCTGTACAGCTGTACCTAATAAAGTGGCCACTGAGTGTATAATCTTACAGTATACAAGTACGTAGAACATAGAACACTACAGTACAGTATAAGCTCGTCAGTTTATGATGTTGTGCCTGTCCTTTAACCTACTCTAAAATCAAGCGAACCCTTCCGTCCCACATAGCCCTCCATTTTTCTCTCATCCACGTGCCTTTCTAAGATCTTCTCAAATTTTCCTAATGTATCGGCCTCTACCACCACCCGTGGCAGAGCATATCACACATTCACCACTCCCTGTGTAGAAAACCTACCTCTGACAACTCCTCCTTTCCTTTTCTCTATTCACCTTAAAATTATGTTCCCTATTATTAGACATTTCTGCCCTGGGTTAAAAGCCTCAGGCTGCCCATTCATCTTGTGCCTCTCATCCTCCTTCACTCCAGAGTGAAAAGCCCTAGCTCACTCCTCATAAGAGATGATCTCTAATCTAGGTGGCATCATGGTAAACCTCCTTTGCAACCCCTCTAAAAATTATGGTCTGTGCATATTTAAACTGTTACATCTTTTCTCTTATGGAACATCCATGTAAATTGTTTGTTGTGTTTTATGGACAGATTTAGTACTGGTATCAGTTTCACTGTTCTCTTTAATTTTTTTTATAGCTGTGCTGACCAACTATTGCTCTAAGCATGAAATTTTTACACAGCCTGAAAATTGTGCAACAGCTTAAATGTTTTTATAATCTGCGTGCTATGAATATTCAGAATGAAAATTTTAAAAATCACAAGTTTGATTTTATTTATTAATCGAAGGGTATAATGAAATGCAAAACAACAAAGAAAATCTTTCACGTTTTGTAAACTTTTAAACTTAGACAGTCGGCATTCAGAAGGCCAGCGGTTTATGAACAATTAGTTATCGACTTCCATTCTGTCTTTATTGTTACAATTTGTAACAGTGTTGTAACTCGGAACATTGACAATGTAAATACGTTGAAGATCTAAAATATTTCAAAGTAGAGATTGTGATATGTTTATTATTTAGAAAACTTATAAGTTATATTAATTAACACCGTTAATTAACTACTGGGTATTTCACAATTATAATAACATAGCTTTCAAAATTATGTTAGCATTCATTCATTCATTATGTACTGTGTCATATTGATGTGGGCTATCATTGTCTTCCCATGACCATGATTGTTCTTGGCAAAATTTTCTACAGAAGTGGTTTGCCATTGCCTTCTTCTGGGCAGTGTCTTTACAAGACGGGTGACTCCAGCCATTATCAATACTCTTCAGAGATTGTCTGCCTGGTGCCACATAACCAGGACTTGTGATATGCACCGCTGCTCATTCAACCATCTACAACCTTCTCCCATGGCTTCACAGGACCCTGATCGGTGGGGCTAAGCAGGTGCTACGCCTCGCCCAAGGGTGACCTGCAGGCCAGCGGAGGGAAGGAGCACTTTACACCTCCTTTGGAAGAGATGTATCTCCACCTTGCCACCCAATTGACATTATTGTCTATAAAAGAGAATTCCGGATGCGGGGCAACAAAGGCTATGTGCATGGGAGCATTTCAGTTACTGCGCGGTCGCACACCCGTGCAGCTTATCGGGAACAGTGTCCATACTGTACATAATTATGTCAAGGTAGTAAAAAAACATCAGAATGCAGAACATAGTGTTGCAAATTTTGTTGGTAATGTCCTGTACACTGGATGGGAATAGCTGAATTATTTTTGCCTTTAAGATTCAAGACTGAAGATTGTTTGTTGATACTCTTCTGTACAAAAGTGTAAAGGAGAGTGCAATTATTGTTATTCCAAATCCAATGCAGCATAAACACACTAAATATAAAGAACACAGTGGAAAATATATAGATATAATACCAATCCTAAATGTGGTTATATCATCACCATCATCACTACAACAATTGTTCATCCCAGTTTGGCAAAAGAATAAATCAAGGAAGGTAGTGCACCCGTGGCTGACAAGAGAAATTAGGGATAGTATCAATTCCAAAGAAGTAGCATACAAATTAGCCAGAGAAAGTGGCTCACCTGAGGACTGGGAGAAATTCAGAGTTCAGCAGAGGAGGACAAAGGGCTTAATTAGGAAGGGGAAAAAAGATTATGAGAGAAAACTGGCAGAGAACATAAAAACGGACTGTAAAAGCTTTTATAGATATGTAAAAAGGAAAAGACTGATAAAGACAAATGTAGGTCCCCTGCAAACAGAAACAGGTGAATTGATTATGGGGAGCAAGGACATGGCAGACCAATTGAATAATTACTTTGGTTCTGTCTTCACTAAGGAGGACATAAATAATCTTCCAGAAATAGTAAGGGACAGAGGGTCCAGTGAGATGGAGGAACTGAGCGAAATACATGTTAGTAGGGAAGTGGTGTTAGGTAAATTGAAGGGATTGAAGGCAGATAAATCCCCAGGGCCAGATGGTCTGCATCCCAGAGTGCTTAAGGAAGTGGCCCAAGAAATAGTGGATGCATTAGTGATAATTTTTCAAAACTCGTTAGATTCTGGACTAGTTCCTGAGGATTGGAGGGTGGCTAATGTAACCCCACTTTTTAAAAAAGGAGGGAGAGAGAAACCGGGGAATTATAGGCCGGTTAGCCTAACGTCGGTGGTGGGGAAACTGCTGGAGTCAGTTATCAAGGATGTGATAACAGCACATTTGGAAAGCGGTGAAATGATCGGACAAAGTCAGCATGGATTTGTGAAAGGAAAATCATGTCTGACGAATCTCATAGAATTTTTTGAGGATGTAACTAGTAGAGTGGATAGGGGAGAACCAGTGGATGTGGTATATTTGGATTTTCAAAAGGCTTTTGACAAGGTCCCACACAGGAGATTAGTGTGCAAACTTAAAGCACATGGTATTGGGGGTAAGGTATTGGTGTGGGTGGAGAATTGGTTAGCAGACAGGAAGCAAAGAGTGGGAATAAACGGGACCTTTTCAGAATGGCAGGCGGTGACTAGTGGGGTACCGCAAGGGTCAGTGCTGGGACCCCAGTTGTTTACAATATATATTAATGACTTGGATGAGGGAATTAAATGCAGCATCTCCAAGTTTGCGGATGACACAAAGCTGGGTGGCAGTGTTAGCAGTGAGGAGGATGCTAAGAGGATGCAGGGTGACTTGGATAGGTTGGGTGAGTGGGCAAACTCATGGCAGATGCAATTTAATGTGGATAAATGTGAAGTTATCCACTTTGGTGGCAAAAATAGGAAAACAGATTATTATCTGAATGGTGGCCGATTAGGAAAAGGGGAGGTGCAACGAGACCTGGGTGTCATTATACACCAGTCATTGAAAGTGGGCATGCAGGTACAGCAGGCGGTGAAAAAGGCGAACGGTATGCTGGCATTTATAGCGAGAGGATTCGAGTACAGGAGCAGGGAGGTACTACTGCAGTTGTACAAGGCCTTGGTGAGACCACACCTGGAGTATTGTGTGCAGTTTTGGTCCCCTAATCTGAGGAAAGACATCTTTGCCATAGAGGGAGTACAAAGAAGGTTCACCAGATTGATTCCTGGGATGGCAGGTCTTTCATATGAAGAAAGACTGGATGAACTGGGCTTGTACTCGTTGGAATTTAGAAGATTGAGGGGGGATCTGATTGAAACGTATAAGATCCTAAAGGGATTGGACAGGCTAGATGCGGGAAGATTGTTCCCGATGTTGGGGAGGTCTAGAACGAGGGGTCACAGTTTGAGGATAGAGGGGAAGCCTTTTAGGACCGAGGTTAGGAAAAACTTCTTCACACAGAGAGTGGTGAATCTGTGGAATTCTCTGCCACAGCAAACTGTTGAGGCCAGTTCATTAGCTATGTTTAAAAGGAAGTTAGATATGGCCCTTGTGGCTACAGGGGTCAGGGGGTATGGAGGGAAGGCTGGGTTCTGAGTTGGATGATCAGCCATGATCATAATAAATGGCGGTGCAGGCTCGAAGGGCCGAATGGCCTACTCCTGCACCTATTTTCTATGTTTCTATGTTTCTATCATTATGTGCCATGTTGTATGACGTGGGGGATCATCGTCTTCCATCTGTCTTTAATCTGACAAGATCCAATAAGCTTTTCAAAACTTTTGCCTGTCTATCCCTTGAGGTAACTCATGAACGTCATGCGATGTTGACCACGATGTTTTCTTCCATCAATTTTTCCCGTCACTGCAAGATGTTTGAGCTTCTCGTTCCTCAGTACATGTCCCTGAAATTGCCATTTCCTGATTGACACTTCGCAGTTATGTAGATAGAACGATCTGATTGTAAGTACTGCTATACACACCATCATACAGTATCCAGACCATGCTCTATTCTCGCTGCTGCCATTGGGAAGGAGGTACAGGAGCCTCCGGACTCACACCACCAAGTTCAGGAACAGTTAATACCCCTCAGCCATCAGACATTTGAACCAGAGGAATAACTTCACTCACCCCAACACCGAACTGTTCTCATAACCTACTCCCTTACTCACTCTTCCTTCAGTTAGTCCTGACGAAGGGTTTCGGCCTGAAACGTCGACTGCACCTCTTCCTAGAGATGCTGCCTGGCCTGCTGCGTTCACCAGCAACTTTGATGTGTGTTGCTCATAACCTATGGACTCATTTACAAGGACTCTTCAACTCGTGTTCTTGATATTTATTGTTTATTTATTTATGATTATTTCTGTCCATTTTGTACTTGCACAGTTTGTTGTGCTTTGCACACTGGTTGTTTGTCTGTCTTGTTGGGTGTGGTCTTTCATTGTAGAGGGCAGGGATCATGGTTGGGAAAAGAGGAAGGGAGAGGGGTTGGAGCGGGAAGCACCAGACAGACATTCTGTAATGATCAATAAACCAATTGTTTGGAATCAAATGACCTTCCCTGCTGTCTCAGGGATGGGTATATCTGCACCCACACTACTCCACCCCACCCCTGGCACTCCTCGTCAGTCACCCCTCCTGCGGTGCTCCACCCTTGTCCTTCCCAACATCCTTTGCTCCTAAGGAGCACCAGGCCATTGTCTCCCACACTATCACCAGCTTTGTCCGCTCAGGGGATCTCCCATCCACTGCTACCAACCTTATAGTTCCCACACCCCGCACTTCCCCCTTCTACCTCCTTCCCAAGACCCAAAAACCTGCCTGTCTAAATGAACATTGACTTCTCTAACTTCCGTTAATGCCCACCTCACTCTCGTACCCTATCCGTTATTTATTTATTATATATATATTCTTTTTCTCTCTCTCCTTTTTCTCCCTCTGTCCCTCTGACTATACCCCTTGCCCATCCTTTGGGTTTTTTCCCCCACTCCCCCTTTCCTTCTCCCTGGGCCTCCTGTCCCTTGATCCTCTCATATCCTCTTTGCCAATCACCTGTCCAGCTCTTGGCTCCATCCCTCCCCCTCCTGTCATCTCCTATCATTTTGGATCTCCCCCTCCCCCCCCCACTTTCAAATCTCTTACTAGCTCTTCTTTCAGTTAGTCCTGACGAAGGGTCTCGACCCGAAACGTCGACTGTACCTCTTCCTGGAGATGCTGCCTGGCCTGCTGCATTCACCAGCAACTTTGATGTGTGTTGCTTGAAATTCCAGCATCTGCAGAATTCCTTGTGTTTGGACCTTTTCCTCTCGCTGGATTACAAACTCGCTCTCCACTCTATGTGGACAAAACAAGTACAGTACGGTGCGAAAGCATCCGGCTCCATAGTTATGCATATATGGCTCAGACTTTTGCACTGTTCTGTATCTGTCTCTATCTATCTACCTATTTACTATTTGTTTCCATTTTGTGTTTGCGCAATTTGTCTTCTTTTGCCCATTGGTTGTTTCTTTGTCTCTGTGTGTAGGTTTTCATTGATTCCATTGTACTTCCTTGCTCTACTGTGAATGTCTGCGAGAAGGGTAGTATAGGATAACATATGTACTTTGATATCAAATTCATTTTGAAATTTAACACCACACACAAAATGCTGGTGGAACACAGCAGGCCAGGCAGCATCCTGACAAAGGGTCTCGGCCTGAAACGTCGACTGTGCTTCTTCCTATGGCTGCTGCCTGGCCTGCTGCGTTCCACCAGCATTTTGTGTGCGTTGCTTGAACTTCCAGCAGATTTCCTCATGTTTGAAATTTAGTACTTTGGGTTTTATTCTCATTGTGTCCAAATGAAGTGGGCAGAAATGACAGAATTGAGGTGCCCCCGTATCGTTCCACCCCAGATCCCACTGCAGCAGGATCAGACGGGAGATCCATTCCCCTCATCAACCATGCTTTCAGCTCCCTGAGTAAGATTGATAGATTAGTGTCAATTAGTCATGAATTATGGTCCGTTTTGTAGTGTCTGTGCCTCCCCACTGGGACCTGGGGTGAATCTGTGTGATAATTTACATTGGATTCTTATACCTATTAGTTTTGCCTCGAGTTGAAACCAGGTCCCAGAGGTGGAAGCCAACATCTTAATTCATTGTGCTCACAGACACAAGAGGTACTGCAGATGCTGGAAATCCAGAGTAACAGACACACAAAAAAAAATCCTGGCGGAATTCAGCAGGTCAGGCAGCATCTATGGAGGGGAATAAATAGTGGATGTTTCAAGCTGGGACCCTTCATCTGGACTGATAAGGAGGAGGGAAAATGCCAGAATAAGAAGGTGAGGGGGAGGGGTGGGGTTCGGGGAAGGATTACAAGCTGGCAGGTGATAGGTGAGACCAGGTGAGAGGGAAGGTGGTGTCTAGGGGTGGGGGAGGGATGAAGTAAATAGCTGGGCAGCGATAGGTGGAAGAGGTAAAGATGACCTTAACCCTTGTCCTTCCCTTTACTCCATGGTCCACTGTCTTTTTCCTTAGCCCTTCACCTCTTCCGGTGTGGCTGCTGGACAGTGTAACCAGTGGCCAGTGTTACAAGTTGTCAGTGTAACCAGTGCTAAGTGTTGGCCAGTGTAACCGGTGGGTCAGCTGATTCAGTGTCTAGTGTGACCAGTGGGCAGTGTAATCAGTGGTCAGTATTACCAATGTTCAGTGTAACTTGTCACTTCACTTCTTCACTTGGGCCCTTGGCTCCAGTGTAACTTGTGCTGAGTATAACCAGTAGTTAGTGTAACTGGAGGTGAGTGTAACCAGCAGTCAATATTCTGCCTGGGTAGTCTACACCAAGTGGTTCGAACACTAACTCTCTAGCTTCAGGTAACTGCTCCTCCCCCATCCCTTTCTCTCTCCTCCTGGTCCATCCAGTTCCTCCTACATCCACCCCAGGCCCCATCACCCTGCTGCACTCTCTCTCTACCCACCCACTCCTTCTGCCCATCACTTTGTAAAGAACACCTGCTTGTTAATGCAGATCTCTAATCAGCCAATCATGTGGCAGCAGCTCAAAGCATAAAAGCATGCCGACATGGACAAGAGGTTCAGTCGTTGTTCAAGCATCAGCATGGGGAAGGAATGTGATCTAAGTGACTTTGACTGTGGAACGATTGCTGGTGCCAGACAGGGTGGTTTGAGTATCTCAGAAACTGCTGACCTGGAATTTTCACACACAACAGTCTAGAGTTTACAGAGAATGGTGCAAGAAACAAAAGAAAAATCCAGTGAGCAGCAGTTCTGTGCATGAAAATGCCTTGTTAATGAGAGAGGCCAGAGGAGATTGGTTAGACTGGATCAAGCTGACAGGAAAGTGACAGTAACTGAAATAACCACAGCAGTGTACAGAAGAGCATCTCTGAATGCACAACTCATCAAGCCTTGAAGGGGATGGGCTACAGCAGCAGAAAATTATGAACATGCTCTTTATCAGTTACAGGAGATACCAAATAACGTGGCCAGTGGATCTGGGTTACTGGTTAGTTTTATTATTATTATTATGAACGGATATGAGATAGAGTGAAACACTTCTGCTGTATGCCAGCCAGGCAGATCGTAGAGCATCAAACAGTACAGCACAGTACAGGGCCTTCAGTCCACAATCTTGTGCCAAACTTTTAACCTACTGTAAGATCGATTTCACCCATTCCTCCCACATAGCCCTCCATATTTCAATCATCCATGTACCTATCTAAGAGTTACTTAAATACTCTTAATGTATCTGCCTCTACTACCACCTCTGGCAGGGTGTTCCACACACCCACCATTCTCACTGGTCATTGTAAATTGTCTCGTGATTGGCCTGCGGTTAAATCAGTACCTATTCTGTGCTGTATCTCTAAATAAATAAATAAACAAACAAATAAATAAACCACCTTAAAATTATGCCCCTTATTACCAGCTATTTCTACTCTGGGTAAAAGTCTTTGGCTGCACTCTCAAACTGTGTCTCTTATCCTCTTGTACACACCTATCAATACCATACGTGAGTACAGGGAGGTAATAGAAATAAATCAGAATGCAGAAAAGATGTCGCCTTTGTTCCATAATTCTGCAGTGGTTACCAAGGTAATTTCAGGCCATGGGATTCAGATATGCACCTCTCATTTAGTGAAATAACTTATCTCTCAACACTATATGTTCTACCGATTGCTTTAAGTTAATGCAGTCCAGCCTGTACATTCAGGCACCTCCCAGTCTCCACCCAGCTAACAGAAGTCACTTGCCACTCATTTCTAACTCGTCACCTGCAGCCTATCTGAACCCAGCTCGCATCCACAGACTTTGTTCACTCATTGCAACCAGCCAGCTTCAACCAGTTGCTCCTAGCCTTCAGTTGCTTTGTTGCCTTGTTGTGTTAAGTGTTCATTCTCTCTTGTTTTGTGGCTTGTTATTCTGCAGTTTATTTGTAAAGTTACTGCTCACCACTGAATCATCTCTACTGCTCTGCATTTGGGTCAAGCCTCTAGTATACTTCCTGACAAATATGTAGTTGCTGATTTAAACTGGGAAAGGAAATAAATCATGGACACTCTCGCTGATCAGACCTCTCACAATTTTATGCAGTTCAGTTAAATCTCAGTTCCTCTCTCTCTGTTCCCCCCCCCCGCAACCCTCCATGTGTACCAAAGAAAATCAGTCCAGCCTCTGCAGTCTCTCACAACAGGACTGTGTACTTGTGTGGGAAGGTGGGGACTGTTTATCTGTTGTTGTTTGTAGTGTTCTGTGCAGTTCTGCCGAGCATTGTGGGTATTCTATGTTAGCAACGGAATGTATGCGACACTTGCAGGCTGCATTTCAGTGAATGTTTCAAAGCACTTGTGATAGACATTAACCCATCCCACCATGTCCCCCAACACAACACAACACCCATCACCACGACCACATCCCCAACACACTACATCCACTACCACCACATCCCCAACACACTACATCCACCATCAACACACCACATCCATCACCACCACACCCCTAACACACCAGGCCCTCCCTCACCACACACCCAACACACCACACTCCCCCACCACCACACCCCTCACCACCACACCCCCAACACACCACACCCCAACACACCTCTCCCTCACCACATCCCCAAAACACCACTGCCCCCAACACACCACATTCGCATCACACCGCATCCCAACACACCACATCCCCAACACACTATACCCCAACACACCCCCAACACACCACATCCCCAACAACCACATCCCCAACAACCACATCCCCAACACACCACACCCCCAACAACCACACCCCCAACAACCACATCCCCAACACACCACACCCCCAACAACCACATCCCCAACAACCACATCCCCAACACACCACACCCCCAACAACCACATCCCCAACAACCACATCCCCAACGCACCACACCCTCAACACACCACACCCCTAACAACCACAACTACAACACACCATGCTCCCCACCACCACAACTTTATCGTTTCCTGTCGGAGTCACCTTATGTACAGATGCTCCTGTGCCTAGCATCACATATAATTAACATATATAAGGCAACCTTATGCATGTATATTTATAGTATTATAATATTTATAGTACACCTGCATAGCCCCCCAGACAAGGTCACATGAAGCCATAGAGAGGTGGTGGATGGTCGTATAAGCAGCTGGTGCATATCACAAGAGCTGGTTATGTGACCACTGACACTAGGTAGACAATCTCTGAAGAGTGTTGATAATGGCTGGGGTCAACTGTCTTTAAAAGGTTCTGCCCAGAAGAAGGCAATGGCAAAACAGTTCTGTAGCAAGATTTGCCAAGGACAATCATGGTCATGGCTAGAGAAAAGAGTAAGAACAGCAGTGTGAAGGAGGTATTAAAGACAGATGAAAGACCATGATCTCCTGCATCACATGACATGACACAAAAATAATGACGATGACTGGGTGTTAGCAGGGTGTTCAAAAGCCTCATAGCCTGGGGGAAGAAGATGTTACATAGCCTAACAGTTCTCATTTTTATGCTGTCACACCTGCTGCTGGAGGTCAAAGAGATGTGGAATGGTTGGCAGGGACCCTTGACAATGCTGAGGGCTCTGTAAACACATCTCTACTGGTATATATCCTGGACAGTGTGCACCTTGAATCTTGAAGCTAACAGAAGTCATTCATGTAAGACTTTCTCCAGAACTGTATACTTTCCTGATGTAATGCCAGTAATCTTTCACAGAGCCCATTCCAACAAGCTAGTGTTTGAAACACTGTGTTCATTATTAATGATCTGGTTGGTTAAGCAGGATTTCTTGTAGATAATGGCCACGCATCCAGAATGATATCAAACTACTTCTTTCATTGACGTCCTTGTCCATCAAATCCTCCTAAAGGCCAATCTTATTGGTCTCATCCCTTCCCTGAAAAATTCCCTGTTCCTAATTAGCTAAAACATATTTACTGATATCTCTGCCAAGGGACATAGCTCTTCTTGTTTACCCAACCATTGCCTCTTATTATCTCATCGGTTCATTTTGATGCTTTCCCCTCCAGTCTTGCAACTCAGATATTTTACTCATAATTCTCCTCTCTTCGTTGCACCTCATGTTCAGAAACAGAATCAGAAACAAGTCAAGTTCAAGTTTATTGTCATCTGATTGCATGTATGTAAATACAACTAAACTAAACAACATTCCTCCAGACCACAAAAAATATATCACATACAGCACATAAAACAAAAGATTACCACAAGTAAGTTAATAAACTATCATTCAAATTGCATGCGGTGCACAGCAGAGGAAAACAGTAACCAGTAAACAGCTTGCTGTCCTAATGACGAGACCTCGGTGGTGGCCGGGTATTCATTATTCTCCCAGCCTGAGGGAAGAAGCTGTTTCCCAGTCTGGCAGCCCTAGTCCTGATGCTCCTGTACTTCCTTCCTGATGGTCATGGGTCAAAGAGATTGTGGGATGGGTGGTAGGGATTGTCAACAATGATTTGGGCCCTTCATCTTCAATGCTCCCAGTAAATATCACAAATTGGGTGTGGAACTTCTTGGTGACCCTATTGGTTTTTAACTGTCCTCTGCAGGGTTTTGCAGCTTCCATACCACACAATGATACAGAGACACAGGACACTCTTGATAATAATTAGGTCTATTATCACTGACTTATGTCATGAAATTTATTATTTTGTGGCAGCACTACAGCGTAATACATAAAACAAAATTACTATGTTACAATAACAATAATTTTTTATGCTACTCAGCAGTGTAGCGGTTAGCATAACATATTAGGGAGCCAGCGATCACCAATTTGGGTTCAATTCCTGCTGCTGCCTATATGCTTGCCCCGTGACCACGCGTGTTTCCTCTGGGTACTTTGGTTCCTTCCCACAGCTCAGAGACGTATGACAGAGGGTTAGTGAGTTGTGGACGTGTGTTGTTGGCACTGGAAATGTGGCAACACTTGCAGGCAGCCCAGCACAATCCTCGCTGATTTGATTTGACACAAACGATGTTTCTATGTACACATGACAAATAAAGGGGTTCACAGACTGGACAGAAATCTGATGGCAGAGGCGAAGAAGCTGTTCCTAAATTATTGAATGTGTGTCTTGAGGCTGCTGGACCTCCTTCCCGATGGTACCGATGAGAAGGGGGTACGTCCTGGGTGGTGAGGAACCAAAGGTGTAACATCTCCTTTCCAATTTTCCGAAGCCATGTTTTACTTCTGCCTTCTTTTATTTGACCAGGACCTTTGCACAGTACTGTATTTGTCAACGTGGAACAGAGAGCGAGTTTGTAGATCTGGCAGGAGCAAAGAATGTTAGGAATGGCAAGGGTGGTGCGCTGTGGGAGGGGTGTCGGACAGGTGGCAGAAAACGAATGTCAGGGGCAGGGGCTGGCGTGGATGCAGACTCACCTAGCCCTGAGACACCAAACAAGGTCATTTGATTCCAAACAATTGGTTTATTGATGATTACGGAATGACACTCTGGTGCTTCCCATTCCCTCCCCTCTCCCTTCCCCCTTTCCTAACCATGACTCCCCTCTCTCTGCCCCCTTCCCACTCTCAGTCCACAACAGAGACCCATTTCAGAATCAGGTTTATTATCACTCACGTATGTCATGAAATTTTTTTTTTGCAGCAGCAGCAGTGAAGTGCACAATATAAAATTACTACAGTAGTGTGCACAAGTTTTAAGACCCCTATCTAGATGTGTCTAAGACTTTTGCATAGTATTGTAAGAGCAGAATTATGCCATTCAGCCCATCGAGTCTGCTCCTCCATTACATCATGGCTGACTTATTATCCTTTGCAACCCTATTCACCTGCCTTCTCCCCATAACCTTTGATACCCTTACTAATCAAAAACTAATCAACCTCTGCTTTAAATATATCCAATGACTTGGCCTCCACAGCCATCTGTGCCAACGAATTCCACAGATTCACCACCCTCTGGCTAAAGAAATCCCTCCTCATCTCTGCTTTAAATGGATGCCCCTCTACTCTGAGGCTGTGATCTTTGGTGATAGATTCTCCCAGTAATGGGATCATCTTTCTAGATCTTTCAATATTTGGTAGGTTACAATGAGGTTCCGTACTCATTCTTTTAAACTCCACTGAGTACAGTCTAAGAGCTATCAAATTAACCCTTTCATTCCTGGGATCATTCTTGTAAACCTCCTCTGGACCCTCTCCAATGACAGCAAATTCTTTCTTGAGAATGGGGCCCAAATATTTTGAGCTGTTTTTAAAGAATCTTGAGATATTTTATGGACAATAGACAATAGGTGCAGGAGTAGGCCATTCGGCCCTTCAAGCCAGCACCGCCATTCACTGTGATCATGGCTGATCATCCACTATCAGTATCCAGTTCCTGCCTTATCCCCATAACCTTTGATTCCGCTATCTTTAAGAGCTCTATCCATCTCTTTCTTGAAAGCATCCAGGGATTTGGCCTCCACAGCCTTCTGGGGTAGCATTCCATACATCTACCACTCTCTGGGTGAAAAAGTTTTTCCTCAGCTCCGTTCTAAATGGCCTACCCCTTATTCTTAAACTGTGGCCTCTGGTTCTGGACTCACCCATCAGTGGGAACATGCTTCCTGCCTCCAGCGTGTCCAATCCCTTTATAATCTTATATGTTTCAATAAGATCCCCTCTCAGCCTTCTAAATTCCAGAGTATACAAGCCCAGTCGCTCCAATCTTTTGACATATGACAGTCCCGCCATCCCAGAAATTAACCTTGTGAACCTACGCTGCACTCCCTCAATAGCAAGAATGTCCTTCCTCAAATTTGGAGACCAAAACTGCACACAGTACTCCAGGTGTAGTCTCACCAGGGCCCTGTACAGCTGCAGAAGGACCTCTTTGCTCTTATACTCAATTCCCCTTGTTATGAAGGCCAGCATGTCATTAGCTTTCTTCACTGCCTGCTGTACTTGCATGCTTGCTTTCAGTGACTGATGTACAAGAACACCTAGATCTCGTTGTACTTCCCCTTTTCCTAACTTGTTACCCTACAAATAATTTATAATGCTACTTACTTCTTAGATTGTTCTGGAGTTCAAAACAAATATACTGATATCCTAAAATCTTAGTGCCTAAGCATACACACAGTGGCCACTTTGTTAGGTACAACTGTACACCAACTCGTTAGTACAAATATCTGATCAGCCAATCCTGTGGCAGGAACTCAATGCATAAAAGCATGCAGACATAGAAACATAGAAACATAGAAAATAGGTGCAGGAGTAGGCCATTTGTCCCTTCGAGCCTGCACCGCCATTCAGTTTGATCATGGCTGATCATCCAACTCAGAACACTGTACCTGCCTTCTCTCCGTACCCCCGATCCCTTTAGCCACAAGGGCCATATCTAACTCCCTCTTAAATATAGCCAATGAACTGGCCTCAACTGTTTCCTGTGGCAGAGAATTCCACAGATTCACCACTCTCTGTGTGAAGAAGTTTTTCCTAATCTCGGTCCTAAAAGGCTTCCCCTTTATCTTCAAACTGTGACCCTTTGTTCTGGAATTCCCCAACATCGGGAACAATCTTCCTGCATCTAGCCTGTCCAATCCCTTTAGGATTTTATACGTTTCAATCAGATCCCCCCCTCAATCTTCTAAATTCCAATGAGTATAAGCCTAGCCGATCCAGTCTTTCATCATATGAAAGTCCTGACATCCCAGGAATCAAAAGGTTCAGTTGTTGTTCAGACCAAATATCAGAATGGGGAGGAATTGTGATCTAAGTGACTTAGACCGTGGAATATTTCTGGGTGCCAGACGGGGTGGTTTGAGTATTTCAGACACTGGTGATAACCTGGGATTTTCACACATAACATTTTTTAGAGTTCACTGAGAATGGTGTGGAGAAAATATATTAAAAAAAACATCCAGTGAGCGGCAGCTCTGTGGGCAAAAGTGTCTTGGTAATGAGAGGGGTCAGAGGAGAATGGCCTGATGGGTTCAAGTGTACAGGAAGGTGACAGTAACTCTGATAACCATGTGTAACAACAGAGGTGTGCAGAAGAACATCTCTGAATGCACAACACATCAAACCTTCAAATGGATGAGGTAAAGCAGAAGACTACATCAGGTTCTGGTATCTAATAAAGTGGCCAGTGAGTGTAGAATTTTCTGCAGTGTTGAACGATAAGATTTAGGAAGAATGATTCCTGGCCAGTACACAATACTCCCAGTGTGGCTCACGGTCTTTTATAGCTGCAACATAACACCTCAAGTGTCTTGTGTTATTGAGAGTGTTATTAAGCCCCACTATCCACTCACAATAAAAATAAAGCAACCACTTATTTTTATAAAGAAACAATATTCCTTTCAATGCCTTCTTTCCACTTTACAAGTATACTAGCGTAGCAGAAAACAGCTTCCATTTTCCCGATCAACGAACAATTAGCTCCGGAGTAACGCACACAAAATGCTACAGGGACTCATCAAGTCAGGCAGCCTCGATGGAAATGAATAAACAGTCAACGTTTCAGGCCGAGACCCTTCTGCAGGACTGGAAATGAAGGGGAAAGAAACCAGGATAAGAAGGTGGGGGGGGGGGAAGGAAAATGAGTACAAGGTGATAGGTGGGGATGGTGGGTGGGTGGAGGAGTAGGGATGAAGTAAGAAGCTGGAAAGTGATAGGGGGAAGAGGTAAAGGACTGAAGAAGAAAGAAGTTAATAGGAGAGGACAGTGGACCATGGAAGAAAAGGAATAAGGAGGGGAACTAGAGGCAGGTGATAGGCAAGTGAGAAGAGAAGGGATGAGAGGGTAACCAGAATGGGGATTGGAAAAAGAGAGAAGGAGGGAGGGAGTAGAAGTTACCAGATGTTGGAGAATCAATGTTCATACCGTCAAGTTGGAGGCGACCCAGATGAAATATGAACTGTTGGTCCTCCAACCAAAGTTTGCCTTCATTGTAGCAGTAGAGAAGACCATGAATCCTTCTTCTTCAGCCTTGTAACCTCAATCATCTCAATATTTTCTGTGTCAACAGAGGAAAAGTATGAAGAATGATATCTCTGAGATAATGCTCCCAAAATGTTGCAGGAACTCAGCAGGTCAGACAGCATCTATGGAGAAGAAATATACAGCCAATGTTTTGCACCAAGACCCTTCATTGGGACTAGAAAGGAAGGGGGCAGAAGTCAGAATAATATAATGGGAGGAGGGGAAGGAGTACAGGCTGGAAGGTGAAAGGTGAAACCAAGTGAGTGGGAACCTGTCAACCTTGATTAGTAATTCATTGGGTATATTTAAAGTGGAGGTTAATAGGTTCTTGATTAGTCAGGGTGTCAAAAGTTACGGAGAGAAGGCAGGAGAATGGGGTTGAGAGGGGGAAAAGGATCCGGTCATGATCAAATGGCAGAGCAGCCTTGAATGGCCTAATTCTGCTCCTATGTCTTATGGTCTTGGTTGTGATGCCATGTCTAGTGGAATAGTCCGTTAATAAACCTGCAGATATAAATGGCCACTTGGGTTTGCAGCAGATCAGGATCAATTCCAGCAAACGACAGCTGAAGAGTAAATAAAGCGAGAACGAGTCAATGAATATCAATGGTGTGCATGCAGTTATGACACCATCTTGACCATTTTGGTTGCTATTGGTAACAACCTGAATTGTCATAGGTTGCTGTAATTGCTTACTTCCTGACCCTGTCCGCTGGGAACCAGAATGCATTTTAAGGCATTTTTTTTTTACAGGCCACTTGGTATCTCTGTAAACGATAGACAATAATGAAATGGCTATTTGTTTGGTACGTCACAGCAGTTACAGAGCTGTTAATCACCAATGCGTTAAAAGGTTTTAAAAAATCTACAAATCGGGCACTGTGCGGTGCGAATTAATCATGGTTTGGCGGCTTGCATGAAATTTAGAAATTTTCCTTTGAGCAATCAATGGCAGCTTGCAGGGTTTATGCTTTTGTTTCTCATAATGTGTGCATGACTGTGGATAGTATTGATTGTTACACAATCTCCAATCACGTGATAGACGGCCGGTCAATCAATATAACTCAAAGGTGATAGTGTTTAAATTTCTGCAGTTCATATTTTTTTCCCTTGAATTCCCCGTAGATTTATGTGTGTGGAGGAGGGCTCGACTTACAGCGGCAAACCCTCAATCGACTCATTTGGTTGCTATGAGATTGTAAAATGTTTCATCGATCGCTATGAACGGCACAGATTCATAGATGTATCAAAGGCCAGGTTCGGCACTGAGACTAGTACACAGCTAATTGAGATGCAAATTACATTGGCAACGATCCTTATCTGATTAACCTCAGCATGTTGTTCAGATTGTGTGAGACCTCAAAAATTAAACAAGTTTTTGCATCCAGAGTCTTGCATAGGTTAGAGCCAGCAATCACTCTTTTCCCTTTACCTACCTGTAATCACAAGACCCCTGTTTGGATTCACACCAATGCTAGTGTGCACACAATACATAATATTCCATTCTAAAATCAGTCAGTTTAAATTACTCTGAAGGATTGTAAAGAACCACCTTTTACAGTTCTGAACACTGGGAGAAATATAAGTGGCCTAGTTCAGTGTTCCTTCAGGTTAAGGTGACATGAAGGCGCAGAGGTTAGCACAACAACTGGGTTCGATTCCTGCCACTGCCTCTAAGGAGATTGTATGTTCTTCCCATGACCACGTGGGTTTCTTCCCACAGTCCAAAGACATACAGGTTGGGAGCAACACACATCAAATTTGCTGGTAAACGCAGCAGGCCACGTTTACAGGTTGGGAGATTAATTGGTTGTTATAAATTGTCCCATGACTAGGCTGGGATTAAATCGGGGGATTTCAGGTGACCACACACCCCAACTAAACCGGACAGCACCCCAAATAACCCAAGCCACACCCCACTAAGGGGCTTACGTAACACCAGCCCCCGCCATCCCCAGTCCTCAGCCCTACCCCTAAACCTAACATCTCCAACCCTCTTACACACCCCCATAAACCCAAGCCTTCTCCCCACTGGGGGGGTGGAAATTCACCCAACATCACTAGCAGTTCGGTTCCTCTTTCAACCCTCCCCCCACTGCAAGGTCCTGCACTACCCCTACCCACCCCTCCGCACTGCCAGTTCCCACTCCACCTCATGAAACCTCCATCCTCATTACCCAACTCTACCCCTCGTCCCGGCCCTCCCACAACACCCCCCAAGTAGTTACTGCACAACCTCCAGACCACAGCACCCATTCCCTATAACTCCCTCCCCAACACAAACCATAAGCAATAACTCCACCATCGTAACTTAAACTCCAGAACAGAGGTTAACGAGGAGGAAGATGCCAATAAAGGCAAGTCGGGGATCTGGGTGATGACAACGTGGGCCAAAAACAAAGAGGCAGGGTGAAGTGATACTGCATCTCCAGTATGAAATCTACAAACTCTAGAGGGATATTTTACCTACTGCCCCCCATATCTAAGGAAAGATGCACTGGCCCTGGAAAGGGTCCAGAGGAAGCTCACAGGAATGATCTGGGGAATGAAAGGCATAACATATGAGGAGTCTGATGCACCATCAGTAACTCCAAAAGACTGGAAGTAGAGTAAATACTGAAAGGCTTTTATTAGCAGTAAAATGTGACCTCCATCATGCTGAGTATCTGCCCCTGGACTGAGAGGAGGAGCAATGGCGCAATCGCCTTTATTCAGGGATCTGTGGGAGGAGCCACAGGGGCAGTCAGCAGAGGGGCGTGTCCAGACAGGTAACCCAGTTACAACATATATATATATGGTTTACCACAGAGTGTTCGATGTCTTTGGGCCTTTACTTCATCGAGTTTGGAAGGATGAAGGGAGATTGCAATTAAAACTGGAAGGCCTGTACAGAGTGGTCGGGGAGGGGATGTTTCCATTAATAGGAGTAACTAGCATCTGAAGGCACAGCCTCAGAACAAAGGAATGTCCTTTAGAACTGAGGTGGAGAGGAATTTCTTCCACCGGAGTTGGGTGAATCTGTGGAATTCATTGCCACATGGGGTTTATTTAAAGATAAAGATTAGCTTTTTTTGTCACATATACATTGAAACATACAATGAAATGAGTTGTTTTGCATCAAATCAAATTTGTGAGGATTGTGCTGGACAGTTTGCAATTGCTGCCACCCTAATGTCGCCAACTCACAAGCCCTAATGCGGGGCAGAACTGGAGCACCTAGTATTTAAAGCAGAGATCGATAGGTTCTTGAGTGTTAAGGGGTTGAGGACTATGAGGAGAAGGTGGGAGGATGGGGTTGAGAAAATCAGTTATGATTGAATGGCGAGGTAGACTCAATGGGCCAAATGGTCTAATTCTGCGGACATGGGGAACAGGGAACCAGTAGTGGCTCCTCTCTTTGTTTATTCATCTGGTCATTCCACTAGATTAGCTCAGAGGGTTCCCATTATTAAATTCCCTGGACTTTTGAAATTAAGGTGCTGAAGAAATGTATAAATGGCAACAAGAACATATAGAATAAGAATCAGCTTTAATATCACTGGCATTCGGTGTGAGATTTGTTGTTAAATTAAGTAAGTAGTGCACAAAGAGGAAATGGTGTGGTGTGGTAGTGTCCATGGTTCAATTCAGACATCTGATGGCAGAGAGGAAGAAGCTGTTTCTGAACAGTTGAGTGTGCCTTCCAGCTCCTGTGCCTCCTCCTTGATGGTGGCAATGAGAAAAGGGCATGTCCTGGGTGATGGGGGTCCCTAATGATTGATGCTGCCTTTTTCAGGCATCTCCCCTTGAAGATGTCCTGGGTACAATGGAGGCTAGTGCCTGTGATGGAGTTTGCTGAGTTTACAACTTTCTGCATCTTATTTCAATCCTGTGCAGTGTCACCCCATAAGAGATGATGATTCAGCCAGTTAGAATGCTCTCCATAGTACATCTGTGGATATTTGCGACTATCTTTGATGACATGCCAAACCTCCTCAAACTCCTAATGAAATATAGTTGCTGGAATATGACCAATACAGACTTTGCCGATTCATTCCACGTGAACCTCTCTTGCAAAGACGTCAAAGGCACGTCACAAAGGCGACACGGCAGCATAGCGGTTTGCGTAACGGTTAAGAGCAGCAGCATCTGCGATGAAGGTCGGAGTTCAATACCTGCTGCTACCTGCAAGGTGTTTGTGGGTTCTGCCCATGACTGTGTGTGGTTTCTCCCGGTATTCCACTTTCCTCGTACATTCCAAAAACGTACGTGTTAGAGTTAATGAGTCGTGGGCAAGCTATGATAGCCCTGGGGGTGTGGCACCATTTGTCAGCTGCCCTCAGCACATCCTCGGATTGTGCTGGTCGCCAACACAAAATGACGCATTCCCAGTGTGTATCGATATTTTGATGTCCATGTGACAAGTAAAGCTAATCTCTATTCCTATTTGTAATTAACTTACTAAATAGTTGATAACTCAGAGTCGGACTGCGGTCGACACGGCAGGGACAGTTCTCCCGTCTGCGTGAGATGTGGGACATTTGAGAGACTTTGAACTTTACTGTGCTCATGGACTTCTTCATCAAGTTATGGTATTGTTGCACTGTTGTAACTATATGGTATAATTATGTGGTTTTGTCAGTTTTTTCAGTCTTGGTCTGTCCTGTGTTTTGTGATATCACACCGGAGGAAATATTGTATCATTTCTTAATGCATGCATTACTAAATGACAATAAAAGAGGACTACCTGTCTTCATAATCTAATCTAAAAAAATAGATGTTTTCATTAGTGTGGAATGAGCTGCCAATGCAAGTGGTGCATGGATTTCAAAGCGTAAGAGAAGTTTGGATAGGTACGTGGATGGCAGGGGTGTGGAGGACTATGGTCCTGGAGCAGGCTTTTTAAATGGTTCAGCATAGACTAGATGGGCCAAAAGGCCAGTTTCTATGCTGTACTTTTCTATGACTCTATGACATCATTTTATATATTAGACATGGAGAACCATCTTTGTTTGTTTATTTGACATATTTCTTTCAAGATCTTTTTTGAGACAACAAAAGTTTAAACAGGACAGCTTGAGTTTATTGCCTTGTGCTCTACACAGGTACAATGAAAATATTAATTGCAGTAGCATCACAGGCAAATACCATCAGATAAGCAGCATTCACAAAAAACATAAATATAATTTTAAAATAAGTGGAGAAAAGAATATAGAGATTCATCCTCAGCTGCATTGTTGAATGCACAGTGCAGGAACCATATAACCATATAACAATTACAGCACAGAAACAGGCCATCTCGGCCCTTCTAGTCCGTGCCGAAATCTTACCCTATCCTAGTCCCACCGACCTCCACTCAGCCCATAACCCTCCATTCCTTTCCTGTCCATATATCGATCCAATTTAACTTTAAACGACAACATCAAACCTGCCTCAACCACTTCTGCTGGAAGCTCGTTCCACACAGCTACCACTCTCTGAGTAAAGAAGTTCCCCCTCATATTACCCCTAAGCTTTTGCTCTCTAATTCTCAATCCATGTTCTCTTGTTTGAATCTTCCCCACTCTCAATGGAAAAAGTCTAACCACGTCAACTCCATCAATCCCCCTCATAATTTTAAACACCTCTATCAAGTTCCAACATACATGAGCTATGTTCTTCTTTGGAAATTCTCTCCCATTGACTGCGATGTAACTGTACTGTAAAAGCTAAGTATTGTGTGTATATATAAACTGTATTTGGGGTACCATGGTAGTATACCAGTTAGCACAACAGTATTACAGCTTGGGGCATTGGAGTTTGGAGTTCAATTCCAGCATCGCCTGGCCCGTGACTGCGTGTCTTTCCTCCAAATTCTCCAGTTTCCTCCCACATTCCAAAGACATATTGTAAATTGTCCTGTGATTAGGATAGTGTTAAATAGGTGGGCTGCTGGGTAGTGTGACTCGATGGGGCACAAGGGCCTGTTCCAAGCTGTATCCCTAAATAAATAAATTAATTAATAGAATAAATATTATCAACTGGGAATTAATTTCTGTTTTGTAAAATGAGGACAGACTTTTCAAAGCATTCCACTCACTTGCATTTAAAGATAATTGGCATGTAATTCACACCTTAACCAAAGGCAAACTAACTAGCTGGGAATGAAAGTGAATGTTGGCAAGCCTGTCCTAGGGTCTGGAGAAGGAATTAGAATCAGAATCAGGTTTAATACTACTGGCACGTGTCATGAAATTTGTTGTTATTCGGCAGCGGTACATTGCAATACATAATAATAAAAAACTAAATTACAATGAGAAATGTATTTTAAAATTAAATTAAGTAAGTGGTGGGAAAAGACAGCTAAGAAAAAAGAGTGAGGTAGTGTTCCTGGGTTCATTGACCATGCGGAACTGTTACGGCGGAGGGGAAGAGACTGTCCCTGAAGTACGTGTTGTCAGGTTCCTGTACCTTCCTCCTTGATGTCACATACAAAGTTCAAAGTTCAAAAGCAAGTTTATTATCAAATTACATATATGTCACATATACAACCCTGAGAATCACAGTAAATTAAAAAAATAAATAAATAATAAATAGATACATACATAAATAAATATCAAGAACATGAGGTGAACAGTCCTTGAAAGTGAGTCCATAGGTTGTGGGAACAGTTCAGTGTTGGGGTGAGTGAAGTTCAGTGAAGTTATCCCCTTTGGTTCAAGAGCCTGATGGGTTGAGGGGTAACAACTGTTCATGAACCGGGGAGTCCTGAGGCTCCTGTACCTTCGTCCTGATAGCAGCAGTGAGAAGAGAGCGTGACCTGGATGGCAGGGGTCCCTGATGATGGATGCTGCTTTCCTGTGACCGTGCTTCATGTAGATATTCTCAGTGATGGGGAGGGCTTTACCTGCCATGACTTTTCAACATGTATTTCGTCACTGCAGCGGCAGAGCAGGTAGATAAAGTTTACAGTCAGCAGTTTACACGGGAGGAAAATTAACTGTTTTATCACAATATCATTTCTTATTTTGTTGACTTAAACGTTATAAAGTGGTGTACCTGGACTTTCCTTCTCTGATTCATTCTGGCATTATATGATTTATTAAGAACACTAACATTAGATTATTCCCTCTAATTCAATCAAGGAATTGATTATTTTCTATTTTTATCATTCATTATCCACCTTACATTTTTAAAATAAAAAAAGCAACACACACAAAATGCTGGAGGAACTCAGCAGGTCAGGCAGCGTTTATGGAAATGAATATCTGGCCAAAAACCTTCTCCAGGGTCACAAATATGGGTGTCAGCCCAAAACATGGACCGTTCCTTCATTTCCACAGATGCTGCCTGACCTGCTGAGTTCCTCCAGTATTTTCTGTGTATTGCTTTGGATTTCCAGCATCAGCAGATTCTCTTCTGTTTCTTAATGTTTTTAATATAATTCTTCAGTCAGTATAATTGTTGGACATTGTTTTTTGTTGCATGTTGCATCAGCACACCACATCAAATTCCTAATACATACATTCATTCATTCAGGTGCCTTGCCATTCGACGTGGGCGATCATTCTCAATCCATCATGGTCCCTGACCCTCTGAATTGTAGTTGTTGCCTCCCCTGTTTCTAACCATGATGTTATTCCATCTACCATTTTCATTCTCTGTCTGACTCTGCTTCTTTTTCCTTCCAGCTTTCCAGTTGTCACTAAATGTTCTAATGTCTGTCTTCGCATGATGTGTCCAAAGAATTTTGATTGCTGTTTCCTGATCTTTTTAAGTAATGTACATTTTGTTTTCGTTCTCTGTAGAACTTCTTCGTTGGTTATCCTGTCCGTATATGATATGCATAGCATTCTTCTGAGGAACCACATCTCTGTTGCATTGATTCTTTTTCCCATTGCATTTGTGATGGTCCATAACTCGCAGCCATACATCAAAATAGGAAGAATGTAGCAGCTGAGAGTTCTAAGGCGGATGTCAATTGCTATTTTCCTGTTTGCTAGGATGTTTCTCATTACTGTAAATGCTGTCCTTGCCATTGCTATTCTTGCTTTTATGTCTGTTTCACATTTACCATCAGATGTTACCCATGATCCAAGGTACTAATAATACATACAGATGGCGAATAAATTTGATGCTTGATCCTGGATATGTGGTTATTATATAAATTTAAACAATTTCAGTGATTTAATTTCTGTTTCCACCCAGCTAGAGAAACAAATTCTCCTTTTGGTTTGGATGTTATTCGCTCTTCATGTTTACTTCTTCCATCTTTCCCTGCTTTCCACAGTAATTAATGTCCCATTCCTGTCCTTACGCCATCTGAATCAGGTTTAATATCACCGGCATATGTCATGAAATTTGTTGTTTTGCAGCAGTAGTACATTGCAAGCTATAATAATAAAAAAACTATAAATTAAAATAAAAAGTATGCAGTGTTTTTAAATTAAATACACAGTGCAAAAAGTAAAGAAAAAAAATAATAAAAAATAAAGTTAGTGTTCATGGGTTCATCGTCCATTCAGCAATCTGAGGGCAGAGAGGAAGAAGCTGTTCCTGAAACGTTGAGTGTATATCTTCAGGCTCCTGAACCTCCACCCTGATGGTAGCAATGAGAAGAGGGCATGTCCTGGGTGACAGGGGTCCCTAATGATGGATGTGGCCTTCTGAGGCATCGTTTTTTGCCGATGTCCTGGCGAATGGGAAAGGGGCTTGTTTTGTGGGTGTTGTCTCTTGTTGTTGTTGTTGCTTCTGCTGTGCTGTTCTGTGGAAAATTGTGGGTATGCTATGTTGGAACCGGAATATGTGGCCATACTTGTGGGCTGCCCACAGCACATCCTTAGTTCCCATTTGTTGTTAACGTAATTGACACATTCCTCTGTCTGCTTTGATGTACATGATAAATCAATTTGAATCTAAATCAAATCCTTTGACTTTGAGAAGCTTGCACTAGAAATGTGAGTTCCACCTAATTTATATGACCCTAGGAATTGAATCTATATGACTCTTGGAAGAAGCAGTTCCTAAAATGTTGCAACACACATCAAAGTTGCTGGTGAACGCAGCAGGCCAGGCAGCATCTATAGGAAGAGGCGCAGTCGACGTTTCAGGCCGAGACCCTTCTTTAGACTCCTGTACCTGCTCCTTGACGGTAGCAATGAGAAGAGGGCATGTCCTGGGTGATGGGAGTCCTTATGATAGATGCTGCCTTTTTGAGCCATTGCCTTTTAAAGGTGTCCCACCTGCCTTGTCCTAGGATTGTCTGCCTATCTGCTCCGCTGCGTGATGAGGAAGAATGTGGGTAAGCAAGTTAACAGAGATTCCTCCCAGCTGAGCTGGACAGAATTGGAATCACCGTCTCATACTAACGACAGAAAATGCTGGAAACACACACTTGGTCAGGCAGCATCCATGGAAAGAGTAGCAAAAATACACTTTAAATTGAAGACTCTGTCCGAATGAAAGAGAAAAATAGTTCATTTTAACTTTCAGGAATGATGGGTGAGCAACAGATTTGCAAGACATAGGAGCAGAATTAGGCCATTCAGTATATCCATCTACTCCGCCATTCCATCAGGACTGGTTTATTATCTCAGTCTCCTGCATTTGGCCTGTAACATTTGAAAGTGGTGGGGTGGAGATATGTCTCTACCAAAGGAGGTGTAGGGTGCTCCTTCCATTCACTAGTCTGCAGGTCACCCTTGGACAAGGCGTAGCACCTGCTTAGACCCTGATCAGGGTCACATGAAGCCACGAAAGCAGGTGGTGGATGATCGTAGGTGATATCACAAGTCCTGGTTATGTAACCACTGATGCCAGGCAGACAATCTCTGAAGAGTATTGATAATGGCTGGGGTCACTCGTTTTGGTAAAGACACTGCCCAGAAGAAGGCAGTAGCAAACTACTTCTGTAGAAAACTTTGCCAAGAACTGTCATGGTTATAGAAAAGACCATGATTGCCAATGTCAATACAACACAGCACATAATGATGATGATGATAATGACTAATCAAGAACCTATCAACCTCCTAATGACATATGTCCTACAGTCACATCCAACTCTCTCACAAGCAGGAGAGCTTCCAGCAAACACTAATCCCTGTGGCACACTGGGAGAACATAAATTAAAATGAAGACGTTTTTTTGAATTTGCTCTTCCCTGACTCATCAGTGTCAATTTGCTTGTGATTCTATCAACTGACAAGACCTCTGAAGAGCGGCTTCTGTAAACAGTTTATAAATCTAAAGCGCTTAGAACAGGGGTTCCTAACCTAAGGTACACAGACCACTCGGTTAATGATAGGGGTCCATAGCATAAGCAGGTTGGGAACCCCTGACTAAGTGAGAGAGAGGATGAGGGTTAACAGTGGCTTTGGCCTGCACCATTTGCTCTCCTGGTCTGTTGGTATTTATTCCTTCGAATGAGTATCATTAGAGTACTCATCAGTACTCAAAGTTCTACTGTACAAATAGAGTACCAATGGAGTAGTCATCAGTACTCAGAGTACTACTGTAGCAATAGAGTATTCATCAGTACTCCGAGTACTACTGTTAAATATATAGAAGGGTACAGCAAAATCCCTCAGGTGAACTCAAATATGCAATAGGGATATTTCATAGCAGAACAAATGATTTATCTGTGGTCCTTGGCCAATGTTTACCCAATAATCAACATCACTTAAGCCACATCAATAATAAAATGTGATACATAATAAATAATATAATGCTGTATATTATATAAGTGATGTGTAACTGCCAAGTCAGCAGTAAACGTCATTGGCTACAGTTTACCATTACTGCAGGTCTTGTACGTGTCCAGGACAAAGAAGTGGGCAGGAAATATCATTGCGAACACCACCCACCTTCAAACTGCCTTTTCCTAAAGCTCCCTTCTGGAGAGAGTTATAGGGCTATTAAGACAAAAACTTCCTGCCATCTAAAAAGCTTTACCACCCATCCTGTTGATCTGATCAACCATTCTAGTTAGCCTCCCCACCCCCTCTATCTATTACGCTAGTCACTGCACTGTAAACACATTAAAGCACTTTTTATAATGCTCTTTACATTGTAAATACATGCTGGTATTTATGTATTTATGCACATTTTCTTCAATATCAATTCTTTAACCTCTAATTTTATTTTTATATAATTCTTTATAACTGTTGAATTTTGTTTTTTTGTTGTATGTTGTTCCCTGACCAAAACACCACATCAAATTCCTAATACATGTAAATGTACATGGCAAATAAAGTTGATCCTTGATAAGCAGCTCATTGATGAATTGGCAAGATTACTCTGTGTGAAGTGATTGGTCTGTTTCCTAGATTATAACAGTATGTAAAAGAATCTTTGGGATGGAAATGGACAGTCAGCATTTTGGGTCGAGACCCTACATCTGGACCCAGGTAAGCAGTTTCGACCCAAAACGTCAACTGTCCCTTTTCCTCCATAGGTGCTGCCTGACCTGCTGATTTCCTCTGACATTTTGTGTGTTGCTCCAGGTGCTCTGTCCTTAAAAGTTCTTTATTTTGACTGAAATTATTATATCAGGTCTTGCATTTTGTACACTTTAGAACTCCTGCTCAGTACTACAAGAATTCAGAGTATTTTGACTGGTATTCCAAAGTGACATCATGAATTAGTTTCAAGATCCATTTCACATGCATTAAGCCATTCTACTGAAGTTTATAATGGTTCGTCGAATGTTTTTTGAGCATTGCGAAGAGCAGTGACCTAACTGAACAACAAAATAAACACTGCTGTTGTTGTCAGAGTTCAGAATTCAATTCCGGTGTTCTCTGTAAGAATGTTTGTACGTTCTTCCCATGAGTGTGTGGATTTCCTCCGGAAGCTCTGGTTTCCTCCCACAGTCCAAAGATATAGCAATTAGTAGGTTAATTCGTAACTACTCTCTCCTTAAAAGTTCCTTATTCTCTTTGGATTAAATTGGTAGATTGCCAGAAGAGCTTGTTTATCCAAATAAAATTTGCATTATGGACCAAAACTGTTCCGTAAATCCTAAGGGCATGTCAAGAACAACTCCAGAACTAATATGAAACATGCTGGAAATCTGAGTCTGGCCATGTTTACTCCACACCCCACAGTCTGTTTATTAATCTTCAATTGCCTTTATCAGCGAGTGATAAAGGAACTACTTCTTTTCTTTATATTTCAAAAATAAATATTATTCATAATAAGGACAAGATACAATGGAAGAAACAATGCAAGTGTAAACAGAATCAGTGCATTGTCGTGCAGGATGATCACTTGGATAGAGCTGGTGATGAAGTCATGTTATCTCCTCTCTATACCCAGCAATGCTCTGCCAAGTTTCTGCGCACTCTTTTAGGGGAAGTATTTCTTCTTTAAATCTTTAACTCAAAGCATTAAAATTTAATACAAATTTAAACAGGTTTCTGGAGCAAAACCAGATTTTAAGAGCCTTTAGACTTTAAATTAGATTAGTTTATTGTCATATACAGTAGGGTAATGAAACTCTGTAATTACCTGAACCATAAATACAACATTAAGCACAAAATGGCAGAATGCTGTAATAATTATAGTGCAGAATAGTTCAATATTGCAGTGTGTGCAAAAATTGTCATGCAAAATTGTGCAAATATTCTAGTGCAAAATGGTTTAAAGATTGTAATGCATACACAGATAGTAATTCTACGTCTTTACACCATACTACTGCCACCAAACAACAAATTTCACATCATCTAAATCAGTGATAATCTGACACTGATTCTGATTGTAGTGTAGAATGGTGCAAACACTGTGGTGTAAAATAGTATAAAGACTAGTGTAGAATTTTGTAAGGACTCTAGTGCACAAATGTGCAGAGACTGTAGTGTAGAATAGTTCAAAGATTGTAGTATAGAATGGTGAAAATGATTATTCAAAGGGTGCAATAGTGAAGGAGAATAGTGCAAATACTAGTATAGATTGGTGCGAAGGCTGTGGTGTAGAATGGCACAAAGGCTAGTATTGTGCAAATACTAGTGTAAAATCATGAAAAGACTAGCGTAGAAATGTGAAAAGACTGATGTAGAATGGTGCTGAGACTGCAGTGTATAATCATGCAGAATTAGTATAGAGTGGTGCAAGGTAGTGTAGAACAGTGCAATGGCTGTTGTATAGAGTAATGCAAAGACTGTGATGTAGATTTGTGCAGAGAGAGTAGTGTAGAATGGGGCAAAGACAGTGGTGTATAATAGTGTGAATAATAGTGTGGAATAGTACAGCAACTAGTGTAGAATGGTGCAAAGATCGCAGTGCACTGCAAAAAAAAATGGGCCTTGATATCATTGAAGCTTCTGGCAAAGGTAAAACAGTGAAGACCTAGATGCTTGAGAAGACAGAATACTGTTTGTCTCTGACATAAGAGCAGCAATACCACTGGGAGAACGGAGCACAAACCACAGCCACAGACATTAGAGTAGGCACACTGATGGAAAATTGCAGAGCCTGCAGGGTCCAAGTAACGTGACACAGAAAAGGACAGCTGAAACCTTTAGATCAATAGTGGCTGAGAGTTATACTGATGTTGTATGAAATCAGGTTCCTGGGTTCGGTGAGTGGGGACAGAAGACACTCACTACCAGCAAGTAGGTTAGCTATTTATTTACAGGACAAGACAGACACTAAACATTCAGCAAACCCTTGTGGTTACACTTAGTTACAAATACTTATCTAAATTGAGCGTTCGAAGTGGCAGGACAAGGCAGACACTCAATATTCACACAGAGACAAATGTTTATCTAAAAGTGTGCACCCGGGCCCTCTTTACTGCAGCACACCTCTGTGGTTTACTACTTTCATGGTACCGCGACACCCAGCCCCTGGTGACCAAACGGAGAGACCATGTTATTGCATTTGTTACATTGATAGCTAGGAGGGCCATTTTGTTGAAGTGGAAGGATACATCAGCTCCCACTTTGTCACAATGGTTCTCTCAAGTGATGCTATGTCTTACTTTGGAGAAAATTAGCAGTCGAACCTTTGAACCTTTATTTGATTTTGAGAAAAGATGGGGCTCATTGGCTCATTATTATCATTTGGGTTAATTGATATAATATTTCCACGATCTAATTGTAAATTTTTTTTAGTATATTTTCTTTTCTTGCTGGCGGTTTGATGTTTATTTTTAGAAGCTTTTTGTATGACGCATGACTCCGGGGTTGTACACCTAATGGGTTCTCTTTTTTTCTCACTTTTCTGCTTAGTAAGTTTTCTTTGTTATCACAAAATTTTTTACAATCTTTAAGATAATGTTTTTTTTGAAGCATTGTAAGTGTTGTTACTTCGATATACTCATGTTATTTTTTCTGTATATAACAATAAAAAGATTTGAAAAGAAAGAAAGAAAGGAGAGACCATTTGGTTTCCGTGCACTGGATTTAAACTCTACCGGTGTAGTGACATCATCAGCTAAACATCAGCGAGTGGGCGGGGCTGAATTCTCCGTAAACAGCCAGTCCCTAGCTGGCACAGGGCAGTGGCTTTCGATGAACAGGTAGGATGGACAATTATTGCTCCACCTTATTATAGTTTTCGATTGAATTTCAACATTTGAGGCAAAGGCAGAAGGTGGAATCATGTCACCCAAGGAAATGAATGCCAGCAGAGAAGAGCTCCTGGACTGCGGCTGAAGCTATCACTAGATCCTCATCCTGTCTCTCACTAAGTGCTTTCATCACCACCCACTGACAAGGCCACTGAAGATTTAGAAGCCGCTTACAGAGGCCACTCTTCAGTTGTCTTGATAGCAGATGGAAACGCAAGCAAATTGTCACTGATGAGTCGATAAAGAGAATCTAGATAAGATTTTGTTAAAAGGTACAAATCAAGTAAACTAGCTAATGTGTTCTTTTAACTAAGAGCAGGTTGCAAAGCCTAGTCACTGGAACGATGGAGATTCCATTCAATTGCAGATTGGAAAACAACCACCTAATAGTTAATACACAGAACATCAAGCACAGTCCAGGCCCTTCAATCCATGAACTTGCGCCGACTCTTTTTATTATTCAGAGATACAGCACAGTAACAGGGTCTTTCGGCCCAATGTGCCCATGCTGCCCCATTTCACCCATGTGACCAGTTAACCTACTAACCCGTACGTCTTTAGAATGTGGGGGGAAACTGTAGCACCCGCAGGAAACCCACATGGTCACGGGAAGAACGTACGAACTTCTTCCAGACAGCAGCAGGAGTCAAACCTGGGTTCACTGGCAATGTAATAACTTCACACTACCAGCTATGCTACGATCAATGTAACCCTTCATTCCTACACAGCCCATAACCCTCCAATTCTCTTTCATCCATGTGCATGTCTAGGCATCGCCCAAATGTCCGTACTGTATCAGCCTCTGTCACCACCCTTGACAGGGTGTTCCAATCACTTACCACTTCCTGAGTAGAAAAAAAAACATACCAGTAGTATTTTCCCTGAATTTTCCTCCACTCACGTTAAAATATCATTTTCCTTAACATTAAGTTTCCAATCAGCAGGGCAAGTGCATAAAAGATTGCCCAAGTGCTGATAGCTGGTATTGCAGTTAGCTATTTTCAATGAGATTTTGAACTGGACATAGATTGAAGATTCAAGATTCAAATTTATTTGTTATGTGTACATCAAAACATAGAGTCAAATGCGTCATTTGCGTTCACAACCAACACACCTGAGGGCGTGCTGGGAGCAGCCCGCAAGTGTTGACACATACTCCAGTGCCGACATAGCATACCCACAATGCTCAGCGGGATAACACAGACCGCAACAAGCAACAAAACAACAACACCAAAACAAGGCCCGTTGCTCCCTCCCACCCACTCACCTACAGATCACAGTCCTTTAACCCTAAGACAAGCCATCTTCGGCTCCCAGCTTCCAGTGAATTCAGATTCAAACTTCAGACATGCAGGCATTAGGCCTTCAACTACGCCAAGGCTCTTCTGAGCTTTGACCTCCGGAATTCTGATTTAACCGTTGGGCCTTGATCAGGCTTGGTTCAAAGATAATTGTAATCCAAAGCAACCATTGGTGGCAGTGGGGGGTGGGGGGGTCCAGGTGGACAGATGAACGCATGACTGCCATATAACCATATAACAATTACAGCACGAAAACAGGCCATCTCGGCCCTTCTAGTCCGTGCTGACTGCCATATAACCATATAACAATTACAGCACGGAAACAGGCCATCTCGGCCCTTCTAGCCCTATCCTAGTCCTACCAACCTGCACTCAGCCCATATCCCTCCATTCCTTTCCGGTCCCTATATCTATCCAATTTAACTTTAAATGACAACATAGAACCTGCCTCAACCACTTCTGCTGGAAGCTCGTTCCACACAGCTATCACTCTCTGAGTAAAGAAGTTCCCCCCCATGTTACCCCTAAACTTTTGTCCTCCAGCTCTCAACCCATGTCTTCTTGTTTGAATCTCCCCCACTCTCTATGGAAAAAGTCTAACCACGTCAACTCTATCAATCTCCCTCATAATTTTAAACACCTCTATCAAGTCCCCTCTCAACCTTCTACGCTCCAAGGAATAAAGACCTAACTTGTTCAACCTTTCTCTGTAACTTAGGAGATGAAACCCAGGCAACATTTTAGTAAACCTCCTCTGTACCCTCTCAATTTTATTGACATCTTTCCTATAATTCGGTGACCAGAACTGTACACAATACTTCAGATTTGGCCTTACCAATGCCTTATACAAATTCAGCATTACATCCCAACTCCCATACTCAATGCTCTGATTAATAAAGGCCAGCAAACCAAAAGCTTTCTTCACCACCCTATCCACATGAGATTCCATCTTCAGGGAACTGTGCACCATTATTCCTAGATCCCTCTGTTCTACAGCATTCTTCAATGCCCTACCATTTACCATGTATGTCCTATTTTGATTAGTTCTACCAAAAGTTAGTTAGTTCTACATCTTCTTCCACGTGGAAGATGTTTAAATGTTTCTGTCCACCTTTAGGAAGAAGGCATGCTGGTCTGTCAACAGCAAAAGAGCGAAAGATCTCACAACCATGAGATCACTGCTGATCTGGAAATTGCTAGTGGGAAGGGAATTATGGGAAGGTTTAAGAGGGATGCTGGGCAGACCTTCAAGGTTCAATGATTAACTTTATTTTCCAGGTATACTTATATGTATTAGGAATTTGCTGTGGTGTGTTGGCGTGATCTAGAATACAAAAGTAAGGATGCAACGCTGAGGCTTTATAAGGCATTGGTCAGACCACACTTGGAGTATTGTGAGTAGGTTTGGGCCCCTTGTCTAAGAAAGGATTTGCTGGCGTTAGAGAGTGTCCAGAGGACAAGAATGATCCTGGGAATAGAAGGGTTAACATATCAGGAGTGTTTGATGGCTCTCGGCTGAAGTTTAGAACAGTAAGAAAGGATTTCATTGAAATCTATCGAATGTTGAAAGGCCTAGATGGCGTGGATGTGCAGAGGATGTTTGCTGCAGTGGGAGAGTCTAGGACCAAAGGGCACAGCCTCAGAATAGAGGGGCATCCATTTAGACTGATTATGCAAATAAGTATGAGCATCCACAAGGTTACCAATCGGTTACCAATATCCTTATCCAACTAGTCGATTTCCATTTAAATATGTAATTTCTTTGTTCAAACTTTAGAACAGGATGGTGCAGGCACCAGGCTGTTCTCCTTGTGCATAAGTAAATGAAGTGTGATTTTGGAACGAGTGCAAGTTTTCAGAGACCAGTGAATCGGCAACAATACTGTAATGGAATTCCACGTAGTCCCTGGTTACTATACCGTTTGGATGCAAGGGCTAAAGAAAAACTCTGAGTAGGGTTTATACTCCAACTCTGTGAGTCCATCGCCTCCTGAACAAACCAGTTGTAATCGAAATTAGACCATAAGACATAGGAACAGAATTAGGCTATTCAGCCCATCACATCTGCTCCGCCATTCCATCAGGGCTATTTATTAATCCACTCAACCCCATTCTCCTGCCTTCTCTCTGAAACCTTTGACATCCTTACAATCAAGAACCCATCAACCTTCACTTTGAATATAGCCACTGTCTTGGCCTCCACAGCTGTCTGTAGCAATGAATTCTAAATACTCACCACACTCTGGCTAAAGAAATTCCCCCTCATCTCTATTCTAAAGGGCTGCCCATCTACTTTGAGGCTGTGACCCTGGTCCTGGATTCACTCACGATCGAAATTATTCTCTCGAAGTCCACTCTATCTAGGCCTTTTAATATTTGTTAGGTTTCAATGAAATTCCCCCCCACCCCACCTCCTCAGTCATCTAGACTCCAGTGAGTACAGGCCCAGAGCCAGCAAACACGCCTCATACGTTAACCCTTACATTCCCAGGATCATTTTTATGAACCTCCACCGGACCCTCTTCAATGCCAGCAAAGGACCCAAAACTGTTCTCAATACTTAAAGTGCAGTCTGACCAGTAACTGATAGAGCCTCAGGTTATGCATTTCTAAAATATAAATTCTGCAATGGGTGGCTATGAAAGTTCCTATGTCTTATCTCCCCCAAAGGAAGCGTAAGGTAATCCTTCCCTCCACTACCCTGCAGGTTCACCCTTGGGCAAGGTGTGGCACCTGCTTAGCCCCCCCCCCCCGATCAGGGTCACATGAAGCCACGGGAGCTGGTGGTGGATGGTCATATGAGCAGCTGGTGCATATCACAAGTCAGGCAGCATCTATGGAAAAGAATAAACAGTTGACGTTTTGGGCCAAGAGAAGGGTCAAGGAGGCACAGAAGTCTGAAGTCCCACATCATCAGTTTCAAGATCAGCTACTTCCCTTCAACCACTCCATTCTTGAACCAACCAGCACAACCCTAATTACCTCTTCAATTTAGCAACACCATGGACATTTTGCCCATTTTGCACTATAATGAATGGACTTATTTTCTTGTGTTCCTCTTGCAAAAACTGTGTATAATTTATGTTCAATTTATATTTTTCGTGTGAATGATCGGGGGACCACTGATGCCAGACAGACAATCTCTGGAGGGTATTGATAATGGCTGGGGTCACCCGTCTAAAGACACTGCCCAGAAGAAAAAATTAAAATGGAAAGACCATGATTGTCTGTGTCAGACAGCATGGCACTTAACAACTGAATGAATTTCTGGAAATGTTACTGCTCCATCTTACCTGGAAGAACACAAACAAATATTTTCTTCAAAAGTCACAGCGTCCTTTAGGGATTGACTTACAGCAGCCAATTATTACCAGGTTTCATTTCTCAACAAGCCAAGGTCATGAATTCAACAACATCAGTTCTTATCAACCAATTAAGAGACCTATAAATAATTCATCATCGTCATCATTATCTGCCATGTCGTATGACCTAGGTGATCATGGTCACATCTTGTTCTTGACAAATCTTTCTACAGAAGTGGTTTGCCATTGCCTTCTTCTGGGTAGTGTCTTCACAAGACAGGTGACCCTAGCTATTATTAATAACTCTTCAAAGACTGTCTGCCTGGTGTCACTGGTCGCATAACCAGGACTTGTGATACACACCAGCTGCTCATACGACCATCCACCACCTGCTCCAATAGTTTCACGTGACCCTGATCGGGGGGGCTAAGCAGGTGCTGCACCTTACCCAAGGGTGACCTGTGAAATAATACAGAGGTTTTAAAATATCACTAAGCATATCTCATTGGAAAATGGTTCAGAAGGGTTCAATTTCATTTAAAAGTCAGAGTCCAGTTTATTGTCATCTGCACAAACACATGCATGCACAGCTGTAATGAAAAACTTATTTGCAGGAACTTCACAGTCACTTAGCACCATATAGTCAGCATTCACACGAAAAATATAAATTGAACATAAATTATACACAGTTTTTGCAAGAGGAACACAAGAAAATAAGTCCATTCATTATAGTGCAAAATGGGCAAAATGTCCATGGTGTTGCTAAATTGAAGAGGTAATTAGGGTTGTGCTGGTTGGTTCAAGAATGGAGTGGTTGAAGGGAAGTAGCTGATCTTGAAACTGATGATGTGGGACTTCAGACTTCTGTGCCTCCTTGACCCTTCTCTTGGCCCAAAACGTCAACTGTTTACTCTTTTCCATAGATGCTGCCTGACCTGCTGAGTTCCACCAGCATTTTGTGTGTGTTGCTTGGATTTCCAGCATCTGCAGATGTTCTTGAGTATCAAAAGGTCAAGAAAATAATGTTGAAAACAGATGGAATAATGTCACAAGTGGATCCAACTGTTTTTTTACTGGCAAGATTCAAAATATCATGTGATTGGAATACGTGCCTGTCATGTAGATGACTTCATATGAATGGAATTGAATTGAATTGACTTTATTTCTTCCATCCTTCACGTACATGAGGAGTAAAAATCTTTATGTTACATCTCTGTCTGAATGTGCAATGTGCAATTTATAGTAATTTGTAATAAATAGTATGTACAACAGGACAGTCAATATAGCATAGAAATACAATTGTATCAGCGTGAGTTAATCAGTCTGATAGCCTGGTGGTAGAAGTTGTCCTGGAGCCTGTTGGTCCTGGTTCTAATGCTGTGATACCATTTCCCAGATGGCAGGAGCTGGAACAGTTATGGTTGGGATGACTCAGGTCCCCAAAGATCATTCGGGCTCTTTTTATGCACCTGTCTCTGTGAATGTCCTGAGTAGTGGATGTTCACATCTACAGATGCGCTGGGCTGTCCACATCACTCTCTGCAGAGTCCTGCGATTGAGAGACTTACAGTTCCCATACCAGGCAGTGATGCAGCCAGTCAGGATGGTCTCAATTGTGCCCCTGTAGAAATTCCACAGGATTTGGAGACTCTTGCCAAACTTCTTCAATCGTCTGAGGTAAAAGAGGCACTGTTGTGCCTTTTTCACCACACTGCCGATATGTACAGGCCACCTGAGATCCTCAATGATGTGTATGCTGAGGAACTTAAAGCTGCTCACTCTGTCAACCCCAGATCCATTGATGTCAATAGGGGTTAGCCTGTCTCCATTCCTTCTGTAGCCCACAACCAGCTCCTTTGTTTTTGCGACATTGAGGGAGAGGTTGTTTCCTTGACACCACTGTGTCATAGTGATAACATATGGGGAGGTACACAAAACTTTGTCACAACAGTCATCCCTCAGTAAAAGTCAGCCTTTCAGGTTGGATATGAGGAACATGACAGACTCTGCTATGCAGGGATAGACATCCTTGCTGATGATGGAACAGGACAACTGCACTAAGAAAGCACATAAGGAGTATTCAAACTATCCACATGGAATCCTCATGTGCCATACAGTGGGATGTTACTGTACTGCAGCTCTGAATAAAAAATATCACTAGCACAAGACACTTTGTTAGTCAAGGGCAAACAAATAAAGCGACTGATACTAGAATGTTGTTAGTTCTGCATTCGGTGTCAGCTTAATTAAAATCAGTCTGATATGCAGACAACTAAGAATTCTTTCCCAACTTTGCTTATCTTGGAAACTGGACTGCATTTGAGAGGAATTTGTGAGGTAAAATGAGCTAATGGATGAATATAGTGGTACTTGGCATTTGATGATTGGTAATACTGGAGAACAAAGATTTTGCTTCCTGAATACTTTTGGATGTATCTTATGGATTTTGGGCAGCTGATCATGAAAATCACCATGAAATTTCTCAATCAGGCACCATGTTTTTGAAATCTCTTATATTTGTTATTAAATTCATAATTCAAGTCAGAATAACTGGTGCCAAGATTAAGGAAAGTAGTTGATCCACAAATCAAACAGATCATTACATTAGATTAGATTAGATTCAACTTTATTGTCATTGTGCTGAGTACAGATACAAAGCCAATGAAACGCATTTAGCATCTGACCAGAAATGCAAAGAATAGTGTTATTTACAAAATAACTGCGAATAAAAAAGTACTACAACACACAAATATAAAAGTACTGAGACAGGACAATACTGATGCAATACTGCTTAGTGCTGTGATGAGAGGTTCAGCAGTGTCACAGCCTCAGGGAAGAAACTCTTCCTGTGCCTGCTGGTGTGGGAGCGGAGGCTACTGTAGCGTCTACCGGATGGGAGGAGAGTAAAAAGTCCATGGTTAGGGTGAGATGCATCCCTGATAATGCTTTTCACCCTGCCCAGGCAGCGTTTATGGTAGATGTTCTGAATGGGTGCCAATAATCCGCTGGGCAGTTTTCACCACACGCTGGAGTGTTTTGCAGTCTGATACGGTACAATTGCCATACCACACTGAGATGCAGATGGTGAGTATGCTCTCAATGGTACAGCGGTAAAAGACATCAATGACAGGCAATTCGAAGAACTTTAGTGGGACTAGAGAAAATCACGTTCAACGCTTTCATGGATGTTGTTGAAAATTTTCTTGGCAACTACAGAGCACCAAACTATGTGCAGCTGGTTGACAACATGCTTCAAGGTTACATGTGCAACGTGTTACTGAAGATTCATTTTCTGCATTCTCACGTAGACTTCTTCCCTGTAAATCTTAGCACTGGAAGTGATGAGCATGGTGAAAGGTTTTACCAGGACATTGCAGTCATGAAGAAACGTTGTTTGGGCAACTGGAATCCATCAGTGCTGGCTGATTATTGTTGGACACATAAGAGAGAAGCCTCAGACATGGAGTACAAATGAAAGGCATGAACAAAGCATTTTTAGTTTCTTTGAGTGCAAAGCATCAGCACTGTTATGCAATTAAATGCATCATATTCAATAAAAGTTAATTTCTTGTTTCTCCAAATTCTTGCATGATACACACACAAAATGCTGGAGGAACTCAGCAGGCCAGGCAGTATCTATGGAAAAGAGCAAACAGACAACATTTTGGGCCGAGACCCTTCAGCAGACCTGGGACACCTACGTGATACAAGTAGTCTGAAATTTTATTCATGTTCAGCTTCAAGTGGTCTATCATAAACAAAACATAAAATTCTGAGGAAGCAATACTTTTGAAAAAAATTGTTGTCCAGAGTGGTTGTAATGATCTATTATTGTCACAAGTACTGAAATACAGTGAAAAGCTTTGTTTCCATGCCATACAGACAGATCATTCCTTACACAATTAGTGGTTATACAAAAGGAAAACAATAACAGAATGCAGCATATACATCGTGGTCTCCTGCTACTCAAGGTTTGATGTGTTGTGCGTTCAGAGATACTCTTCTGCACACCACTGTTGTGACGCCTGGTTATTTGAAGTTACCGTTGCTTTCCATCAGCTTGAATCAGTCTGGCTATTCTCCTCTGACCTCTCTTATTAACAAGGCGTTTTCACCTACAGAATAGTCACTCACTGAATGTATTTTTGTTTTTCACACATTCTCTGTAAACCCTAGAGACTGTCATGTGTGAAAATCCCAGGAGATCAGCAGTTTCTGAGATACTCAAACCACCCTGTCTGACACCAACAATCATTCCACAGTCAAAGTCACTTAGATCACATTTCTTCCCCTTTCTGATCTTTGGTCTAAAAAACAACTGAACCTCTTGACCATGTCTGCTAGCTTTTATGCATTGAGTCGCTGCCACGTGATTGGCTGATTAGATATTTGCATTAATGAGCCAGTGTATAGGTGTGCCCTAATAAAGTAGCCACTGAGTGTATGTGTTACAATTACAGTGATAACGCAGCACAAGTTAACCAAAAAAAAGGTGCAAAGTAGATTGTGAGATCAAGAATTCTTTATTATAGAAGAGATCCTCTCAGAAGTTTTATAGCAGCAGAATAGAAGGTGTCCTTAGCTTGGTTTAAAGCCTTCGGTACAAGGAACACCAGTGGAAGGTGAATGAATATTTTATCAAACCTGAATGAGAGTCATAACCTTCGCATCACCAGCTCTGGGTTCTCACTGATCCATTCTCACTGGTTCACTCTTGGTTTCAATTTCAATCAGAATAATCCTTGGTTTCTTACAGTTCACAATAAATGCATGCATTCTAGTTCATTCCTGCTTGGTAATATATTGTATATTTTAGTTGGGTTAATCTTTACCTAGCGTATTTAAAATAACAGAGCAGTAACCGAGCTCGCTAAAAGTGACAGGGAAATCTCTCCCCACCATAGGGCGCATCTACAAGCAGCGCTGTCACAAGAAAGCAGCGTCCATTGCCAAGGACCCCCACCATCAAGGCCGTGCTCTCTTCTTGCTGCAGCCATTGTGAAGGAGGTATGGCTGCCTAAGGTGCTACGATGTGCGCCAGCAACATCGGAAATCAAGTGCGGAGCGAAGACAGACTCCGATGTAGAAACAGCGACAGGAGTTTATTCGTAATAACAATTCCAAAAGAACGTCAGTAGCTTGGCCGAGCGACACCACGAGGAGTAACGTTCTCAAAACTAGGACCCTCGATTAGCACGAATCAGGCATCTGCTTAAATAATACAAGAAACAGGGAATCCTCGAGCCTGTCAAAATAAACTTAACAAGCTTAAACAGAAATCACCAGGAGGCAGTGTTGCAAAGAGTGGGTCGCTTGAGAAAACACAAGGAACTCTAAACCATTAATAATTATCATTATACATCAATTAACCAATTCAGGTGTTCTAAAAACCTTGAAGCCCAATGCTCTCTGGTGCCCCACACAGGCTGGGAGAGCTCATTACGTTAGGTCCCACACCACCAGGTTAAGGGACAGTTATTACCCTTCAATCATCAGGGTCCTAAACCAATGTAGATAACTTCACTCACCTTAACACTGAACTGATTCCACAACCTACAGACTCAATTTCAAGGATTCTAAAACTCATGTTCTCAGTATTATTTACTTAATTATTTAATTTGTTTTTATTATTTTTTGTTTTTTTAACTTGCACACTTATCTTCTTTTGCACATTGGTTATTTGTCAGTCTTTCTTTGGGTGTAGTTTTTCATTGATTCTATTGTATTTCTTTATTCTACTGTGAATGCCTGCAAGAAAATGAATCTCAGGGTAGTATATGGTGACATATACGTACTTTGATAATAAATTTTTGAACTTTGAACTGTTGGGGCTCCACCTATTTTTCGTCTGTCACCTGAAATTTCTCCTCCCCACACAGTGTCTACACGACCTCGCAATGCAAGGAAGCCTTCAGGAGTTACCACTGGTGTTGTAAAGCACATCCTCAGGTACTGCCAAGTCTGAATTTGACAGACATTGTATTTACAGATGCCTTCATTCGCAGCCGCCACACTGAAAATGCTCATCCATGTATAATCATTTTTTTTTTAAATGAAGCACACTCCTATTAAGTGTATAGCTGATTTTGTCCCCCAGAAACTAATTATACACTTGCCTGGGTGGCGTGGTAGCGTGGTGGTTAACACAACGCTTTACAGTGCTGGTGACCCTGATTCATTTCCCACCGCTGTCTGCAATGATTTTGTACGTTCTCCCCGTGACCACGTGGGTTTCCTCAGGGTTCACCGCTTTCCTCCCACAGTCCAAAGACGTACCGGTGGGTAGGTTAATTGGTCATCGTAAATTGGCCTGTGATGAAGCTAGGATTAAACTGGAGGGTTGCTGGGTGGCGCAGCTCGAAGGGCTGGAAGGGCCCGTTCTGTACATACAAACTACGGTGAATTGGCTTATAATATAAGTGCCTAGACTGTGCCTCCTGCGATGGTGGTGGAGACATTTAAGAGGCTGTTGGATAGGCACGGGAATGTTCAGGAAATGCAGTGATATGGACATTATGTAGGCAGCAGGGGTTAGCGTAGTTACCAGGTTCAGTAGTTTGGTATGATAGGGTGGGCTGAAGGGCCTGCAATACTATCCTACCTTCTAACATTCAATTTCTTTGACAGAATTTAGAATTTCAAACTTGTTTAAATTGTACGTTCTAATCATCAGTAAAGCTGGCACACAATGTCAATCCGTTCAAGGTCTTCCTCAGTTAAGTCTGAAGGATGTAGAGAGCCCAAGAGTGCAAGCAGGTAATGCAGTTTATTATAAGTTACCATTAACCCCAAAGCCTCGGGGTTACTGAGCGGTAATCTGAGGAGGGTACTATTGCCCTTTAAACAACTAAAGCACCATCAGAGCAATGAGTTCCATGTGAAATGACTGTGAAAAGGGTGTATGCTAATTATTTGCTGACACTATTTAAATGGGAGGCACACTCTGTTCCATTGTAATTGCATACATTTGTGAAGTTTATATCTTGCTGACAAGGCTGCTTCAGTCGGATGTCCTGCTGTTTATTTTACTTGATCACTCTACTCCTCGTTTCAATAATAGCATCTGGTATTCCAGCGTTAGTGTATTTACCAGAAGAGAACCAGCCAGAGCAAAAGCCTGGGTTATGTCTGATAATTAAAATCAAAACCAGAATCAGGTTTATTATCATGGAATATAGTACTGTGAAAATGTCCTAGGCATATACATTATAGCTAGAATGCCTGAGACTTTTGCACAGTACTGTAATCGTCAGTGTGGAGTGGAGAGCGAGTTTGTAAATTTGGCGGAGCAAAGGATGATGGGAATGGCGAGGGTAGAGCACCATAGGAGGGGTGTGTGACAGGTGGCATGAAGGGCTGCCAGGGGGCGACGGGTGGCAGGGGTGCAGACACCCCCAGCCCTGAGAAACAAGGCAAGGTCATTTGATTCCAAACTATTGATTTATTGATCATTACAGTATGTCTCTGGTGCTTCCGACTCTTTCCCCTCTCCCTTCCCCTTTTCCCCAGATGATTCCCCTCTCCCTGCCCCCTTCCCACTCTCAGAGGACGACAGAGACCCATATCAGAATCAGGTTTATCATCACCCACATATGTCAGGAAGTTTGTTTATTTTGGTGGCAGCAGTACAGTGCAATACATAAAATTCCTACAGTACTATGTAAAAGTCTGCGGCACCCTAGCGATATGTATATGTGTCTAAGGCTTTTGCACAGTACTATATGTCATGGAATTTGTTGTTTTGTGGCAGCAGTACAGTGCAATACTCATTTTCCACTGAGGTTGGTGAGACTGGAGCTAGAGGTCATGGGCTAAGGGTGAGATGTGAAACGTTTAAGGGGACCATAGGGGGAACTTCTTCACTCAGAAGGTGGTGAGAGTGTGGAAAGAGCTGCAGCGCAGGTGGTGGATGTGGGTTCTATTTCAAAATTGAAGAGAAATTGGGACAGGTACATGGATGGGAGAGGTATGGAGGGATATGGTGCAGGTCGGTGGGAGTTGGCAGATTAATGTTCAGCACAGACCAGATGGGCCGAAGGGCCTGTTCCTGTGCTGTAGTATTCCATAAGTTTATGATTCTATGACATCAAACATTACTAGAAGTAACAATGATAAATAAGAAGATAACAGATAGGTAGATAGGTAGGTAAATAGGTATATTGATAGTCTGATGGATAGATCGGGGCGGCACGGTAGCATAGTGGTTAGTACAATGCTTTACATTACCGGCAAGCTGGGTTCAGTTTCCACCATGGCCCGTAAAGAGTTTGCACTTTCTCCCCGCGACCACGTGGGTTTCCTCCCACAATCCAAAGACCGACCGGTTGGTAGGTTGATTGGTCCTTGTAAATTGTCCCGTGACTAGGCCAGGATTAAATTAGGAGATTGCTGGATGGCATGGATCAAAGGGCCAGAAGGGCCTGTTTTGCATTGTATCACAATAAATAAAGATGGAAGAATGTTAAAAAAGGGAGAGAGAAAGATAGATAAATAGATAGATAGATGCTACAATCATACAGACACTTTCACTGCAGACCGAAGGGAAATCTCCTCAGTGACATGGCCAATAGTTAATCTTCAGCTGACAGATTTAGAACTGATCTCTCACAAACGGCTGTCGGTGTTGTTGACTGTATGAAAATTCACGGCCATTTTTCTACCCAATGCAAAACTGACAAACCCTCAAAATTCAATCAGCAGTTAGAAAGCTCTTTGATGAGGTTGTGCAATGCACTTTCTATCGTAAGGCATCTGAAGATTTTTTGCTGTAGCCATTGGTTGTCACTTGCTGTTTTTAATAGCAACCAGCAAAGAGAAATCATGAACACAAGATTCTGGAGATGCTGGAAATTCAGAGTAAGACACACATGATGACTGTGAGCGTTTCAACCTGAATCGTCAACTGTTTATTCTCTCTATGGATACTGCCTGATCTGCTGAGATCCTCCAGCATTTTGTATGTGTTGCTATTGAAGAGAAGCCATTGAATCATGCAAAATTTTGGACTTTCTTTTAGTACAGCATTGCAAACCTGAGTTCTTCCAACATTTTGTGTGTGTTGCCATAGATCTCCAGCATCTGCAGAATCCCCTGTATGTTGTCTCGTAGCAATGAGAAGAGGGTGTGTCTTGGTGGTGAGGGTCCTTAATGATAGATGCTGCCTTTTTGAGGCATCACCTTTTGAAGGTGTCCTCGATGCTGGGGAGGCTGGTGCCCATGATGGAGCTGGCCGAGTTTACAAACTTACTGCATCTTGTTCCGATCCTGAACAATGGGGCCTCCGTACCAGACAACGATGCAACCAGTGAGAGTACTCTCCTTGGTCCACCTGTAGAAACTTGCTGGAGTCTGTTGTGGCAGACCAAATTGCCTGAAACTCCTAATGAAATTTAGCCACTGGCGTGTCACCTTCTGTTCTCTGATGCTGAATTTATTTGCATCTTTTAGAGCAAATGTACAACTAAGAGCCTGTCTGTATTTGCAGGAAGACCTTAAACAAACTGAAGAGGGACTCCCCTGTGTCCTGTTCAATATACGGTAAATCCCTCAATCAACATCTCACAGGAAGGTTATCTGACCACGATCACTCCACCATTCATAGGAGCTTTCTGGTCACAATTAACATTTCTTTTTCACTACAACTGCAAATAAGTATGTCATTTGTTGTAAAGTGCTCTAGGACAACCTGAAATTATCCAAGGTACTAAATAAATGCATCTTATTTTCTTATTATGTCTTATGCCTTAAAAGGCGCGAAACGAAAGACTGTGGCACGCCCCTCCTCACAGTAGTAGTAGTAGTATTTTCTTATTTCTCTTCCAATACTAGAGCGGGGATTCCCAATTTCAGGACCATGGACTCCTCAGTAAGTCTCCACGGCATGACAAAGGTTGGGAACCCCTGCATTAGAGTCCTGTTGGAGGCAGGTGGGGATGCTTGAGTGATAGAGGAAGAAGTGAAAGGGGAACAAATGCAGGGAGCAGTGGATGACAATAACTTGAATCTACTTGCCTCACTAGCACCTTGCAACCAGACATCCAAAACAAGCTCAAGAAACCCTTTCCTTCTTCTGGGGTTTTTATGGCAGCTGGAGTGGGGGTCAGGATAGCTAAGTCCTATATATTTATATTTGTATCAAATTCTATGAAAAAGACCTGTATTCTTAAGGAACTGCACTATATATTTAAAGCAATAATCCTGTGGATTCTTTCTGCAAAATATTGTTAATGTTAAATAGTATTTTATTCTGTGTTAACTTTAAAATTATCCATCCCCTCTCTTGATTATATAAACCACCCGACCATAAGATATAGGAGCAGAAACAGGCCATTCAGCCCATCAAGTCTGCTCAGCCATGATGATCGATTTCCCTCTCAATCCTGTTCTCCTGCCTTCTCCCCATAAACTTCCACATCCTGAACCTATCAACTTTCACCTTACATTTTTCCGATAGTCTAGCCTCCACAGCTACCTGTGGCAACAAATTCCACAAATTCACCACTCTCTGGCTAAAGACTCCTGACGAAGGGTCTCAGCCCGAAACGTTGACTGTACCTCTTCCTGTAAATGCTGCCTGGCCTGCTGCGTTCACCAGCTGTTTGTATGTGTTGTTAATTATATTTTATGTAATTTTTTTTATTATTTATAATTGTTGACTGTTCTTTTTGTTGCAAATCTCTAATACATGTAAGTGTACAGTTCTGTGTAAAAGTCTTAGACACATATATATAGAGCAAGGGTACTGGAGACTTTTGCACAGTACTGTATTCGTCAACATGGAGCGGAGAGCAAGTTTGTAAATTGCAAATGATGTTGGGAATGGCAAGGACTGAGTGCCACAGAAGGGGTGTGGGATAGGTGGCACAGAAGGAGTTCCGGGGCAGGGCTGGTGCAGGTGTAGACACACCCAGCCCTGAGACACCAGGCAAGGTCATTTGATTCCAAACACTTGGTTTATTGATCATCACAAAATGTCTCTCTGGTGCTTCTTGCTTCTTCCTCCCTTCCTTCCCCTTTTCCCAGCTGTGATTCCCCTCTCCCTGCCCCCTTCCCACTCTCAGTCCACAATAGAGACCCAGATCAGAATCAGGTTTATCATCGCTCACATATGTCACGAAATTTGTTTTTTTGCCGCAGCAGCAGTACAGTGCAATAGATAAAATTACTACAGTACTATGCAAAAATCTTAGGCATCCTGGCTATATATATGTACCTAAGATTTTTGCACAATACTGTATATGGTGAATAAAGTTGATTCTTGAATAAAGCCCAACTTCACTAGTCCATGGACTGAAATTATTAATCCAACATATCAACACATTCCTGTCTTATATTGGTCCCGAAAAATGTAGTTGCCTCACTAACAGGCTCAGTAACTCTGTCAAATGAGATTCCACAAAGCATTAATAGAAATTCAAACATCAAAAATTAGGTTACAATATCTAATGTTTTGACAGTCAATGTAGAGAATGCACTATTATTACTATGTCGACTCAGGCCGGCGTCGGGCACGATGACGGACTCTCCACTTCTCCCTCTCCCTCATCAGTCTGTTCAGTTCATCTACATTAGCCGCGCCGCTGTCTTCTAGGAACGTGTTGACCATAGTCTTGGGAGGGCGCCCAGGGTTCATCTTCCTGTGCTTGGGCTCCCATATGAAGATTAGGCTGGCAGGTAACTCGGGGTGGCATAGACAATGCCCCGCTAGTTGCAGTCTTCTCACCTCCATTTTAGTGGTGAGCATCGGTAGGTTGTTATAGAGCTCGACGTTCGTCATGTGCTGTTGCCAACTCACGTCAAGAGCCATCCGGAGCATTCGTGTATAGCAATCATCTAGAGAATGCAGAAGCTGGTTTAATTTTTAAAAATCACCTGATATTCCTCCAAATTAAATTGACTTTATTTCTTACATCCTTCACATACATGAGGAGTAAAAATCTTTATATTATGTCTCCGTCTAAATGAGCAATGTGCAATTTATAGTAATTTATAATAAATAGTATGTACAACAGGACAGTCAATATAACATAGAAATACAGTTGTGTCAGCATGAGTTCATCAGTCTGATGGCCTGGTGGAAGAAGCTGTCCCGGAGTCTGTTGGTCCTGGCTTCTATGCTGTGGTACTGTTTCCTGGATGGTAGCAGCTGGAACAGTTTGTGGTTGGGGTGACTCGGGTCCCCAATGAACCTACGGGCCCTTTTTGCACACCTGTCACTGTAAATGTCCTGAACAGTGGGAAGTTCACATTTACAGATGTGCTGGGCTGTCCGCACCACTCTCTGCAGAGTCCTGCGATTGAGGGAAGTACAGTTCCCATACCAGGCAGTGATGCAGCCAGTCAGGATGCTCTCAATTGTGCCCCTATAGAAGTCCTTAGGATTTGGACACCAAACTTCTTCAACTGTCTGAGGTGAAAGAGGCGCTGTTGTGCCTTTTTTGCCACAGAGCTGGTATGTACAGACCACGTGAGATCCTTAGTGATGTTTATGCCAAGGAACTTAAAGCTGTTCACCCTCTCAACCTGAGATCCATTGATGTCAATAGGGGTTAGGCCGTCTCCATTCCTCCTGTAATCCACAACCAGCTCCTTTATTTTTGCGACATTGAGGAAGAGGTTGTTTTCTTGACACCACTGTGTCAGGGTGATGACTTCTTCTCTGTAGGCTGCCTCATTATTATTTGAAATTAGACCAATCAGTGAGGCGTCATCAGCAAATTTAATTAGCAGATTGGATCTGTGGGTGGCAACACAGTCATGGGTATTCAGAGAGTAAAGGAGGGGACTTAGTACACAGCCCTGAGGGGCACCTGCGTTGAGGGTCAGAGAGGCAGAGGTAAGGGAGCCCACTCTTACCACCTGCTGGCAATCTGACAGGAAGTCCAGGATCCAGCTACACAAAGCGGGGTGAAGGCGGAGGTCTCTGAGCTTCTTGTCAAGCCTGGAGAGAATTGTGATGTTGAATGCTGAACTATAGTCCAAGAACAGCATTCTCACTTAAGCATCCCTCTTCTCCAGATGTGTAAGGACGGCATGTAGAGCAGTGGCTATTGCGTCATCTGTTGATCAGTTGTGTCAGTAGATGAATTGTAGGGGGTCCATTGTGAGTGGTAGCATGCTGCAGATGAATTTAATTGAATCTGAATATTCACTCATTTTCAAAGAGAAAGTCTTGATTTTGGCTAAGATAAACTACCAGCAGACACATCCATATCCGGAGTATTGTGGGCCCCTTATCTAAGAAAAGCTGTGCTGACATTGGAGGAGGTTCAAAGGAGGTTCAGGAAAATGATTCCAGATTTGAAAGGCTTGTCATATGAGCAGCGTCTGATGGCTCTGGGCCTCTACTCACTGGAATTCAGAAGAATGAGGGGGGATCTCATTGAAACCTATCGAACGTTGAAAGGCCTTGATAGAGTGGATAAGGAGAGGATATTTCCAATGTGGAGGGCGTCTGAGACCAGAGGACACAGCCTCAGAATAGAGTGATGGCCATTTAGAATGGAGATGAGGAGAAATTTCTTTAGCCAGAGAGTGGTGAATGTGTGGAAAAAGTTGCCACAGGCAGCTGTGGAAGCCAAGTCATTGGGTATATTTAAGGCCGAGATTTATAGGTTCTTGATTAGTCAGGGCATGAAGGTTTACAGGCAGAAGACAGGAGATTGGAGCTGAGAGGGAAACGGATCAGCCATGATGAAATGGTGGAGCAGGCTCGATGGGCCAAATACTGTAGTCCTGCTCCTCTGTCTAATGGTCTTATGTTCATTCTTCTATCAGCTGAAGCAGATCCCTGTCCAATGCCATCTTGAACTGGAGCAGGAGATTGTATCCTTTCCAGTTTACTGTTTAGAAAAGGAAACGAGGGTTCCGTTTGGATCAAGGGTCAACTTTACTTGCCATATACATTGACGGTACAAGCATTAGGAATTTGATGTGGTGTGTTGGTGTGACATGCAAAAAAAAAACTTACAAATTTTAAATAATAAAGATCTATATAAAAATAATATTAGAAGTTAATTGACCTATATGAAATAAATTGTGCATAAATACATAAAAACCAGTGTATGCTGTATTTACAATGTAAACTGTACTATAAAAAGTGTTTTGAAGTGTTTACAGTTCAGTGCACTGACTGAAGTAATATAGGGGGTGGGGGCAACTAGAATGGTTGATCAAATTAATTCCTGGAAACACCCTGACAAAAGCTCACAAAAACGCCTATCAAAAAGAAAACTCAAGCTCTCACCCCTTCTGTGAGATATGTTGTTTCCATTGATCTCTCTAATGTGCAAGGAACTGAGAATTGAAAGGGTTAACATATAAGGAGCGTTTGATGGCTCTGGGCCTGCACTTGCCGGAGTTCGGAAGAATGGGGGGGACCTCATTGAAACCTTTCGAATATTGAAAGGTCTGGATCGAGTGGATGTGGAGAAGATGTTTCCTGTAGGGGAGTCTGGCACGAGAGGGCATGGCGTCTGAATAGGACATCCATTTAGAACAAAGATGAAGAGGAATTTCTTTCACCATAGGATGGGGAATCTGTGGAATTCCTTACAATAGGCAGCTGTGAATGCTAAGTCATTGGGTACATTTAAGACAGAGGTTGAAAGGTTCTTGATTAGTCATGGTATGAAAGGATATAGGAAGAAGGCAGGAGAATGGAGTTGAGAGGGATAATTATCAGTCATGATGAAATAGCAGAGCAAACTTGATGGGCCAAATGGCCTTATTCTGTTCCTTGGCCTTTTGGTCTTGTATTGCAATAACAAATGTAGGATGGTTGGTCAGCCATTTTGTTTGTTGCAGAGACAGAAACCAGACATTGAAATGGTTTCCCTGACTGAGGGAACAGATGCATTCAGAGAAAGTGATCCCACATTCTTTAATCTACATAATCAATTGGGATATAAACAGCTATGCTCTTAAATGCAATAACCTGTGTGTTTGTATGATTTGTTTTGATCATGGCAGTATCTCTGAGAGTCAAGATCATTTGTAAAGCTTTAAAAATATATTTTTTGTAAATAATCTGGCAGTGCGGCAGCCAGCGATCAATTACAGCTGTCACTGAGCTGAAAGATCACAGAACTCTCCTGAGAGGACCTGTTTACCAATTAATCTCAGCAAAGTAAAATACAACATTGTTCTGTTCTTGTTTGATTTTGAATTGTTGTTTACAATTCAATTCTTGCAATTATTACAAATAAAAGTCTCAGGTATATATATAGCTAGGGTGCCTAAGATTCTGCAAGGTACTGTTTAGTAACCTTATTTATTGCACTGTACTGCTGCCACAAAGAATAACCCCATAAATTTCATGACATGTGAGTGATGACAAACCTGATTCTGATATGGGTCTCTATTGTGGACTGAGAGTGGGAAGGGGGCAGGGAGAGGGGAATCATGGTTGGGAAAAGGGGAAGGGAGAGGGGAGGGAGCGGGAAGCACCAGAGAGACATTCAGTAATGATCAATAAACCAATTGTTTGGAATCAGATGACCTTGCCTGGTGTCTCAGGGTTGTCTGTGCTTGCACCCCTGCCAACCCCACCCCACAAACGCCTGGCACTTCTGCTCTGCCACCTGTCCCACAGCCCTCCCGCGAGGCTCTACCCCCACCATTCCCAACATCCCTTGATCCCACCAGATTTAAAAACTTGCCTTCTGCTCCACAAGACAAATATAGTGCTGTGCAAAAGTCTTAGGCACCTTAGTTATATACAATATATGTGCCTATGACTTTTACACAGTACTGTATTTTTCTTTGACTTATGTAGTTCATCTACTTCACATCTTAAGAACAGGAAAAAGTAATTTTGACATTCCAACTTGTTCTGCCATTGAATCAAGTCCATAAATCTCTCAGTCTTTCATGTCCTTAATATCTCCCATTAATTTCTCTTCTCCCCTGAGATGGGAGATCACACTAACTGGTTTGAGTGTGAGGGTGTGCACAATTCTAATATGCTCAATGGATTGTGTGTCCTCCATGCTGTTTGTAGCAAAGACCATAAGAGATAGGAGCAGAATTAGTTCCACTTGGCCCATTGAGGCTGCTCCGCCATTTTATCATGGCTGATGCATTTCCCACTCAGCCCCAATCTCCTGCCTTCTCCCCGTAACCCTTCACACCCTGACTAATTAAGAATCTATCAGCCTCTGCCTTAAATACACCTAATCACCTCGCCTCCACAGCTGCCTTGGCAAAGAATTCCACAGATTCACCACCCTCTGGCAAAAGAAATTTCTCCTCATTTCTGTTCTAAATAGACGCCCCTCTATCCTGAAGCTTTGCCCTCTGATTCTAGATCCCTCACCATAGGAAACATCAACTCTATCTAGGCACTTCAACATTTGATAGGTCTCAGTGAGATCCCCTCTCAGTCTTCTAAATTCCAGTGAGCAAAGCCTCAGAGGCATCAATCATTTCTCATATGATAATTCCATTCCCGGCGTCATTCTCATGAAACTCCTCTGAACTCTCTCCAGTGTCAGCACATCCTTTTTTAGAGAAGGGGCCCAAAACTGTTCACAACACTGCAAGCGAGGAGTCACCAGTGCTTCATAAAGTCTCAGCATTTCATCCCTGTTAGTCCTCTCGGAATGAATTCTAACATTGCATTTGCCTTCCTCACCACCAACTCAACTTGCAAACTTACCCATAGGGGATCCTGCACTAGAACTCCCAAGTGCCTTTACACCTTGGAGTTTTGAATTTTCTCCACATTTAGAAAATAGTCTAGGCTTTTATTCCTTCTACCAAAATGTATGACCATCCACTTCCCAACACTGTATTCCATTTGCCACTTCAGAATCAGAATCAGATTTAATATCACCTCTTATATAGAAATAGATAACTATATATAAAATAGTATTAAAAAGTAAAAAAGTTTAAAGAAGGTATTTTTAAAGAAATGCTTTTTTTAAATTTAAAATTATTTCAAAATTATAAAATTATTTTTAAAAGTGCATTAAAAAAGTAGTTCAACAATAAAACTAAAAAAAAGTAGTGAGGTAGTGTTTATGGGTTCAATGTCCATTCAGAATCTGATGGCAGAGGAGAAGGAGCTGTTCCTGAATTGTTAAGTGTGTGCCTTCAGGCTCCTGTACCTCCTCACTGATGGCAGCAATGAGAAGAGGGCATGTCCTGAGTGATGGGGGCCCTTAATGATGATGTGTGTTCCCTCATCTTACCCTTTCTGAAGTCCACAATCATTTCTTTGGTCTTACTGACGTTGAGTGCAATGTTGTTGTTGTGACACCACTCAACTAGCTGATATATCTCACTCCAACACACCCTCTTGTCATCATCTGAAATTCTGCCAATAAGAATTGTGTAGTCGGCAAATTTATAGGTGGCATTAGAGCTGTGCCTAGCCACACAGTTATGGGTATAGAGAGAGTAGAGCAGTGGGCTAAGCACACACCCCTCAGGTACGCCAGTGTTGATTATCAGCAAGGTGGAGATGTTCTTTCTGATCTACGCAGATTGTGGTCTTCTGGTTAGGTAGTTGAAGATCCGGTTGCAAAGGGAGGTACAGAGGCCCAGGTTTTGGAACATTTTGATCAGAACTGTAGGAATGATTGTGTTAAATGCCTAAACAGCATCCTGAAATGGGTGTTAGTATTGTCCAGGTGATTCAAGGCCATGTGAAGAGCCAACGGGATTGCTTCTGCTGTAGATCTATTGTGGCGATAGGCAAATTACAGAGGGTCCAGTTCCTCACTGAGACAGGAGTTACCTCTAGCTATAACCAGCCTCTCAATGCACTTCATCACCTTGTATAGCCCTGGGTCGCCAAACTTGAATGCCACAGATCTAACCCTCAGGAGGCTACCAACCTCTTGATTCACCCATGTCTTTTGATCTGGGTATGCACAGTATGTTCCCACAAGCACACACTCACCCACACAGGTTTTAATGAAGTCATTGTCAGCTGTGGTGTATTCATTCAGCCCTTGAATCCGGTCTAGTCCACCGACTCAAAGCATGTTCCTAAAATGTCTAAGTCCTTCTGCAGCCTTCCTGCTTCCTCAGGTCTACCTGCCTTTCCACCTATCTTTGCATCGTCCACAAACTTGGCCACAAAGCCATCAATTCCATCATCCAAATCAATGGCATGCAATGTAAAACGCAGCGGTCCTAATGCCAGCCCCTGTGGAACACCACTAGCCACCAGAAGCCAATCAGAAAAGACTCCCTGTATTCCCACTTTTTGCCTCCTGCCAATCAGCCAGTGCTTTTTCCTGTAATACCATGGGCTCTTATCTTGCTAAGCAGCCTTTTTAACACCAGGATTCAATTCCCAGCGCTGTCTGTAAGGAGCTTGAACATTCTCCCCATGACCACGTGGGTTTCCTCTGGGTGCTCTGATTTCCTCCCACTTTCCAAAGTGGTACGGGCTAGGGTTATAGAGTTATGGGTATGTTGTGCTGGCTCTGGAGGAGTAGTGACACATGTAGGCTGCCCGGCACGGTCCTCGCTGACTCAGGCAACGCATTTTATTGTACTTGCGACCAAAAAAGCTATTCTTTATCTTTTCGAATGAGTTAGGCTAGAATCAATGTAAAATTCGGTGTGGATGGTCAGTGTGACTCGATGGGCTGCAGGGTTGTTTCTGGTCTGTGTCTCTATGTGATTATGACTCAGTCAGTATCAAGGCTAATAATAGTACTCAAGTACCAATACTAGCTGGCTGGTGGCGTAGTGGCATCAGCGCCGGACCTCGGAGCGAAGGTTCCCGAGTTCAAACCCAGCCGGTTCCCCTGGCACGCTTTCCATTCATGCTGGGTTGAGCATTGAGCTAGCAACTCGGCCTTGTAAAAAAGAAATTGCCTGCTACAGAAAACATCAACAGCAAAATGTTGATGGCCTATGCTCTCTCATGAGTTTAAAAGGCAATTTCCTTTTTTTTCCAATACTGGATACAATATTGGCCAGAGAGTAGGAAACAGAAGGTAATGATAGAAAGATCTTTCACAGACTGGAGCCCTGTGATTAGTGGTGTGCCCCAGGGGTTGGTATAGCTCATTGTTATTTGTCATTGATATTAACGATTTAGAAGACAATATACGTTGAAGAGTTAATAAGTCTGCAGATGACACTAACACAGGGAGTATCATAGGCAGTAGAGTGGAGTATCAAGGACTGCAGCCGGATCATGATTGTCCGTGTAGATGGGCTGAGGAATGGCAAATGGAATTTAACTTTGATAACTGCAAAGAGATATATTTTGGATGAACAAATTTTACATTGCAAAGAAGGGCCCTGGCTGTTGAAGAACAGAGGGGCCTTGGAGTACAGGTGCATAGTTCCCTTAAGGTGGAGTCACAGGTAGACAGGGAGGTGAAGAAGACATTTGGCGTGCTGGCCTTCCTCAGTCAGGGCACTGACACAGAAATTGGGAGGTTGTGTCGCAGTTGTACAAGACCCACACTTGGAATATTGTGTTCAGTTCAGGTCACCCTGGATGTGCTTAAATTGGAGGGTGTGAAAAAAACTTTCAAGGATGTTGCCAGGTCTCATGGGACCGAGTCATAGAGAGACATTAGACACTCTGGGCCTTTACTGACCTGTAACGTAGGAGACTGAGGGATGACTGAGAGATGGACATAAAATCAAGAGGGGGCATTGATAGGATGTATGGCTTTCTTCCAGGGTTGGGAAAAGAAAACTAAAGAACAATATTTTGAGGTTAGAGGTTAAAGGTTCAATAAAAAAACTTGAAGGGTTTTTTACACAGTGGGTGGTAAACAAGTGGAACCAACTACCAGAGGAAGTGGTACATCAGATACATTTAAGAAATATGTGGAGAGGCACGTGAATGACATGAATTTAGAGCAGGGGTTCCCGACCTGGGGTCCACAGGTCACTTGGTTAATGGTAGGGGTCCATGGCATAAAAACTTTGAGAACCCCTAGTTTAGAGTGATATGGGCCAAGCGTTGGGAAATGGATGAGCTTGAGAAACACAGGAAGATACCATTAATAACATGCCAGCAAATAGAATAATGTATGTCATAAACACAAGAAATTCTGTAGATGCTGGAAGTCCAAAGTAACACACACAAAATACTGGAGGAACTTAGGAGGTCAGGCAGCATCAATGGAAATGAATGAACAGTCCAGGCTTTGGGCCCAGACCCTTCTTCAGGTTTGCTAACCCAACTAATGTACGCCAGTTGGGATAGCAAACAGGAATCACAAATTAGTAAATCACCTACTGAAAAAGTAAGACTATCATGCAAAAACTTTGCGTATTTATTTCATTTCCTTTTCTGCTAGTTTAATTATGATATTCATCCTTCAATAATAAGTGGATCTTTTGTGAGCAGTTTTGGGCCCCTTACCCAAGAAAGGATGTGCTGGCACTGGAGAGAATCCAAAAGAGGTTCACTGGAATGCTCAGGGGCATGAAAGGGTTAATGTATGAGGAGGGTTTGATGGCTCTGGGCTTGTACTCACTAGAGTTTAGAAGAATGAAGGGGGATCTTGTTGACAGCTGTCAAATGTTGAAAGGCCTAGATAGAGTGGAGGTGGAGAGGATATTTCCTATAGTGATGGAGTCTAGGACCAGAGGGCACAGCCTCAGAATACAAAGACGTCCCCTTAGAACAGGGGTTACCAGAGGGTGGTGAATCTGTGGAATTCATTACCATAGATGGCTGTGGAGGCCTAGTCATTGGGTACATTTAAAGTGGAGGTCAATAGGTTCTTAACTAGTAAGGGCATGAAAAGTGTCAAAGGTTATGAGGGCAGTGCAATTATTCTTCAATTTTTCTCTCACATAAGAGCAAAGTTCAAAGTAAATTAATTATCAAAGTGTGTATATATCTCACCATATTCAACCCTGAGATTTATTTCCTTGTGGGCATACACAATAGAAACAAGAAACACAATAGAATCAATGAAAAACCATACCCAACAGGATGGACAAACAGCTGATATGCAGAAGAGAACAAACTGTGCAAATACAAAAAGAAATTAATAATAATAATAATATATACAAATAATAGATATAGCCATTCCAAACACACATAACAAGCAGAAATCAATAAGTGAAAAACACCAGAGATATGCTGAACTAAAAGGAGAAATTGAAAGACTATGGGACACGAACAGGGTATACATTGTCCCACTAGTAATACCTGCAATTGCTATTATCTTAACATCAGGAAGTCAAGGCTATTGTAAAAGCAAGAGAAAGGGCATACAACAAAGCAAAAATTAGTGGGAAGATAGAGTATTTAAAAACCTACAGAGAGCAACTAAAAAATCATTAGAAGGGAAAAGATGAAATATGAAAGCAAGCTAGCAAATAATATCAAAGCGGATATTAAAAGTTTTTCAAGTATGTTAAAAATAAAAGGGAAATGAGAGTGGATATAGGACCACTAGAAAATGAGGCAGGAGAAATAATAACGGGGTACAAGGAGATGGCTGATGAACGAAATGAGTATCTTGCATCAGTCTTCACTGTGGAAGACACTAGCAGTATGCCTGATGTTGTAGTGTGTGAAGGAAGAGAAGTGGGTGTAGTTACTATTACAAGGGAGGGGGTGTTCAAAAAGTTGAAAGACTTAAAGTTACATAAGTCACCTAACCAGATGAACTGCACCCTAGGGTTCTGAAAGAGGCAGCATTAGAGATTGTGGAGGCATTAGAAATGATATTTCAAAAATCATTGGACTCTGGAATGCTGCCGGAGGATTGGAAAATTGCAAGCATTACTCCACAGGCAGCAGAAAGGAAATTATAGACCAGTTAGCCTGACCTCAGTGTTTGGGAAGATGTTAGAGATAATTGTTAAGGATCAGGTGATGGAGTACTTGGTGACACAAGTCAAGGTAGTACAAAGTCAGCATGGTTTCCTTTGGGAAAAATCCTGCCTGACGAACTTGTTGGAATTCTTTGAGGAGATTACAAGTAGGATAGATAAAGGGGATGTAGTGGATGTTGTATATTTGGACTTTCAGAAAGCCTTTGACAAGATGCCACTCATGAGGCTGCTTACCAAGTTAAAAGCCAATGGTATTACAGCAAAGTTACTAACATGGTTAGAGCATTGCTTGATTGGTAGGAGGCAGCAAGTGGGAATAAAAAGGTCCTTTTCTGGTTGGCTGCCAGTGACTAGTGGTGTTCCGCAGGAGTTGGTGATGGGACCACTTCTTTTTATACTGTATATAAATGATTTAGATGATCGAATAGATGGCTTTGTTGCCAAGTCTGCAGATGATACAAAGATTGGTGGAGGGGCAGGTAGTGTTGAGGAAACAGGTAGGACGCAGAAGGATTAGGAGAATGGGCAAGAAAGTGGCAAATGAAATACAATGTTGGAAAATGCATGGTCATACACTTTAGTAGTACAAATAAATGTGTGGAATATTTTCTAAATGGGGATAAAATCCAAAAATCTGAGATGCAAAGAGACTTGGGAGTCCTTGTGCAGAATACCCTGAAGGTTAACTTACAGGTTGAGTCGGTGGTGAGGAAGGCAAATGCCAGGTTTGCTTTCATTTCCAGAGGTTTAGAATATAAGAGCAAGGATGTGATGCTGAGGCTTTATAAGGCATTGGTGAGGCCTCACCTTGATTATTGTGAACAGTTTTGGCCCCCTCATCTTAGAAAAGGTGTGCTGGTATTGGAGAGAGTCCAGAGGAGATTCACAATGATGATTCCAGGAATGAAAGGGTTATCATACGTGGAACATTTGATGGCTGTGGGTCTGTACTCACTGGAATTCAGAAGGATGAGGGGGGATCTCATTGAAACCTTTTGAATATTGAAAGGCCTAGACAGTGTAGATGTGGAAAGGATGTTTCCCATAGTGCGTGAGTCTAGAACAAGAGGGCACAGCCTCAGGATAGAGGAGCATTCTTTCAAAACAGAGATGTGGAGAAATTTCTTTAGCCAAAGGGTGATGAATTTGAGGTATTGTTGCCACTTGCAGATGCGGAGGCCAGGTCGTTGGGTATATTTAAGGCAGAGATTGATAGGTTCTTGATTGGACATGGCATCAAAGGTTATGGGGAGAAGGCCGGGAACTTGGGTTGAGGAGGAGAAGGAAAAAGGATCAGCTGTGATTGAATGCTGGAGCAGAGTCGATGGGCCAGATGACCTAATTCTGCTGCTATGTCTTATGGTCCTGTGGTCCATCACCACACAATAGCATTAAACAATTAAGCCTACAAAGCAATATTTATGTAAATCTCCAAAAAGTGACAATACTGAACACCACTAAAATAGTCCAAAATTTCCCAGCAATTGAGAAATGAGTGTGTTTGGTTGTGCCTGTGCCTCAGGTTTTACCAGCTTGAGCTGAGAAAAAAATAAAACTACAATAATAATAAGTAATTGAGCATGGAGAATCAAAAGCATGATTTGAAGAGTCCTTGAAAATGAGTCCAAAGGTTGTGGAAACAGTTCAGAGATAGGGAGAGAGAAGTTATCCCCTTTGATTCATGAGCCTGATGGTTGAGGGGTAGTAACTGCTCCTGAACCTGGTGGTGGGGGTGTTGAAGCACCTTCTTCCTGATGGCAGCAGTGAGAAGTAGCCGGGGTGGTGGGGTCCTTGACGGAGGAAGCTGCTTTCCTGCGACAACGCTCCATGTAGATGTACTCAATGGTGGGAAGTGCTTTGCCCGTGATGAACTAGGCCATACCCACGACTTTTTGCAGGATTTTCCATTTTAGGGCATTGGAGTTTCCATACTAGGCCATGATATCCATCAGTCAATATACTCTCCACCACACATCTACAGAAGTTTATCAAAGTTTTAGATGTCATGCCAAATCCTCACACACTTTAAGGAAGTAGAACTGCTGTCCTGTTTTCCTCGTAATAGCATTTGCACACTGGACACAGGACAGATCCTCTGAAATGATAGTATCGAGGAATTTAAAGTTGCTGACCATCTCCATCTCTTATCCCTCGGTGAGAACTGGCTCATGGACCTCTGGTTTCCTCCTCCTGAAGTCATTAGTCAGCTCTTTGATCTTGCTGACATTGAGTCAGAGGCTGTTGTAGCACCACTCAGCCAGATTATCAATCTCCCTCCTATATACTCATTCTTCACTACATTCTATTTAGCCAATGACAGTGGTGTCATCAGTAAACTGAGATATGGCATTGGAGTTGTGCTTAGCCTCACAGTCATAAGTGGGTTTAACAGTAATGGAATTCTTCAGTATAATATTCATCTCCAAGGGTAGATGTCAATCGGAAAGTTCAAGTGTACTTTTCTATGGTTTATTTATTTATTTTAGCGATACAGGACAGAATAGGTCCTTCTGGCTCTTCACCCCTCCACCCCCCAACATCCCCGACTAACCCTAACTAATCACAGGACAATTTACAATGATCAATTAACCCAACCGGTACGGCTCTAGACTGTGGGAGGAAACTGGAGCACCTGAGGGACACCCATGCATCCCACGGGGAGAACGTACAAACTCCTTACAGGCGGCGTTGGAATTGAACTCCAAACTACGACACCCAAAGCTGCAATAGCGTTGCACTAACTGCTACGCCCTTGTGACAGTGGACTGTGATCTTTCAGCTCACCCACGTGGTATTTAGGATTAGATGGTCTGTCACTACAAATGCATTAAAACAAAGCAAACCTCCTACGTATGCAAAGTATGAGGTAAACATTGCAGATGGTTCATTGATGATATTTCAGAATTTAAAGATAAGGTGTTGATTTCCAAGAGTTTTGTTTTGTGAGGGGAAAGAGACATTAGTCTGGGTGAATATCTACTAGGCACTGCAGAGCAAGATGAATGGTGTACGCTGGAGAGTGAATAATATAACGATCTTTAAGTCAAACCATTAGCAAATTCGTTGGTTTATGTTTGCCATGTTACTGAAGGTTAGCATAACAACGACATTCATTATCAAATTCAGTACCTAAAGGGGAAACATCTTTTTAAATAAGAGTAATTGTTAGCAGTTTGAGCTGTTGAACTGTACAGCAAAGGGTAGCACAGATATTTTAGTAAAACATCAAATGGAATTAGTTTTACTGGATGCAAGGGAGCGTGCCACATAAATCTTCATTTTCTCCTTCAATTAAAACAAGTATATTTAAATAAATCTTATTGAAAAGTAATCTGAAATGCTGTTTAGCAGCTCTATGCTAAATGCAGACATGTCCCTCATTACTATGAAATGAACAGTTAAGTATTCCTGCGGGTATTGAAAGATTAAATGGGCATTTCCTGTCTTGTGTTCACTGTGTGCAATACAACCTTTATTTTATGTGCGAGCTGAACTTTTCTGTCACTAATTTTGTTTCCCTCTTCTCATCCTTCCTCCTGTACGTGACTACTCACCCTGCATGCTGATCTCCAGCCGGAAGAGTGGGCCGACAGGATTTAAAATCCTCCATGATAGAGATGAAAGGTAGGGCAGCTGTTCACACTGGCCTGGTTCACCTCATAACCAGCCCTGTCGTCCACTCACTCATACGACTGCCCAGACCAGACCAGGCTGTAATTATACAATAAGAAATTATACGTGGTGCTTGTATTCTACTCTTCACCCCTACTGGATCCTAAGGATTCTTCAAGGTTTTTGTGACACATCCTACAAATAGAAACCTCAAAGCAGTGGTCAAGGTAGAGCTGACAGTGCCTTGGGACGGTGTCCTGATGAAGGGTCTCAGCCCGAAACATCAACTATTTAGGTGCCGCCTGGCCTGTTGAGTTCCTCCCGCATTTTGTGCCTAGTGCCTTGGGAAGACTGGATTGAGAAGGTGTTCCAGTGTAAGAAGGCCAAATACCAGGAGCTGGTAGAGCAGTGCCAGGGACATCAGCAGAGGGCACTTTGCAAGCCTATAGAGGTGGGGTGTAGAGGTTTAACTGGCTGCTCACTCTCTAGAACCTACTCTGTCTTTGGTATTACGGGGGCTGCAAAGAAAAGAGCCGTCAGGACCATCACAGAGGCTGCTGAGCGAGCCTCCAGATGGCTATGGATCAGGAGATGTGACCCGTGGACCAAGGCTGCTGGGTCATAAGCCGGGGCCTGGACAACCCTGGCTGAGTCTCTCGGGCGAGGTTGTCTGACATTGAAATTCCAGAAGCTCCCAATGACCCCCCCACCTCCCGTCACATCACTGATGATGTGTCCCAGCACATCCTAGGATATATCTCAGGATCATAGGATTCCATTCAAGGTCATAAATATACTTTTAAGACAACCTTGGCAATTTAACATAGCGCAGGGCTTTCATTACAAACCATTCGATTGTCTTATCTGCAAACCTGCTGACCAGTACAATCCCGACATAGCCTGGGGGAGCACCTCTGTTCTGTCCGCCACAACAAGCGGGATTTCATGGTGGCCACACACATTTCCACTCCCGTTCCTACGCCAACATGTTAGTCCATGGCCTCCTCTACTGCCACGATGAGGCCTCTCTCAAGTTGGGTGAGCAGCACCTCGTATTCCATCTGGGGATCTTCCAACCTGCTGGCATGAAAATTGATTTCTCTAACTTCTGGTGATTTCTCCTCCCACCCTCTTTATCTCTTTCTTCATTCCCCATCTGGCTTCCCTCTTTCCTCTTCTCTTCTTACCTCCCCATCATCTCTCTCTGGTGCCCCTCCTCCTTCCCGTTTTCCCATGGTTCCCTCTCCTCTCCTGTCAGCTTCCTTCTTCTTCAGCCCTTTATGTCTTCTACCTATCATCTCCCAGCTTCTTACTTCATCCCCCTCGCCCACCAACCCACCCACCTTTCCCTTTACCTGGTTCCACCTATACCTGACAGCTTGTACTCCTCCCCACCCCACCAGCACCTCACCCCCCCACACCTTCTTGTTCTGGCTTCTTTTCCCTTGCTTTCCAGTCCTGATGAAGAGTCTCGAGCTGAAACGTTGACTGTGTATTCCTCTCCGTAGATGTTGTCTGACCCACTGACGGCATTTAGTGTGTGCTGTTCTGGGTTTCCAGCATCTGCAGAATAGCTTGTGCTTATGATTACTATTTGTACTTCTAGATAAAATCTTTATTTGAGGGTAGATTGATGAATACAGCTTACACACATTGTCCCGTGACACATCACTGGCCACGATCAGGCATAATTTATTGAGAGGTGTTAGGTTTCCAAAGCAGAAATATACAACCCAGTTTTCCATTATCCCTCCAACACAATCACTGCCACCTGATCTAACTTTCGTATTACATAGCCAAGGCTTTGACACTAAGGATAAAGTAGTTACCATTCATAGAACATAGAAAATAGAACACTACAGCACAATACTGGCCATTCGGCCACAATGTTGTGCTGATATTTTAGCCTACTCTAAGATCAATCTAATCCTTCCCTCCTACACAGCCCTCCAGTTCTCTATCATCCATCTACCTATCTAAGCATCCCTTAAATGTCCCTAATGTATCTGCCTCTAACACCACCATCCATGGCAGAGTGTTCCATGCATCCACCACTCTCCGAATAAAAAAACTTACTTCTGAAATCCTCCCTATACTTTTCTCCAGTCACCTTAAAAATATGCCCCCTTGTATTAGCCATTTCCGGCCTGGGAAAAAGTTTCTGGCTGTCCACTTTGTCGATGCCTCTCATCATCTTGTATGCCTCTATCAAGGAGCCTCTCATCCTCCTTCACTCCAAAGAGAAAAGCTCCAGCTCACTCAACCTATCTTCATAAGACATGCTGTCTAATCCAGGCAGCATCCTGATAAATCTCCTCTGCACTTTTTCTAAAGCTTTCACATCCTTCCTATAATGAGGTGATCAGAACTGAACACAATATTCCAAGTGTGGTCTAACCAGAGTTTTATGGAGGCAGCATCACCACATGGCTCTTGAACTCAATCCCCTGCCTAATGAAGAGCTAACAGACCATTCGTCTTCTTAACCATCCTATCAACTTTCATGGCAACTTTCAGGGATCTGTGGACGTGGACCCCAAAGTCCCTCTGTTCCTCCACACTGTATTCATCTCAAGAATCCGAAGCATTTGGCATATTACTGCTCATATATGCTCAGATAAATATAACTTTAATGGCTTATATTGGCATTAAAATAATAATTTATGTCCCTCCCCATATGCTATGTTATTATTGAACTCAGTGACACCTGTATACTTCGTCATCAATGCAAATATCGAATCAGCTAATCATGCGGCAGCAACTCAATGCATAAAAGCGTGCAGACATGGTCAAGAGGTTCAGTTGTTGTTCAGACCAAACATCAGAATGGGGAAGAAATGTGATCTAAGTGACTTTGACCATGGAATGATTGTTGGTGTCAGACAGGGTAGTTTAAGTATCTCAGAAACTGCTGATCTCCTGGGATTTTCATGAAAATCAGTCTCTAGAGTTCACAGAGAACGGTGTGAAAAACAATAGACTTTCAGTGCGTGGAAGTTCTGTGGGTGAAAAACACCTTGTTAATGACGGAGGTCAGAGGGCTGTTCAGACTGGTTCATGCTGGCAGGAAGGGAACAGTAACTCAAATAACCACACGTTACAACAGTCGTGTGTAGAAGAGCATCTCTGAATGCACAACACATAAAACCTTGAAGTGGATAGACTACAGCAGCAGAAGACCATGAACATACACTCAGTGGCCACTTTATTAGGTACAGGAAATGCCTAATAATGTGGCCCCTGTGTGTACATCTCTTATCATGTTGTATACTTCTATCAGTTCACCTCTCATCCTCCTTTACTCCAGAAAGAAAAGGCCTAATTCACTCAAACTGTCCCGTAAGACATGCTGTCTAATCTACACAGCATCCTGGTAAATCTCCTCTGTACTCTCTTTAAATTTTCTACCTTCTTCCCATAATGAGGTGACCAGAACTGAATACAATATTCCAAGTGTGGTCTACCAGGGTTTTATAGAGCTGCAAAATTATCTGACGGCTCTTGAACTGAATCCACAGATTAATGAAGACCAACTCACCATACGCCTTCTCATCAACCCTATCAACTTGCACACACTTTCAGGGATCTGTGGACATAGACCTAAAGATCCCTCTGTTCCTCCACACTGCATTCATCTCAAGAATCCAAATCCAGAGCATTTTTGGCATATTACTGCTCATATGTGCTCTGCTTAGATAAATGTAGCTTTAACAGCCTCTATTGCCAATAAGACAATACTTTCATCATCTCCTCATCTTCCATGTTATTAGTATACTGTATGCATCACTGATTATAAAGGAAGGAGGTAGTGAAGCCTTAGGTCCCACAGCACCAGGTTCAGGAACAGTTATTATCCTTCAACCATCAGGCTCCTGAACCAACATGGATAACTTCACTCACCTCAACTTTGAACTGATTCCACAACCTATGAACTCACTTTCAAGGACTCTACAACTCACGTTCTCAGTGTTATTTATGTATGTATGTATGTATGTATGTATAGTGTTACATAGTTTGTCTTCTTTTGCACATTGGTTGTTTGACCATCTTTATGTGTAGTTTCCATTAATTCTTTTGTATTTCTTTCTATCTACTGCGAATGCCTGCAGGAAAATAAATCTCAGGGTAGTACATGGTGACATACTATATGCATACTTCGATAATAAATTTACTTTGAACTTTGATTGATGGGCACCTGAATGCAGAATGGAGTGTGAGAAAGCTTTTCTTAGTATATATCACACCTTGAGAATGATCATCGGTTGGTAGCAGCGAATTTGTTACATAGTCACATATACATTGAATGACATAACATCTCTCACATTACTAGAACTGTATAGATGTATATGCATGGTACAGTACAGCACAGCCGCGTAACAGTTAGAGCAAAGCTTTACACCACCAGCAACTACCAGTCGGGCTTCAATTCCCACCGCTGTCTGTAAGCAGTTGGTACGTTCTCACTGTGACCACTTGGGTTTCCTCTGGGTGCTTCCCATATTCCACAGACGTACAGGTAAGGGTCAGTAAATTGTTGGCATGCTGCATTGGTGTCGGAAGCATGGCGACACTTGCAGGCTGGCCCCAGCGCTGTGTTGGTCGTGATGCAAATGACATTCCTTATTGGATGTTTTGATGCACATGTGACAAACAAAGCTAATCATTAGATCTTTAAGATTAATGCAGTATTTCCCTAACAAGGGCACAGCCCTGTATACCTTGAGACAAATGCAGCTTCATTCCCTAATTGGCTGAGTGCACTGCATTGTAGGCATGGACAGAATGGGTTCAAGGGGCCATTTCTGAGCAGTGCAACTCTCTACCTCAATGGGGTATAATCACGAAGAAGGCATGGAGTGGCTCTACTTCATGAGGAGTTTCAGTAGATTTGCTGATTTCAATTTAAAGATTCAAGAGGAGATTTGCGATGTCACCAAAGATTCCAGTAAATTTGTACCGATGTACGGTAGAGAGCATTCTGACTGCAGCATCATCAGGATTAGAACAAATTGCAGAGGTTTGTAGCCTCAGCCAGCTCCATCACAGTCACAACCCTGCCCACCATTGAGGACATCTTCAAAAAGAGGTGTCTTAAGGAAGTGACATCCATCATTAAGGACCTTAACCACCTGGCACACATCCTCTACTCACTACGACCTGTTATAACCCTACAGCCATCCGGCTCCTGACTCTGTGTGGGTAACTTCACTCATCTCAACCCTTAACTGATTCCACAGCTCATAGATTCACTTTTAATAACTCTACAACTCACGTTCTCAGTATTAAATATGTTTTTCTTTTGCACAATTGAGTTATTTTTCAACATTGGTTGTTTGACAGTATGTGGCCAAGTGGTTAAGGCATTGGACTAGCTACCTGAAGGTCATGAGTTCGAGCCCCAGCCGAGGCAGCGTGTTGTGTCCTTGAGCAAGGCACTTAATCACACATTGCTCTGCGACGACACTGGTGCCAAGCTGTATGGGTCCTAATGTCCTTCCCTTGGACAACATTGGTGTCGTGGAGAGGGGAGACTTGCAGCATGGGCAACTGCTGGTCTTCCATACAACCTTGCCCAGGCCTGCGCCCTGGAGAGTGAAGACTTTCCAGGCGCAGATCCATGGTCTTGCAAGACTAAAGGATGTTTGACAGTTTATGTACAGTTTTCATAAATTCTATTGCACTTCTTTATTTTCCTGTAAGTAAAAGAATCTCAAGGTAGTATATGGTGACATATACATACTTTGATAGTAAGTTTACTTTGACTTTGATTTTGACAACCATCAAGGAGAAGGTACAGGAACCTGAAGACACACACTCAATGTTTCAGGAATAACCTCTTCCCCTCTGCCATCAGATTTCTGAATGGACATCGAACCCACGAACACTACCTTGCTATTCCACTTTTGGATTATTTATTTATTCTTATTTATTCTTATTGTAACTTTAAGAAATTGTTTATGCCTTGGACTTCACTGCGGCAAAACTTTACGACACCTGTCAGTGACGTCAGTGGACGTCATGCTAGCGCAGCAGTCAGCGTGACGCTGTTACAGCCCGGGGCTTCATATGCCCTTGGCTAGTAAGTTTCTATATTCTTTTCCGTGTGCACGTAGGCTTCCTCCAGGTGCTCCAGTTTCCTCCGTCACTCCAAAGCTGTACTGATTAGTTGGTTAATTGGTCAACATAAATTGTCCTGTGATTAGGCTAGGGATAAATCGGTGGGTTGCTGGGCTCGTTGGACTGGAAGAGCCTGTTCCACACAGTATCTCCAAATAAAATAAATCTGATTCTGAATGCCAGGCCAGTCTGCACCTTAAGCTAACTCCAACAGTGAAAAAAGGGTAAAGGCATCTGTTAGTCTTACGAGACCATGGATCTGCGCCTGGAAAGTCTCCCCTCTCCATGAGACCAATGTTGTCCAAGGGAAGGGCATTAGGACCCATACAGCTTGGCACCAGTGTCGTCGCAGAGCAATGTGTGATTAAGTGCTCTGCTCAAAGACACACACATTGCTTCGGCTGGGGCTTGAACTCACGACCTTCAGGTCGCTAGTCCTATGCCTTAACCACTTGGCCACATGCCCACACAACATCTCCAATAGTAAGCTCAAGCAATAGGGAAACTCTCTCCAGTAGGAAGCTCAGCCAATGTTGTTGCGCCCTGAACCAGACATCACAGCCAATTCCCAAAAGGTCAACGGAAATGTATGCATCGACATGTAACTGAGCAAGCACGGCTGTGCAGTTGTGCCTACGGTCAGTATAGTTTTGGCAAGGTGAGTGATGTTATGTAATCTGATATATTTGGTATCTTCAGCACGCTTGCAGCTGGGTGCTCCCTGATGTAATTTCGCTCGGTCAATATGTTATCAGTCGTTTGTCTGCCTGCTGTACAACTCCTTGCACTGTCTGTTTTGGGAGTTGCAGGATGTGTAGGGGGCAAGCAGGTTTCATGCTTTCTCCCAGCTGTACCTCTAGTCTGTTTGCAGCGGTCAACGTGCCATACTGTTCTGCCGAATGCCTTGGGGCAGAATCCTGCTCCCTCCTGGTTAAAGGGCATCACTATAGGCAACAAAATAAAGGAATGAATTAAAAATAAATGGCCTGTTTTGTTTATTATTCAAGTGTGTGGTGTAATGAACAATGAATGGCCTGCACATTGCTTACTGGGAGAATATTCCATCTCCCCCAGAACATACTGATGCAATTCTACACCGCCATCACAGAGAGCATCCTCACATCAGCCATTACTGTCTGGTTTGGTGTGGCGTCCTCTCCCAGTGTACAAAAACTACAGTCAACCGTCAGGTCAGCAGAAAAGATGATTGGCTGCAATGTGTCATCACTGCAGGACTTTTATGTGTCCGGGACAAAGAAACAAGCAGGAAAAACCATTGTGGATCCTGCAGACTGCCTTTTTTCCCCCAAAAGATCCCTTCTGGAAAGTGCTATAGGACAATTAAAGCAAAAAAATTCACACCATCTTAAGAGTTTCTTCTCCCAGGCAGTTACATCTGATCAACCATTTTAATTAGCACCCCCCCCCACCCTCCTCTATCTATTACCTCCTTTTAGAATGCTGATCACATTATATATTCATGTATTTATGCATATTTTATTCCTAATCCACACTTTAATTTTATATAATTCTTTATTGTTTCTAATTGTCGAACGTTGTTGTTTTTTGTTGCCTGTCGTGCCCCGACCAACACACCACAGCAAATCCCAAGCACGTATAAGTGTATATGGTGAATAAAGTTGATCCTTCATCCCTGATTCTTGAAACTATCTCCCCAGCTATAAGATTAGTTACTGCCTGTGGCTGATACCAGTTATTTACGGGGAATAGAGATCTGATCATTGAACTGTAAGGAATGCAGGGAGCATGGAAGATCCTGTACAGATCCCCGATGAGCAACTTCTCTGTGAAACGCAAAGTATTTGCTTCAGCTGCTGCTAATGTAAAACCTGTGCCCGGAATGCTGACAGGCAAGTGTGTTCTGTCAGACAGGCTGGTTTTGATATTGATTTTTTTTTCCAATTATAGCCAGCAGAACTACACGACTAGAGGCAGAGAGTGAAATAATTTATCTGCTGAAATCTCTGATTCTGTCAAAGTTCAAAGTTCAAAGTAAATGTATTATCAAAGTGCATATGTGTCACCAAATAAAATCTGGGGTTAATTTTCTTATAGGCATTCACAGTATAAAGAAACATTAATAATAGTTATTATTATTATAGTAAATAAGCAATAAATAGTGAAAACATGAGATAGAGTCCTTGAAAGTGAGTCCATTGGTTGTGGGATCAGTTCACTGTTGGGGTGAGTGAAGTTATCTGCTCTGGTTCACCAAACTGATGGTTGTGGGGTAATGACTGCTCCTGAACCTGGTGGTGTAGGGCCTGGGGTACATGTTGGGTTGAAAAGACACTGGCCTACAAGTTGAGTTCACCCAGAAGGATGAAGGAGATACCAAGGGGAAGCCAGCAACTCTTCCACTCATTGGTCTCAGGGTCCTAGGCATAATCCAACCAACATTTCTGTCCATGGTCTCCTCTTGTTTTGAAGAAGCGATACCTCCCATTCCATCTGGGTATCCTCCAACCTGATGGCATGTACATTGATTTCTCTAATATGTATTAATTTCTTCCCCCACCCCTTCTTTCTTTTTACATTCCCATTCTGACTCCCTTCTTACCCTAGATCTTCTCCTGGCCTCCCTCTGATTCACTTCCTCCTTCCCATTCTTTCATGGTCCACTCTCCTCTCCTATCAGATTGCTTCTTCTTCAGCCTCTTACCTTTTCCACCTATCACCTCCTAGCTTCTTACTTAATTACCACTCCCTCACCCACTCACTTTGCCCCTTCCCTGGTCTCACCTACTACCTACCAGCTTGTACCCCTTCCCTCCTCACACCTTCTTATTCTGGCTTCTGCCCCCTTCCTTTCCTATTCATATGAAGGGTCTCGGCCAGAAGTGTTGACTGTTTAATCCTCTCCATGAATGCCGCCTGACCAGCTGAGTTCCTCCAGCATTTTGTACGTGTTTCTCAAGATTTCCAGCATCTGCAGAAACTCTTGTGTTTACAACCCAAAGGGTGCTTATCTTCAGGGATAACATTGCAATTCTTGTACTTGGTCGTGAGGCCAAGAGTGGATGGGTCCTGACCAGTGGCCGAACTGAGCCAGAGCTATAGCTGGGAAGGAACCTATATGTTGGATGACCATTGAGGTGGATGAGTGATATTGTCATTGGTGCTTTGTGATGGAGAGTTTTAGAGAAAGGGAGAGAGATGGTGGGGAGTGCAGTGGATGTAGATCAGGAGGGCCAGGAGCAGGGGTAGTGTAGGTTTTTGAAGATGCCTGGCATGGATTGAGGTAGAATAGAACTGTGGGTTTGGAGGACCAGGAGGGAAGCTGGGGAGATGTGAGGATAAAATGATAGTGTGATTATGTTGGACATTATGCTACTGTGAAATGCTGCCAGTGCGATTCACTGATTTATTAGCGGACGGTGGTGGGGGTGGGAGTGGGTTAGCTGCAGGGCCTCAGTCGTTGCAAGGACTCAGCCTTGAGCCCCAGTGTCACCTGCTTACAGCTGCCCAGGAGAGAGGCATCAGAGGTGGTGCGCTCCACTGGAGGCATTGTGGATTGGCATTGGAGCTGGAGTCAGTGCTGCCTCTCCTGCTTGCTTGGGAGAAGACAAGGGGTATTGGGTTCGACTGCAGCTTTCTGCAACATTCACGGATTCAGGCTCTTGGTCTACATTTTTTGTGTGACTGTATTTTACTGATATCTTATATGTGTGAATTATCTTATATGTGTTACATGTGCCTTGTGTGGTGTGTGACTGTTGGTAATGCGTTTCACACCTTGGCCCTAGAGGAACGCTGTTTTGTTTGGCTGTATTCATGTATGGATGAAAGATAACTAAGCTTGAACTATTGAACTATTTTACTACAGTGAGGGTTATTGAAGAGGGTGGGTTTGGGGATGTGACTAAAGGTAAGATTTGTATTGCCTCACTGTAGTCTCTGGAGGTGCGGAGGATGTTTCCTGTGTTGGGAGAATCTAGGACCAGAGCGTGTAGCCTCAGAATCAGATGTCCCTTTAGAACAGAGACAAGGAGTGATTTTTTAGGCCAGAGGGTGGCTAAAGATTGAAAGGTGTCACTAATCTTGAAAGAGTCATCTTCATCATCATTACGTGCCGTGTCATGTGATATGGTGATCATGGTCTCATGATTGTTCTTGGCAAATTTTTCTACAGAAGCAGTTTGTCATTGCATTCTCCTGGGCAGTGTCTTTACAAGACGGATGACCCCAGCCATTATCAATACTCTTCAGAGGTTCAGTCGACGTTTGGGGCCGAGACCCTTCGTAAGGGCTAACTGAAAGAAGAGCTAGCAAGAGATTTGAAAGCCTTTCAGATTGCCTTTCAATTCTCTTACTAGCTCTTCTTTCAGTTAGTCCTGACGAAGAGTCTCGGCCTGAAACGTCGACTGTACCTCTTCCTAGAGATGCTGCCTGGCCTGCTGTGTTCACCAGCAACTTCGATGTGTGTTGCTTGCATTTCCAGCATCTGCAGAATTCCTCATGTTTGTGACTCTTCAGAGATTGTCTGCCTGGTGTCAGTGGTCGCATAGCCAGGATTTGTGATATGCACCAGCTGCTCATACAACCATCCACCACCTCTCTATGGCTTCATGTGACCCTGATCAGAGGGCTAAGCACTGCTACACCTTGCCCAAGGGTGACCCGCAGGCTAGCAGAGGGAAGGAAAACCCTACACCTCCTTTGGTAGAGATGTATCTCCACCCAGCTAGCCATTGAAAGAGTGCAGAGAAGATTCATGAGGATGTAGCCAAGACTCAAGGGAGCACATAATAGAGAAAGGATTGTATGTTGGGACTTTTTTTACTGGAGCACAGGAGAATGAGGAATGATATCTTACAGGGATGTATAATATCACAAGAGGCATAGATAGGGTGAGTGGACACAGTCGGTTTCAGAAGGTTGAGGATTCAAGAACTAGAGGGCAGAGGATTAAGATGGGAGGGGAAAGATTAAGCGGGAACCTGAGGGGAAACTTTTTCACCCAGAGGGAGCTCCCCATATGGAATGAGCTGCTAAAGGAAGTGGTCAAGGCAGATACATAAGCAACATTTATCTGGGATTTAGACAGGCACTCGGGTAGGAAGGGATTGGAGGGAAATGGGCTGAATGTGGGCAAATGGGAATAGCTTAGGTGGGAATCTTGCTAGGCATAGGCCAAATAGGCTACTTCCATGTTGTATGACTCAATGGCTCGATGGCTCTAAGTTTGAACTTAATGCCTACGTGTGCAGTTGAAGGTGGAGGACTAGCAACTAGGGGTGCATATACAGTAAGAAGCAACATCAACGCTAAACTGATCGGACAACCTATGGCCTTGCTTTGAAGCTACTGACACGATGAAGGAATCCATGAACAGTTCCAAAGGTGGAGGACCTTCGCTGCTGCCCTGACACCAGTGGTGTAGCCCTAGTGGACAAAAGAGAGAGAGATGGGCTCACTTTCAAAAACTCTGCGACTCACGTTCACAGTTCTAATTATCTATCTGTCTGTCTATTTGTTTGTTTGTTTGTTTGTTTATTGATTGATAAATTGATTATTTGGATTTTTTGGCATTTGCACAGTTTATCTTTTTTGCAGATTGGCTGTTTGTCAGTCTTTGTGTGTAGTTTTCATTGATTCTATTGTAATTCATTGGTCTACAATGAATGCCCACAAAGAATATGAATCTCAAGGTAGTATCTGATGACATAAACATAGTTTTTGGCAAGAATGGTCATGGCCAAGTCCATAATCGCCCACATCATACAACACAGCACATAGTGAATGAATGAATGGGTATGTACTTTGATGATTAAAAATTTAATTTGAACTTTGAACTTTAAAACAAGGTACAGGAGAGATGGAAAGATAAGTGAACGGAGAGGTGGTCACTACTTCATCAACTCCAGAGTAAATATGTGAAAGAATTTGCAATGCTTTGTTTTTATTGAATCTAGCATAAACTCATTGAAGTCCATACATCACACAGTTGTGTGTCTATATTACTGGCTTCCCATCTCCAACGAACGCCTGTCAAATTGACAGTTTGAAAATGGGCACCAAGTAAGATCCACACACAAAATGCTGGAGGAACTCAGCAGGTCAGGCAGCATCAGTTCACTGCCCATTACACCGCTGGTGTTTGGGGCAGCAATGAAGGTCCTCCATCTCTGGTGGTGTTCAAGGCTTTCTTCATTGTGCCACTAACTTGCTCTCAGTTTTCACTTCTGTCGGTCATGCAAGTCCTGGGTGGAGACTCAGGAATGCCATCGCAATCAGACGTAGAAGGATTCTTCACTGTTGTTTCCATAACAGTTTTGTTTTACCAGTCAGGGTCGTTAGCCCTGAGCTGAACCCCTGAACCAGGCAGACCGATGGACCACTGTTAGTCTGGCCTCCACCTTTTGGCCTGTTTGGCATGGGTGACCCCACCCAACACAGCTCGTTAGGTCAATGAGGCATGCAAGCCTTCAAACCACGACAAGCTTGTGGTACTCTCGGATGATGCAGCATCTATGGAGGGAAATAAACGGTCGATGTTTCTTGTCGAGACCCTTCATCAGGACTGGAAAGGAAAGGGACAGAAGCCGGAATATACACAGTAAAATACCTCTGTGCACTTGTGTGCCTGCTTCTGTGGTCCTTCTTGTAGAAGGGAGACTTAAAGCGTCTAACAATCTATAGTGTCACCTCAGCAGTTAATCTCTAATTGACTTCAAAATATGATTAATTGGATAAGTCCTAATCTATGCAGTGGACTAAATAGCAGTTAGCCGTTAGACAGTGTTCTTGGTCTTAAGCTACCAGCAACACAACAGAAAATCTTTAAACTTAAAACAGTGAAGTTACAACTGTTTTAACACCTTTAGTATGCTTTCCTTGTATCTACTGTTGCATCCAGTGAAAATTGGTCCAGAGGCTCTTCGGAAATCAAGAATGAGGTAAAAAAATAACTGTTACTCTGGATCAGATGCAGTCCAGTCAAACATCAGGCTCTTGAACCAAAGGGGATAACTTCACTCAACTTCACTTGCCCCATCATTGAACTGTTCCCACAACCTGTGGACTCGCTTTCAAGGACACTTCATCTCATTTTCTAAAAATTTATTGCTTATTTATTTACTATTATTCTTTCTACTTTCTGGTTGAACACTCTAGTTGGGTTGATCTTTCATTGATTCTGTAATAGTTGTTATTCTATAGATTTGTTGAGTGTGCCCACAAGAAAATGAATCTCAGGGTTGTATATAGTGACATATATGTACTCTGAGAATAAATTTACTTAGAGCTTTGAACTTTTGAACTTTGAAAAAACACAATAAGATAAAGGACACAATAATAATAATAATAATAAACCTACAATCACTATAAATAAATAAGATAGCTCATAGATATAGTTTGATTGTATGTCCATAAAGTGATGCTAAGCACAGGAATGTCTGAGCATAGGGTGATTCTGACAGGAAATGACACAGTGGTGGCGGTGTAGCAATAACAGAAGGCGCCATAAAGTGTTACAGTTACAGAGAAAGTTGGAATAGAGAAAGATACATTGCAAGGTCGCCTGTCCATGAGTGTGTTTACTTAGGAGTGATAATAACCCCATTGCATTTTCTTATTGGAGCAGCACTGTAACATAGCAGTTACTGCATTGCTTTACGGTGGATCAGGGTTCAATTCCCGCCGCTGCCTTTAAGGAGTTTGTATGTTCTCCCTGTTCCTCTGGGTGCTCCAGCTTTCTCCCACATTCCAAAGGTGTCGGGGTTAGTGTTAGTAAATTGTGGGCATGCTATGTTCACACTGGAAGTGTGTCAACATTTGCCAGCTGCCCCCAGCATAACCCTCACTGATTTGATTTAATCTGATGCAAATTACGCACTTCACGTACGCTTTGATGTTTCGATAGACATGTGACAAATAAAGCTTATCTCTTTTTTGCAGCAACCAGATGCACCTATGTTTAAAGCTGAGATTGATAGGTTTTTGATTAAGGGGTCAAAAGTTATGGGGAGAAAGCAGGAGAAAGGGGTTGAGAGAGAAAGTAAATCAGCCACGATGGAATGGAGGAGAGGACTCGATGGGCCAAATGGCCTAAGTTGTTCAGTATTATTGTACTGCACGCAGCCCCTGTGTCACAGCAGCTAGGGTAATGAGAATGTTCCTCCACAGGGTTCACTACCCAAATACTCAGCATGTCAGACAGCATCCAGAGCTAAACAGCCAATCACTGCCAAAAATTCTGAAGTACAGAGTAAAATTTGCTGTTATAGGATTTATGCACCAATTCTTTTTTTCTCAACTTGCATTTCTTGAGGCACGCACAGGTGCTGTAGGTTTGATGGTACAGAAATCACAAAATGGTCATTGTCTGGGAACATTATCCAACATTAGCTCAGTACTGGTTTTCTCAAAACACACAAGAATTGCCCCCAAGTAGGCATTGCAGTATTTAATCACATTGCTGGAAAATCCAAGAATGTTTCATTACTAATAAATTCCAAGAGAGTTTCATCACAGATAAAAAAAAAAAATTTTTAAAAAAACAAGATAGATAATTTGAACTCCTAAAACTGTATCAAGTGATTTATAGTGTTAGTTGAGAAATAGGCACCTTAAGACATACGAACAGAATTAGGCCATTCAGCCCATCAAGACTGCTCCACCACTTAATCATGGTTGATTTATTTTCCCTAGCATGGTAACACTTGTGGGCTGCCCCCAGCACATCTTTGCAATGTGTTGGTCATTGCAGCAAGAGATGCATTCCACTGCTCCTATATCTTATATCTTATTTAAGACCATAAGATACAGGAGAATTAGGCCATTTGGCCCATCAAGTCTGCTCCGCCATTTCATCATGGCTGATTCACCTTTCCTCTCAGCCCCAGTCTCCTGTCTTCTCCCCGTATCTCTTCATGCCCTGACTAATCAAGAATCTATCAACTAGTGCCTTAAATATACCCAATGATTTGGCCTCCACAGCCACCTGTGGCAAAGAATTCCACAGATTCACCACTCCCTGGCTAAAGAAATCCATTCTAAATGACCATCGCTCTATTCTGAGGCTGTGTCCTCTGGTCTTCAGCTCTCCCATCATAAGAAACATACACCCTATCAAGGCCTTTCAACATTTAATAGGTTTCAAAGAGATCCCTATTGGTCGATGTGCAGGTGAGACATGAATCTTATCTTTATTGTAAAGTTCATAGAGCCAGGGAGTCAGAAACAGGGTCTTTGGCTGCCAAGTAAAAGCCACCCGTCTGTACTAATTGCATTTCCTGGCACCTGGCATTTAGCCTCATTGATTCACATGCTCATCCTATACTGAATAAAGTGCGACTGAGTGTACGTTCGTGGGTTTCAGCTGTAGCCCATCCACCTCAAGGTTCAACATGTTGTGCATTCAGAGATGCTCTTCTGCACACCACTGTTGTAACACATGGTTATAGAGTTACTGTCACCTTCCTGTCAGCTTAAACCAGTCTGGCCATTCTCCTCTGCCTTCTCTCACTAACAAGACGGTTTCACGCACAGAAGTGCTGTTCACTGGATGTTTTTTGTTTTTCACACCATTCTCCGTAAACTCTAGAGACTGTCATGTGCGAAAATCCCAGAAGATCAGCAGTTTCTGAGATACTCAAACCACCCTGTCCGGCACCAACAATCAAAGTCACTTAGATCACATTTTTTCCCCATTCTGATGTTTGGTCTGAACAACAACTGAACCTCTTGAGCATGTCTGCATGCTTTTATGCATTGAGTTGTTGCCACATGATTAGCTGATTAGATATTGGCATTACCATGCAGCCGGCCACTGAATGTGTCGAGAGTGTTTGCCTGTACCAGTGCCTCAGGTGGTAGTATGAGCCAGCAGTTCTTCCAGCTGTAGTACTGAGCTCACCCCAAAGAGCATCATGTTTTATGGGGCAGAGGCAGGGATGTGGGACGAGCATCAGATTAGCCATACTACTGAATCAGAATCAGGTTTAATATCACTGACATATGTCGTGAAATTTGTTGTTTTTGGGGCAGCAATACATTAAAAAAATTAAGTTACAATAACAAATATATTAAAAAATTTAAGTAAGTAGTGAAAAAACAGAGTAGTAATACTGAGATAGAGTTCAGGATTCATTGCCCATTCAGAAATCTGATGGCGGAGAGGAAGACCCTGTTCCTAAAACATTGAGTGTGGGTCTTCAGGCTCCTGGACCTCCTCCCTGATGGAGGTAAGAAGATGGCGCGGCCAGGATGGTGAGGGTCCCTAATGAAGGATATCACCTTTCTAAGACATCACTTTTTGAAGATGTCCTTGATGTTGGAGGTGGTGGGGGGCAGTGCCCATGATGGAGCTGGTTGAGTTTGCAACCCTTTGCAGCTTCTTCCAATCCTGCACATTGGACCCTCCACACCAGATGGTAATGCAACTAGTCAGGATGCTCTCCACATTACATCTGCAGAAATCTTTGGTCTTTGATGACGTATCAAATCTCCTCACACGCCTGATGAAATATAGCTGCTGACATGCCTTCTTTGTAATTGCATCAATATATTGGGCTCAGGATAAATCTTCAGAGATGCTGACAACCAGGATTAGAAACTGCTTAAGTGAGAAAAGTGGCGAGATCTGCTGCTGCTGTTCCACCTGGCTCTGCAGAAGATCCAGAGAGTTGCTCACCGATCACAGAATAATGTTATTGAGCTACAGGTGAATAGAACAAGGTGTAATCTCCAGACTAACAAGTTAACGGTCTCTCAGTTTGACAAGTTAAGTTGTTCACATCCTTATGATTTAATTACAAGAAAAAGTCTGCTAGGAGGTTACAGGCAGACGGAGCTACACTAAACATTGTAATTGCTAAAGATCACAAGATAAACTCAAAGAAGTTTGCCAATTTACATCCTTTCTTCCAGTGGAAGAAGTACCCATAAACCTTTTGCAATATCATCTAGTTGGATTTTAAATGAATCCATGACTGTTGGCTCCCTATATCACATTATAATATTTAAAGAATTTCTTCCAGGGATACTGACTCTGCACACAGTTAGAATATGTCTCCTTGTTGCATTTATTTGAAGTAGTGCTTCAGATTAAATTCCCTGTGTAATATTATAGTTTGCCAAACAAGGCACACTACAATGAACCATCTTCTACAAACTCAAAGAGGCCCCTGTTTTCTTAATTTCAAATCTCTGACACTAAGGAACAATCTTATGAATTTTATCCCTACCTTGTTTCCCAAGTTATTGGTGGTTGACACAGAAAGCAACATTATTAAGAAGAAGAAGGGGTTCATTGATAATTCTCAGACATCCACTCAATGCTATCCATCCAAAGCAACATTAATCCATTTGATTCTGCGATCCAAAGGTTCTTCAGAAGTCAAGAATGAGGTATAAAAATTATTGCTTACAATTGTTTTATTAAGTGTTACAAGAACAGAAAATGAACAAGAGAGGGGATTAGATTAGATTAGATTATGAGGACACGCAGTCCTCTTTTATTGTCATTTAGTAATGCATGCATTAAGAAATGATACAAAGTTCCTCCAGAATGATATCACAGAAACACAAGACAGACCAAGACTAAAAAAACTGACAAAAACCACATAATTATAACATATAGTTACAACAGTGCAAAGCAATACCATAATTTGCTAGAAGAACAGACCATGGGCACGATAAAAAAAAACCTCAAAGTTGAGAGAAGAAGAAAGTCCAAGTAAAAAGTAGTTCTGGACGTACTCACACTCAGACCAGCGATAACCAAAAGTTCCAGTGACAACAATTAAACTATGAAATACCCAGATTTAAATAGCAAGACACCTGCTACTGAAAACTACAGTTTCTGGAAAAATACAGAAGCCACAGTACTGTAAGTACTGGAAAATTTCCCCTTCTCATCTTCCAAAGGACCCACATTCACTTGTATCATCATCAACATTTTGTGCAGTGTGGTATAACATGGATGATCATGGCCTTTCCATGACCATCGTTGTTCTTGGCAAATTTTTCTACTGAAGGGGTTTGCCATTGCCTTCTTCTGGGCAGTGTCTTTACAAAATGGTGACCCCAGCCATTATTAATACTCTTCAGAGACTGTCTGCCATCAGTGGTTGCATTACCAGGACTTGTGATATCCACCAACTGCTCAAACGACCATCCACCATCAACTCCCATGGCTTCACGTGACCCTGACTGGGGGGGTGGGGGGCTAAGCAGGTGCTACAGATTGCCCAAGGGTGACCTGCAGGCTAGCAGAGTGAAGGAGTGCCTTACTCCTCCTGTGGTAGAGACGTATCTCTATTCACATTAGCGACCCTTTTCTAGTAGTAGTAGTAGTAGTTGTCATACTTTATTGATCCCGGGGGAAATTGGTTTTCGTTTCAGTTGCACCATAAATAATTAGGTAGTAATAAAACCATAAATAATTAAATAGTAATATGTAAATTGTCAGGAAATAAGTCCAGGACCGTCTTATTGGCTCAAGGTGCCTGACCCTCCAATGGTGCTTTACATCTACTTTACATAATTACAAAAACTTCTACCATCTGTTATTTTGGGTGGTGGAGTTCTCACAATTTGTATGACAGGGGTCTGAGCCATGAGCTCTTTGAAATTCTCCTCTCTCTCCTCAAGCCTATGCTCTCTAAGTTCTAGACTCACCAACGCTAGGGAATGTCTCTATCTACATTATTGAGGCTTCTATAGGGTCTCCCCTCAGCAATCTATGTTGCAATGAGAATAAACTACATAGCTGTTTTGTTTTCTAAGACCTCCATTCCATTCAAAATCCTTCATGATTCTCTTCTACACTCATTCTCACACCATCACATCCTTCCTTCCCTCCATGTAGTGTGGATACTAGCTCTGTAAGCAGTACTCCAAGCATGGCCTGACCAATGTTTTATACATTTGCAAGATGACAACGTTCTAGTTAACATCACCAGCGTCCTCCAAACAGTGTTATGTTAGCCCTGTGGCCCTAAACTGTTAAAATTCCCTTCTAATAACACAAGTAGGGACCACAGTTTAGACCTCATTAACATTGCAATAAATGAGTTTGAGAAGATAGAGGAGAAAAAATTGCACAAGGAATCTATTAGTACCATAGGTCTTGGCATGTTCTGTTACTCAATCTGTCTACAGAATTAGCTGTTCTCAGGAACTCAGTGTTTAATTTAAACAGGTTTGGGGTCATAGAGCCATAAAGTTCAAAGTACATTTATTATCAAAGTATGTATACTTTATACATCCTTGAGATTTGTATCCTTACAGGCAGCCATGAAACAAAGAAACCTAATATAACCCAAGAAACAAAAGACTGTCAAATATCTGATAAGCAAAGAGGAAAAAAAACAAATCATGCAAACAATACAAGCAAGCAAACAGCATTCAGAACAGAATCACTCCAGCCAATCCAGAAGCCTGTTATTTGCAAGCCGCAGCCTCAGTCCAGCAAACCCCGTGAAGCAGCAAGCTGAACCAGATCATCCCTCGCCTCCAGTGCCGACACCAAAACCATTTCCATCTGGCCTGGCACTTAAATCATCCAAACCTCAGGTCCTTCCTCGCACTCTGTCACTTCAATATGCCCTCAGCCTTGGGCTGCACCACTTTGATTCAGCCAAGACCCGACCTTTCCAATTTGGCTCTTATATCGAATAAATCTCAGGTTTTTCCCCGACTCCGCCTTGCTCCGCTGCATCGAATTGCCTGCAAGTCCGCTCCAGAACTCCGGCCTGGACATACTGCAACCATCCTGCCTCTCCGAGACCCTAGCCCACACCACAAACGTACAAACTCCTCACAGGCAGCAACAAGAATTGAACCACTAGGCCACTGCACCGTCCCTCTGGCAGCTTGTTCCATAGACACACCACCCTCTGCATAAAGAAGCTGGCCCTCAGATCTCTTTTAAATCTTTCCCCTCTCACCTGGTCATGGTGGAGAAGCTTGGAGGTTCTTGAGATCCCAAGAGCAATACTGTCTGGAGTTTAGCTCCTGGTTGGGTAACCATGATGGTAAGGTCCAGGGGGAGATTCCAGACAGAAAGCCATCTAACCGAGACCTCATCAGTGGAGCTGGCGGAAGATGATGACAAATCACAATGGTGGTGAAGGCAGAGGAAGCCTGCAGCAGTGAAGGCTATCCAGTTATCTTGCATTCAATGCACTGGGCCCTGACCACAATCTGTCAAGGACCATGCGATGATTGCCTGTGCATTGGCCTCCCCACATTAAATAAAGTCACATACAGAAGTTCTTCAGCAAGGAAACAGCCCCTTGGGAGAACATCATTCTCGACTCGAGTGATTGCACTGCTACTACTAGTGACTGAGATATGTGTCAATGTGCTCATTAGTCTGTGGCCTAGTCCTAATCCAATTTCTTTTCCATGTTGGAAGGTGTGCATTGATGAATTAATGCTTCTTCCACTTTGATCTATTGTTCAGGCCGAGGAGTAATAACTTGGCAGCGTTAGTCATTTATCACAACCACAATGGCCCAGAACTGGCAATGGAGCTAATGTCATGGGTAATGGTGCTTGTTATTATGCGCAAATGGTCCAAAACTTCAGCTGAAAGCCACCTGCACTGTTAAAGTCATGAGAACAGAGTTTGCAGCCGGAATTGAACCACTGGAAGCTCAAAGTTCGAAGTAAATATATGTCACCGTTTTCACTTTCTTGCAGGCATTCACAGGACATACAAAGAAACACAACAGAATCAATGAAAAACCACACGCAACAAGATGGGAAAACAACCAATATGCAAAAGATAACAAACTGTGCAAATACAGAAAAAAACAAAATAATAATAATAATAATAAGCAATAAATATCAAAAGCATGAGATGAAGAGTCCTTGACAACTTTCAGGAAAGTTTCTTTAATCAATACGTAGAAGTCCCAACTAGAGGGAGTGCAATACTAGATCTCTTATTAGGAAATCAGAGAGCTAAGTTTGAGTAGGGGTACACTTTGCATCAAGTGATCATAATGCCATTACTTTCAGGGTAATTATGGAAAAGAATAGGTCTGGTCCTTGGGTTGAGATTCTAAATTGGAGAAAGGCCAAACTTGAAGGTATCAGAAAGGATCTGGCAAACATGGATTGGGATAGGTTGACTTCCGGCAAAGTTATACTTAGTAAGTGAGAAGGTTTCGAAAGTGAAATTTAGAGAGTACAAAGCTCACATGAGCCTGTCAGAATAAAAAGTAAAGATAACAGGTTTATGAAACTTTGTTTTTTGAGAGATATTGAGATCTCTGTTAAGAAAAAGAAAGAGATGCATTGCAGTAGTAGGCAAGTGGGAAAAATGAGATACCTGAGGAGTAAAAGAAATGCAAGAGAATACTTAAGAGGGAAGTCAGAAGGTTTAAAACAAGACACGAGGTTGTTCTAGCAGTTAAAGTGAAGGAGAATGTTAAGAGTACTACAAATATATTAAAAGCAAAAGGATAGCAAGGGACAAAATTGGACTTCTGGAAAGCCAAAAGAGATGGGGGCAACCTAAACTGGATTTTTTGCATCTGTATTTACTCAGGAGACTGACACAGAGACTATAGATGTGAAGTAATATAGCAGTGAGGTCATTGACCCTGTACAGATTACAGAGGAGGAGGTGTTTGCTATCTTGAAGCAAATTCAGGTGGATAAATCCCCAAGGCCTAACAATGTGTTCCCTTGGACCCTTTGGAGTCTCGTGCAGAAATTCCAGGGGCCCTAGCAGAGATATTTTAAACATCTTTATCCCTGGGTGCGGTACTGGAGGATTGGAGGATAACGAATTGTTTCATTGTCTAAGAAAGGCTTTAAGAATAAGCCAGGAATTTATAGCCTGATGAGCCTGACCTCAGTAGTGGGAAAGCTACTGGAAGGTGCTGATTAGAGATAGTCAACATGGCTTTGTACAAGGTAAATCGTGTCAAACCAATCCTTTGAGGAAGCTACCTTGAAAGCTGATAAATGCAAGACAGTGAATGTTGTCCACATGGACTTCAGCAAGGCCTTTGTCAGGTTTCTTCATGGGAGGTTGGTCAAGAAGATTCAGTTGCTTGGCATTCAAGATGAGGTAGTAAATTGGATTAGACATTTGCTTTGCAGAAGAAGCCAGAGAGTGGTAGTAGATAGCTACCTCTCTGACTGGAGGCCTGTGACTACTGGAGTGCCACAGGGATCAATGCTGGTCCATTGTTGTTTGTCATCTATATGGACGATGACATGGTTAACTGGATCAGCAAATCTGTGGATGACACCAAGATTGGTGGTGCAGTGGACAGTGAAGAAAATGATCAGAGTTTGTAGTGGGATCTGGGCCAGCTGGAAAAATGGCAGATGGAATTTAATACTGTAAAGAGCAAAGTGTTACTTTGGGAGGACCAACCAGGGTAGGTCTTACACAGTGAATAGTAGGGCACTGAGGAGTGAGATAGAACAAAGGGATCTGGGACTGCAGATCCATAACTCCATGAAAGTGGTGTCACAGGTAGATAGGGTCGTAAAGAAAGCTTTTGACACATTGGCCTTCAAAAATCAACACATTGAGTACAGAAGATAGGATATTATGTTGAAAGTTGTATAAGACGTGCCTAATTTAGAGTATTGTGTGAAGTTTTGGTCACCTACTTACAGGAAAGACGTAAATAGGACTGAAGGGGTGCATTGAAAATCTATAAGGATGTTGCCAGTACTTGAGGATCTCAGTTATAGGGAAAGGTTGAATAGGTTAGGGCATTATTCCCTGGAGCGTTGAAGATTGAGGCAATATTTGATAGAGGCATACACAATTATGAGGGGTATCAATAGGGTAAATGCAAGCAGGCTTTTTCCAGAGGTTGGGTGAGACAACAACTAGAGGTCATGGGTTAAATGTAAAAGGTGAAATATTTAAAGGAAACATGAGGGGGACTATCTTCACTTGTGAGAGTGAGGAACAAGGGCTGGAAGCAGCGTTGATTTCAGCATTTAAGAGAAATTTGGATAGATACATGAATGAGATGGGTATAGAGGGCTATGTCTGGGTGCAGGTCGATGGGACTGGAAAGATTAATATCTTGGCACAGACTAGATAGGCTGAAAGGCCTGGTTCTGAGCTGTAGTGTTCTATGACTCGATGATAGTGAGTCCATAGGTTGAGGGAACAGTTCAGTGTTGTGGTGAGTGAAGTTATCCCCTCTGGTTCAAGAGCCTGATGGTTTAGATTTAGATTATGAGAACACTCAGTCCTCTTTTATTGTCATTTAGAAATGCATACATGCATTAAGAAATGATACAATGTTTCTCCGGAGTGATATCACAGAAAACAGGACAAACCAAAGACTAACACTGACAGAACCACATAATTATAACATATAGTTACAGCAGTGCAAAGCAACACCATAATTTGATGAAGAACAAACCATGGGCACAGTAAAAAAAAGTCTCAAAGTCCCTGAGTCGATCGACTCCCGAGTCCCCGATAGCAGGTGGCAAAAGGGAGAAACTGCCTGCCATAAACTTCCAGGCACCGTCAACTTGCCGATGCCTTGGAAGCAGCCAACCACAGCCGACATTGAGTCCATCTATCCAAAAACTTCGCGCCTCCGACCTGCCACTCCGATACAGCCTCCCAAGCTCCATCATCTGCCGAGCGCCTTCGACCTCGCCCCAGCCGCTGAAACAAGCAAAGCCGAGGATTTCGAGGCCTTCTGCTCCGGAGATTCCGGTTACCACACAGTAGCAGCGGCAGCGAAGCGGGCATTTCAGAAGTTTCTCCAGATGTTCCGCCGCACTCTGACATCTGTCTCCATCAAATCAGAATTGTGCACGGTCCCCTACTTGACAGATTATAGATATCATTCACTGGAGAGGCTGCGTACGCTGCTGTCGCGCCGCCATCTTCTCCTCCTTGAGGGGTAATAACTGTTCCTGAACCCGGTGGTGTTAGACAGAAGGCTCCTGTATCTCATTCCCGTTGACAGCAGTGAGAAGAGAGCATGGCCTCGAGGATGGGGGTTCAGGATGATGGATGCTACATTGTTACCTCTGCAGAAACTCCATCTTGTGTTGGACTCAGCATTGACATTCAAGCTCAAGTTTATTGTCATCTGACTGTACACATCGCGGTTAGCATGACACTATTACAGCTCAGGGCATTCTGGAGCTTGGAGTTCAATCCTGGCATCTTCTGTAAGAAGTCTCAGTACGTCCTCCCTGTGAGGTGCGTGAGTTTTCGCTGGGTGCTCCCATTTCCTCCCGCAGTCCCAAAGACGTGCCGGGTAGGTTAAATGGTCAACAACACACATCAAAGTTGCTGGTGAGCGCAGCAGACCAAGCAGCATCTGTAGGAAGAAGTGCAGTCGACATTTCAGTCCTGACGAAGGGTCTCGGCCTGAAACGTCGACTGCACCTCTTCCTAGAGATGCTGCCTGGCCTGCTGCGTTCACCAGCAACTTTGATGTGTGTTGCTTGAATTTCCAGCATCTGCAGAATTCCTGTTGTTTGAGGTTAAATGGTCATTGTAATTTGTCCCAAAATCTGATTAGGGTTAATCAGGGTTGTAGAGTTGCTGGGGCAGCATAGCTCAAAGGGGCAGAAGGGCCCATTTTCTGCTGTATCACTAAAATAAAATAAATACATCTATACAACTAAATGAAACCATGTTCCTCCGGACCACGGGGCACCCACAAAACATATCACACACAGCACATAAACCAAAATATTACCAAAAATAAGCTGATAAGATAGAATTCAAAAGAACACATGAAGGGCACAGCACAGGTAAACAGCTCGCTATCCTAATGACGAGGCCTGGGTGTAGACAGGGTATGCACTGGTCACACAGCCTGGGGAAAGAAGCCATTACCCAGTCTGACAGTCCTAGTCCCAATGTTTCTGTACCTCCTTCCTGATGGTAGTGGGTCAAAGAGATTGTGGGATGGGTGGTGGGGATCCTCAACAATACTTCAGGCCCTTTGTGTACAACACTCCCAGTAAGTGTCACAACCGGGGGGCAGAGGGAGACCCTGGTGAACCTCTTGGCAGTTTATACTGTCATCTGTAGGGTCTTGCAGCTTCTGTACAACACAATGCTACAGCTAGACAAGAAAGTATATTAAATGGGGTATTAAATAGTATATTAAATTGGATTTGCATGGTAAATAGAAACAATATTCATTAGAACCTCAAATCACATCAAGCGTTCCTGCACTTTCAAGGGCACAATAATGATAATGTCAACAAATTTGTGTTGACAGAGAACAGTTACACCATAAGCCCATAAGACATTGGAGTAGAATTAGGCCATTTGGCCCAAGTCTCCTCTGCTATTTCATCATGGCTGATCTATTTCCCACTCAACCCCATTCTTCTATCTTCTCCCCATAACTTTTTGTGCCCTGACTAATCAAGAACCTAACAACCTCTGCCTTAAATACACCAGATGACTTGGCCTCCACAGCCGTCTATGGCAATAAGTTCCACAGATTCACCTCGCTTTGGCAAAGGAAATGTCTCCGCAACTCCATTCTAAATGGACAACCTCTATTCTGAGGCTTTCCCTGCTTATCCCTATCCCTATCCCTATTTTCCCCCACTATGGTAGCCACCTTCTCCACATCCACTCTGTCTAGGCCTTTCAACATTCGATAGATTTCAGTAAGATCCCCCTCATTCTTCTAAATTCCTGTGAATACAGGCCCAGAGCCCTCTAATGCTCCTCATATGATAAGCCTTTCAATCCCAGAATCATTTTTGTGAATCTACTTTGAACCCTCCCCAGTTTCGGCACATCCTTTCTAAGGTAGGTGGTGGCACAGAACTGCACACAGTTCTCCAAGTAAGGCCTGACCAGTGCTTAAAAAGCTTCAACATTACATCCTTGTTTTTATATTCTGGTCTTGAAATGAATGCTAACATTGCATTTGTCTTCCTCACCACAGACTCAACCTGCAACTTAACCTTCGGAGAATCCTGCACGAGGACTTAAGTCCCTTTGCACCTCAGATTTCCGAATTTTCTACCCATGTAGAAAATAGGCTACACTTTTATTCACTCTACCAAAGTTCATGACCACGCACTTATCAACACTGTATTTCATCGACCACTCCTTTGCCCATTCTCCTAATCAGTCTACATCCTTCGGCAGCCTTCGTGGTTCCTCAACATTACCTGTTACCTATCTTCGTAGTGTCCACAAACCTGGCCACAAAGCCATCAATTCTGTCATTCTAATCATTGACATACAATGTAAAAAGAAGCGATCCCAACACTGACCCCTGTGAAACTCTACTATATCCTGGCAGCCAATCATCATGTCCTGAAGTATAACCTCTTTATCCTTTTTATTAGATGCTTCCTGGCATGCTGAGTTCCTCCAGCATCTTGTGTGTGTTACACAGTACATTGAGCTGGAATAAGGTGAAACAATAACAATGCAGAGTGAAGTGTAAAATCTATCGGAAATAATACAGTGGAGGTAAATGATAAAGGACAAGATGTACATTGTGAGGCCAAAAGTCTATCTTATCAAACAAGATGGCCATTCAGGAGTCTGATAACAGCAGGATAGAATCTGACCTTGAGCCCAATGGTATGTGCTTTCAAGCTTTTGTACGTTCTGCCCGATGGGAGAGAGGACAATAAACAATAGACAATAGGTGCAGGCGTAGGCCATTCGGCCCTTTGAGCCAGCACCGCCATTCACTGTGATCATGGCTGATCATCCACAATCAGTATCCAGTTCCTGCCTTATCCCCATAACCTTTGATTCTGCTATCTTTAAGAGCTCTATCCATCTCTTTCTTGAAAGCATCCAGAGACCTGGCCTCCACAGCCTTCTGGGGCAGAGCATTCCATATATCCACCACTTTCTGGGTGAAAAAGTTTTTCTTCAACTCCGTTCTAAATGGCCTACCTCTTATTCTTAAACTGTGGCCTCTGGTTCTGGACTTACCCATCAGCAGGAACATGCTTCCTGCCTCCAGCGTGTCCAATTCCTTAATAATCTTATATGTTTCAATAAGATCCCCTCTCAGCCTTCTAAATTCCAGAGAATACAAGCCCAGTCACTCCAATCTTTTGACATATGACAGTCCCGCCATCCCAGAAATTAACCTTGTGAACCTACGCTGCACTCCCTCAATAGCAAGAATGTCCTTCCTCAAATTTGGAGACCAAAACTGCACACAGTACTCCAGGTGTGGTCTCACCAGGGCCCTGTACAGCTGCAGAAGGACCTCTTTGCTCTTATACTCAATTCCCCTTGTTATGAAGGCCAGCATGTCATTAGCTTTCTTCACTGCCTGCTGTACTTGCATGCTTGCTTTCAGTGACTGATGTACAAGAACACCTAGATCTCGTTGTGCTTCCCCTTTTCCTAACTTGACTCCATTTAGATAATAATCTGCCTTCCTGTTCTTACCACCAAAGTGGATAACCTCACATTTATCCACATTAAACTGCATCTGCCATGCATCTGCCCACCCACCCAGCCTGTCCAAGTCACCCTGCATTCTCATAACATCCTCCTCACATTTCACACTGCCACCCAGCTTTGTGTCATTGTCAAATTTGCTAATGTTACTTTTAATTCCCTCATCTAAATCATTAATATATATTGTAAACAGCTGCGGTCCCAGAAGATGAGAGAATATCCAGGCTGGGTGGGGTCTTTGATTATACTGGCTGCTTCACCAAGGCAGTGAGAAGTGTAGGCAGAGTCCATGGAAGGGAGGCTGGTTTCTGTCATGTGCTGAGCTGTGTCCACAACTCTCTGCAGTCTCGCGGGGAGCAGTTGCCATGCCAAGCCGTTATGCATCCGGGTAGAATGTGTCCTATGGATGCTCAGACATGTGAGAACATAATGTAGTCCTGTTTCTATGAAAATCGCCATACAATGGTTTGGTCAGTGGCCTATGTGCTGTAGGTGAACTTGATTACAATCCCATCAATGGACATGTAATCACAGCACATTCTGAATATTGAGATCCCACGATCGTTGTCAGTGATGTCTGTTGGCAACAAAAAATAAGCCAGGTAGAGCTGGTGATTCTAACATTGATGCCTCTGTAGAGATAATTTAATTCCTGTCTCTATTCTGCTTGCTTTGCGATGTGCTCCTTATCTTAATGCAAGTGAAAAATGTTGTGCCTTTCAACAGCCTATTTCTGTCAATAAATGCAGAAGAGGTTCCTGTGTACCAGACATAAGATACTGGTATCTGTTACGTTTTGTCAGTTCAAAACGTTAAACTGATTTAAAGGAAGACACGGAAGTCAGGGAAAGCTGGTCTAAATTCATGTTTACTTCAAGTGAGACATGCGCTAATCACGTGGTCGTGTGTTGATGTATGCAATTTACGTATTTTTCCATATAACGAGTAATTAATTATTTAACCAAACAAGAATGCTTAATCAAACGATTTATGTACATAAGATTACACAACTATTACAGAAATATTAAATACACAACAGTATCATGCCAGGCAAGGGCCAATGACTTGAGCCCAAATTACCCTAAATCAATTTATCAGTAGTTTCCTATTCAATCTAGGAATAATTGTTTATAACAACAGGTATAACTGGGACCAATATCCAGAATGCATGTTTCTGGGTCCTCATTTATTTGTAGTCTGTACTGCAAGTCATTTGAGATTGGCTTAGTTAACTGCTTATTTATTTATTTAGAGTAAAAAGCTGTTCTATGAGAGGGGAGAAGATTTAGGATGGAGATGAGGAGAAACTGCTTTTCCCAGAGAGTGGTGAATCTGTGGAATTCTCTGCCCAGGGAAGCAGTTGAGGCTTTTTCACTAAATATATTTAAGATACAGTTAGTTAGGTTTTTACATAGTAGGGGAATTAAGAGTTATGGGGAAAAGGCAGGTAGATGGAGCTGAATTTATGGACAGATCAGCCATGATCTTATTGAATGGCGGGGCAGGCTCGATGGGCTGAATGGCCTACTCCTACTCCTATTTCTTATGTTCTTATGTTCTGGTCCAACAGCCCGTGCAGCCCAATCACACCCATGTGAACAATTAACCTGCAAATGTTTTTTACTTTGGAATATCGGAGTAAAGCAGAGCCCCTGGAGGAAACCCACGAGCTCATGGGGAGAATGTACAAACTCCTTATAGACAGCGACAGAACTGAGCATGGGTCACCGGTGCTGTAATAGTGTTACACTATCTGCTACACGACTGTGTTTCCTACTTATTATTATCAAGGAGAGTATGTGTATGACCCTGGCACTCTCTCTCTGTCAGCTGCTCCACTGCTCCCACGGCACCCGACCCTCGCCATTCCCAACATCCTTTGCTCCTGCCGGATTTACAAACTCGCTCTCCGCTCCATGTTGCCAAATACAGTACTGTGCAAAAGTCTTAGGCACATATATCAGAATCAGAATCAGGTCTATTATCACCAGCATGCGCCATAAAATTTGTTAACAGCAACAGTTCAATGCAATACATAATATAGAAGAAGAAGGAGAAGAAAAGATAAAATAATGTTAATAATAATAATTAAATAAGTAAATCAATTACAGTACACATATATTGAATAGATTAAAAATTGTGCAAAAACCAGAAATAATATATATTAAAAAAGTGGGGTAGTGTTCACAGGTTCAATGCCCATTTAGGAATCGGATGGCAGAGGGGAAGAAGCTGTTCCTGAATCACTGAGTGTGAGCTTTCAGGCTTCTGTATCTCCTACCTGATGGTAATAGTGAGAAAAGGGCATGCCCTGGGTGCTGGAGGTCCTTAATAATGGACACTGACTTTCTAAGACACTGTTCCTTGAAGGGGTCCTGGGTACTTTGTAGACTAGTACCCAAGATGGAGCTGACTAAATTTACAACCCTCTGCAGCTTCTTTCAGTCCTGTGCAGTACCCCTCCATACCAGACAGTGATGCAGCCTGTCAGAATGCTCTCCATGGTACAACTACAGAAGTTTTTGAGTGTATTTGTGAATATACCAAATCTCTTCAAACTCCTAATGCCTTCTTTATAATTGCTTCGATATGTTGGGACCAGGTTAGGTTCTCAGAGATCTTGACATATATATTTTGAATATGTGCCAAAGACTTTTACTCTTCAAACCACATCACCCAGCTACCCCTGATTTAACCCTAACCTAATTACAGGACAACTTACAATGATCAATTAACCCAGCAACTGGTATGTTTTTGGCCTGAGAGAGGAAACCGGAGCACCCGGAGGAAACCCGTGTGGTGACAGGGAGAGCATACAAACTCCTTACAGACAGCAGTTGGAATTGAACCCTGGTCACTTGACTGTAATGCGTTATGACAACTACTACTCTGCTGTGCCGTCTGGGTCTTCTTCTATACAGTTAAAAAAAAAAATTCAAAATAAACTTTATTCAAAATAAAAATTATTTATGAGAATAAACCACACAATGTCTTTTCATTCATAGTCAATGATTTCAGTGCGGTTCTATTATGTTCTTCAAAACCAACAGGACTGTTGCCCCTCATCCAGCCCCTCCAGGGTTAAAATATTACAGTAATTAAGGGACTTTCTCAACCCACCAAACCGCTCTGAGTCTTCTCAAAGTTCAAAGTTCAAAGCGAAGTACATGTATATTACCATGTTCTGTGAAATATTTACACAGGTAGAGCAGAATCCAAATACTTATATAGAGAGATCTATCTATCTATGTCTCTCTATATATATCTATATATATATAGCTAGGGTGCCTAAGACTTTTGCACAGTACTGTAGTAATTTCTATCTTGAACTGTACAGCTGCCACACAAAAAGAAGAAATTCCATGACATATGTGAGTGCGGGGAGGGAGAGGGGAGCACCAGAGAGATTCTGTAATGATCAATAAACCAATTGATTGGAATAAAATGACCTTGCCTGGTGTCTCAGGGCTGGGTGTGTCTACACTCGTGCCACCCCCCAACCCTGGCACTCCTTCTCTGCCACCTGTCCCACACCCCTCCTGCAGCACTCCATCCTTGCCATTTCAAACATCCTTTGCTCCCGCCAAATTTACAAACTAGCTCTCCGCTCCACATTGACAGATATTGTATTCTGCAAAAGTCTTAGGTATATATGTGCCTAAGACTTTTGCATAGTACTGTATATTCTGAATTATTGGTTTAATTTATACAAGCCCCTGGATAATTAGCTAGGTGATAATTAAATGTTCTCATTGTAGCACTGATACTTCTAGAGACATAGTATTGTTAGATACATCAGAATTCATCCAAAAGCTGATTGGATGGCCACCATTAAAGTTCAAAGTACATTTATTATCTAAGTATGTATACATTACACAACCTTGGAATTCATCTCCTTACAGGCAGCCACAAGTTCAAAGTAAATTTATTATTGAAATATCTATAGGCCACCATATACTACCTTGAGATTCATTTTCTTGCAAGCATTCATAACAAAAGAAAGAAATACAATAGAATCAATTAAAAAAATCTACACACAAAGAAAGACTGGCAAACAACCAATGTGCCAAAGAAGACAAAAGTATGCAAATACAAACAAATTATCGTAATAAATAATATTCAGAATATGAGACGTAGATTCCTTGAACATGAGACCATAAGTGTGTTGAATAAGCTGCATGAATTAATTACAGGACATTCTTTGGTCACCTCTCTGTGGAGGTCAGGGTAGATTCCCATGTATTTTTTAAACTCACCAGGACCCAAGTGGAATACTCCTTTGAAATACTTGCTTCCGTTTCCCATACTTCCCTTAACCTTATGAGGCTCATTGAAAACTTTATTGTGCAACACCTTAAAAAAGTGAAGTAAGATGTATTTAGGTATAAATTAGAATAATTTCCAATAGTCCGCATAAGTAACAAGTCCAACACCAAAATCAGAAACACACTAGATTAATGGAATTTTATCATAACTTTAAAAATGTTCTATGATTATTCTGCAGGTAAAGTTTAATTGCTTAGTTTATTCATTACAATGCAGCATAATGGTTAGACCATAAGACCATAAGACATAGGAACAGAATTAGGCCATTCGGTCTATTGAATCTGCTCAATTCTGCCCCATTCTCCAGCCATCACCCCATGATGTTTGATACCCTAACTAGTCAAGAGTATATCATCCTCCATTTTAAATATTCCCAATCAGCGACTGGGGTTCAATTCCTGCTGCTGTCGGTAAGGAATTCATATGTTCTCCCTGTGACCACGTGGGATTTCACCGGGTGCTCTGGTTTCCTCCCATATTCCAACAACATAGAGATTAGAGTTGGTGAGCTGTGGGCATGCAACGTTGGAGCCAGAAGAATGGCGACAGTTGCGGATGCCCCTAACACAACCTTGGATTGCTTTAGGCATTTGACACAATTGACGCATCTCACTGAATGTTTCTACTTTTAAATGTACATGTGATAGATAAAGGAAATCTCTTTGTCTCTATCTTTTATGGAACTAGTTCAACATCTCACTTAAACTCATAGTTGTGTGGCATAGATGTCCTTGACTGAGGCTAATATTTACTACAGATCAATAAAAATACTAGGATTTATTCTTCATTTAATTATGTCTTCTATTATAAAAAAATCAATAAATTATACATGAACATTAAAATACTGCTGGAAATCCAACATAAAAACAGAAAATGTGTAAAATACACACCAGGTCAAAGCCGGTGTATTGCAACATAAACTGCCTTAAGATTAATTTCCTTGCAGGCATTTATGGGACAATAAAGAATTGTAATAGACAGAGAGAAACGGAGTTAATGTTTCTGGTTAAAACTCTTCATCAGAACTGGGAAAGGGAGAAAGCAAGTTGGTTTTAAGTTGCAAAGAAGGTGAGCGATTAATGAGATGAGGGTCAGGGGAAATATCTATGGTAGGGTGAGACCAGGGTTATCATGCTGATAAATGCAAGGGATCATCCAGTTTATGGAGGTCGTTAAACAGAGAGTAAAAATGAACATGGATGCAGGCAGTTAGCCAGCGAGAAGAAAAGAATATGAAGTGAGGAATGATTAGCTGTCGGACATAGCCAGCAGGTCACGCTGTACACATGGTGGGAGAATTTGAGACTGATGTCATACAGACGGAGAGGGAATTTGGGATTGATGTCATACACAAGGAGAGAGAATTTGAGATTGATTTCATACAAATGGGGTGAATTTGCGATTGATGTCATACAGATGGGGAATTTGCGATTGATGTCATACAGATGGGAGAGAATTTGGGATTGATGTCATACAGATGGGGAATTTGGGATTGATGTCATAGAGATGGGGACGGAATTTGGGATTGGTGTCATAGAGTTGGGAGAATTTGGGATTGATGTCATACAGTTGGAGGGAATTTGGGATTGATGTCATACAGAAGGAGAAAGACTTTGGGAATGACGTAATTCAGCAGAAATGGCTAATTCTCATATACACTGAGAAGCAAGTTACAAAAGTTGTATAACTAGATTCTGAGTCCAAAAAGTTCAATTCGTAGGGGAAAAAAACGGTTGCCTACTACCTTCAATCATCATCCAAATCCAACCATTCTGTCTCTGATCTCCTGCATAGTTTCCACTAGCCCGATATAATCTTGCAGGGCAGCTTGCATCTGGACATATAAAAGTGACTGAAGTATTTAGGTACATATTGTGGAAAAATCCAATACTTCCAGTGGTTGTCCTACAACCTTAAAGAATTTATTGATCAAAGTTCAAAATGAATTTATTATCAAAATAGCTATATGTCACCATATAATATTCTAGGATTCATTTTCTTGTACACATTCACAGTAGAATAAAGAAATACAATGGAATCAATGATAAACTACACCCAAAGACTGGCTCAATTGGCTGTATTCATGAGTATTTATACAGTATATGGTTGAATGACAGTTAGACTTAAATTGAATTGAATTAACCAAAGTGCAAAAGAAGACAAATTGTAGAAATACTAAATAAGTAAGTAAATAAAAAAATAAATAAAATAGAGATCTTGAGTTGTATAGCCCTTGAAAGCGAGTTCATAGATTGTGGAACCAGTGTTGATGTGAGTGAAGTTATCCTCAGGGTTGAAATATAATAGCTGTTCCTGAACCTGGTGGTCTGGGTCCTAGGGCACATTTACCTTCTTTCCAATGGTTGCTGCAAGAAGACAGAATGGTCTGGATGGTGGGGGCCCTGATGATTAACACTGCTTTCTTGTGGCAGTGCTCCTGGTGGATGTGCTCAATGGAGGGGATGGATTTTTCTGAAATGGAGTGAACTATATCCATTAATTTCTGTAGGCTTTTCTGTTCCTGAGTATTGGTTCTTCTATACCATAATGATAGTCATCCAATCAGTTTTGAATCACTTCAGATGTACCTAAAATCATTCAAACTTTGGATGTATCAGTGCTACATTGAAAGCTTTCAATTATTACTGAGCTGATATTCCAGGAACCAATCATTTGTTGAGGCTGGGTAGCGTAGTAGCGTAGTGGTTAGCACAGTGCTTTACAGTACAGGTGACCCGGGTTCAATTCCTGCCACTGTCTGTAAGGAGTTTGTCCGTTTTCCCTGTGACCGCACGTGTTTACTCCAGGTGCCCCAGGTTCTGCCCATATTCCCAAGACGTACAGTTTAGTAAGTTAATTAGTCACATGGGTATAATTGGCGGTGTGGGTTCAACGGGCCAGAAAAGCCTGTTATTGTTCTGTATCTCTAATTAAAAATTAAAATAATTTAGAATATACACTTAGTGGCAACCTTATTAGGTACAGGTATCTGATAAAGTGTATATTCAGTACCAAGACAGAAATGTCGCGCCATTAAAGAGTTCACAAATATTTGGTACAATTGTGTTATTCCATTATTTTCAAA